>NW_026871937.1:0-360000 GCF_033458585.1 Syngnathus typhle | reverse complement strand
TCGATGCCAACCTAACCAGAGTGACGGGAGCGGCACAATTCAGAAAAAGTGCTCAGCTCGCCGAGAAAATGTGATTTAAGCAATAAAATTAAAAATGCTTATAAAACATAAACCAAACGTTGTAGATGGTCATTTCTTATTACGCAGTAATAAACTCGGCACTCTAAAGCACCCGAGAGCGTTTTTTTCCATGCCAACCTAACCAGAGTGACGGGAGCGGCACAATTCAGAAAAAGTGCTCAGCTCGCCGAGAAAATGCGATTTAAGCAATAAAATTAAAAATGCTTATAAAACATAAACCAAACGTTGGAGGTGGTCATTTCTTCATGCGCAGTGATAAACTCGGCACTCTAAAGCACCCGAGAGCGTTTTTTTCCATGCCAACCTAACCAGAGTGACGGGAGCGGCACAATTCAGAAAAAGTGCTCAGCTCGCCGAGAAAATGCGATTTAAGCAATAAAATTAAAAATGCTTATAAAACATAAACCAAACGTTGGAGGTGGTCATTTCTTCATGCGCAGTGATAAACTCGGCACTCTAAAGCACCCGAGAGCGTTTTTTTCCATGCCAACCTAACCAGAGTGACGGGAGCGGCACAATTCAGAAAAAGTGCTCAGCTCGCCGAGAAAATGCGATTTAAGCAATAAAATTAAAAATGCTTATAAAACATAAACCAAACGTTGTAGATGGTCATTTCTTATTACGCAGTAATAAACTCGGCACTCTAAAGCACCCGAGAGCGTTTTTTTCCATGCCAACCTAACCAGAGTGACGGGAGCGGCACAATTCAGAAAAAGTGCTCAGCTCGCCGAGAAAATGCGATTTAAGCAATAAAATTAAAAATGCTTATAAAACATAAACCAAACGTTGGAGGTGGTCATTTCTTCATGCGCAGTGATAAACTCGGCACTCTAAAGCACCCGAGAGCGTTTTATTCGATGCCAACCTAACCAGAGTGACGGGAGCGGCACAATTCAGAAAAAGCGCTCAGCTCGCCGAGAAAATGCGATTTAAGCAATAAAATTAAAAATGCTTATAAAACATAAACCAAACGTTGGAGGTGGTCATTTCTTCATGCGCGGTGATAAACTCGGCACTCTAAAGCACCCGAGAGCGTTTTTTTCCATGCCAACCTAACCAGAGTGACGGGAGCGGCACAATTCAGAAAAAGTGCTCAGCTCGCCGAGAAAATGCGATTTAAGCAATAAAATTAAAAATGCTTATAAAACATAAACCAAACGTTGGAGGTGGTCATTTCTTCATGCGCAGTGATAAACTCGGCACTCTAAAGCACCCGAGAGCGTTTTTTTCGATGCCAACCTAACCAGAGTGACGGGAGCGGCACAATTCAGAAAAAGTGCTCAGCTCGCCGAGTAAATGCGATTTAAGCAATAAAATTAAAAATGCTTATAAAACATAAACCAAACGTTGGAGGTGGTCATTTCTTCATGCGCAGTGATAAACTCGGCACTCTAAAGCACCCGAGAGCGTTTTTTTCGATGCCAACCTAACCAGAGTGACGGGAGCGGCACAATTCAGAAAAAGCGCTCAGCTCGCCGAGAAAATGCGATTTAAGCAATAAAATTAAAAATGCTTATAAAACATAAACCAAACGTTGGAGGTGGTCATTTCTTCATGCACAGTGATAAACTCGGCACTCTAAAGCACCCGAGAGCGTTTTTTTCGATGCCAACCTAACCAGAGTGACGGGAGCGGCACAATTCAGAAAAAGTGCTCAGCTCGCCGAGAAAATGCGATTTAAGCAATAAAATTAAAAATGCTTATAAAACATAAACCAAACGTTGGAGGTGGTCATTTCTTCATGCGCAGTGATAAACTCGGCACTCTAAAGCACCCGAGAGCGTTTTTTTCGATGCCAACCTAACCAGAGTGACGGGAGCGGCACAATTCAGAAAAAGTGCTCAGCTCGCCGAGAAAATGCGATTTAAGCAATAAAATTAAAAATGCTTATAAAACATAAACCAAACGTTGGAGGTGGTCATTTCTTCATGCGCAGTGATAAACTCGGGACTCTAAAGCACCCGAGAGCGTTTTATTCGATGCCAACCTAACCAGAGTGACGGGAGCGGCACAATTCAGAAAAAGTGCTCAGCTCGCCGAGAAAATGCGATTAAAGCAATAAAATTAAAAATGCTTATAAAACATAAACCAAACGTTGGAGGTGGTCATTTCTTCATGCGCAGTGATAAACTCGGCACTCTAAAGCACCCGAGAGCGTTTTTTTCGATGCCAACCTAACCAGAGTGACGGGAGCGGCACAATTCAGAAAAAGCGCTCAGCTCGCCGAGAAAATGCGATTTAAGCAATAAAATTAAAAATGCTTATAAAACATAAACCAAACGTTGGAGGTGGTCATTTCTTCATGCGCAGTGATAAACTCGGCACTCTAAAGCACCCGAGAGCGTTTTTTTCGATGCCAACCTAACCAGAGTGACGGGAGCGGCACAATTCAGAAAAAGCGCTCAGCTCGCCGAGAAAATGCGATTTAAGCAATAAAATTAAAAATGCTTATAAAACATAAACCAAACGTTGGAGGTGGTCATTTCTTCATGCGCAGTGATAAACTCGGCACTCTAAAGCACCCGAGAGCGTTTTTTTCGATGCCAACCTAACCAGAGTGACGGGAGCGGCACAATTCAGAAAAAGTGCTCAGCTCGCCGAGAAAATGCGATTTAAGCAATAAAATTAAAAATGCTTATAAAACATAAACCAAACGTTGGAAGTGGTCATTTCTTCATGTGCAGTGATAAACTCGGCACTCTAAAGCACCCGAGAGCGTTTTTTTCGATGCCAACCTAACCAGAGTGACGGGAGCGGCACAATTCAGAAAAAGCGCTCAGCTCGCCGAGAAAATGCGATTTAAGCAATAAAATTAAAAATGCTTATAAAACATAAACCAAACGTTGGAGGTGGTCATTTCTTCATGCACAGTGATAAACTCGGCACTCTAAAGCACCCGAGAGCGTTTTTTTCGATGCCAACCTAACCAGAGTGACGGGAGCGGCACAATTCAGAAAAAGTGCTCAGCTCGCCGAGAAAATGCGATTTAAGCAATAAAATTAAAAATGCTTATAAAACATAAACCAAACGTTGGAGGTGGTCATTTCTTCATGCGCAGTGATAAACTCGGCACTCTAAAGCACCCGAGAGCGTTTTTTTCGATGCCAACCTAACCAGAGTGACGGGAGCGGCACAATTCAGAAAAAGCGCTCAGCTCGCCGAGAAAATGCGATTTAAGCAATAAAATTAAAAATGCTTATAAAACATAAACCAAACGTTGGAGGTGGTCATTTCTTCATGCGCAGTGATAAACTCGGCACTCTAAAGCACCCGAGAGCGTTTTTTTCCATGCCAACCTAACCAGAGTGACGGGAGCGGCACAATTCAGAAAAAGCGCTCAGCTCGCCGAGAAAATGCGATTTAAGCAATAAAATTAAAAATGCTTATAAAACATAAACCAAACGTTGGAGGTGGTCATTTCTTCATGCACAGTGATAAACTCGGCACTCTAAAGCACCCGAGAGCGTTTTTTTCGATGCCAACCTAACCAGAGTGACGGGAGCGGCACAATTCAGAAAAAGTGCTCAGCTCGCCGAGAAAATGCGATTTAAGCAATAAAATTAAAAATGCTTATAAAACATAAACCAAACGTTGGAGGTGGTCATTTCTTCATGCGCAGTGATAAACTCGGCACTCTAAAGCACCCGAGAGCGTTTTTTTCGATGCCAACCTAACCAGAGTGACGGGAGCGGCACAATTCAGAAAAAGTGCTCAGCTCGCCGAGAAAATGCGATTTAAGCAATAAAATTAAAAATGCTTATAAAACATAAACCAAACGTTGGAGGTGGTCATTTCTTCATGCGCAGTGATAAACTCGGGACTCTAAAGCACCCGAGAGCGTTTTATTCGATGCCAACCTAACCAGAGTGACGGGAGCGGCACAATTCAGAAAAAGTGCTCAGCTCGCCGAGAAAATGCGATTTAAGCAATAAAATTAAAAATGCTTATAAAACATAAACCAAACGTTGGAGGTGGTCATTTCTTCATGCGCAGTGATAAACTCGGCACTCTAAAGCACCCGAGAGCGTTTTTTTCGATGCCAACCTAACCAGAGTGACGGGAGCGGCACAATTCAGAAAAAGCGCTCAGCTCGCCGAGAAAATGCGATTTAAGCAATAAAATTAAAAATGCTTATAAAACATAAACCAAACGTTGGAGGTGGTCATTTCTTCATGCGCAGTGATAAACTCGGCACTCTAAAGCACCCGAGAGCGTTTTTTTCGATGCCAACCTAACCAGAGTGACGGGAGCGGCACAATTCAGAAAAAGCGCTCAGCTCGCCGAAAAAATGCGATTTAAGCAATAAAATTAAAAATGCTTATAAAACATAAACCAAACGTTGGAGGTGGTCATTTCTTCATGCGCAGTGATAAACTCGGCACTCTAAAGCACCCGAGAGCGTTTTTTTCGATGCCAACCTAACCAGAGTGACGGGAGCGGCACAATTCAGAAAAAGTGCTCAGCTCGCCGAGAAAATGCGATTTAAGCAATAAAATTAAAAATGCTTATAAAACATAAACCAAACGTTGGAGGTGGTCATTTCTTCATGCGCAGTGATAAACTCGGCACTCTAAAGCACCCGAGAGCGTTTTTTTCGATGCCAACCTAACCAGAGTGACGGGAGCGGCACAATTCAGAAAAAGCGCTCAGCTCGCCGAGAAAATGCGATTTAAGCAATAAAATTAAAAATGCTTATAAAACATAAACCAAACGTTGGAGGTGGTCATTTCTTCATGCACAGTGATAAACTCGGCACTCTAAAGCACCCGAGAGCGTTTTTTTCGATGCCAACCTAACCAGAGTGAGGGGAGCGGCACAATTCAGAAAAAGTGCTCAGCTCGCCGAGAAAATGCGATTTAAGCAATAAAATTAAAAATGCTTATAAAACATAAACCAAACGTTGGAGGTGGTCATTTCTTCATGCGCAGTGATAAACTCGGCACTCTAAAGCACCCGAGAGCGTTTTTTTCGATGCCAACCTAACCAGAGTGACGGGAGCGGCACAATTCAGAAAAAGTGCTCAGCTCGCCGAGAAAATGCGATTTAAGCAATAAAATTTAAAATGCTTATAAAACATAAACCAAACGTTGTAGATGGTCATTTCTTATTACCCAGTAATAAACTCGGCACTCTAAAGCACCCGAGAGCGTTTTTTTCCATGCCAACCTAACCAGAGTGACGGGAGCGGCACAATTCAGAAAAAGTGCTCAGCTCGCCGAGAAAATGCGATTTAAGCAATAAAATTAAAAATGCTTATAAAACATAAACCAAACGTTGGAGGTGGTCATTTCTTCATGCGCAGTGATAAACTCGGCACTCTAAAGCACCCAAGAGCGTTTTTTTTCGATGCCAACCTAACCAGAGTGACGGGAGCGGCACAATTCAGAAAAAGCGCTCAGCTCGCCGAGAAAATGCGATTTAAGCAATAAAATTAAAAATGCTTATAAAACATAAACCAAACGTTGGAGGTGGTCATTTCTTCATGCGCGGTGATAAACTCGGCACTCTAAAGCACCCGAGAGCGTTTTTTTCGATGCCAACCTAACCAGAGTGACGGGAGCGGCACAATTCAGAAAAAGTGCTCAGCTCGCCGAGAAAATGCGATTTAAGCAATAAAATTAAAAATGCTTATAAAACATAAACCAAACGTTGGAGGTGGTCATTTCTTCATGCGCAGTGATAAACTCGGCACTCTAAAGCACCCGAGAGCGTTTTTTTCGATGCCAACCTAACCAGAGTGACGGGAGCGGCACAATTCAGAAAAAGTGCTCAGCTCGCCGAGAAAATGCGATTTAAGCAATAAAATTAAAAATGCTTATAAAACATAAACCAAACGTTGGAGGTGGTCATTTCTTCATGCGCAGTGATAAACTCGGCACTCTAAAGCACCCGAGAGCGTTTTTTTCGATGCCAACCTAACCAGAGTGACGGGAGCGGCACAATTCAGAAAAAGTGCTCAGCTCGCCGAGAAAATGCGATTTAAGCAATAAAATTAAAAATGCTTATAAAACATAAACCAAACGTTGGAGGTGGCCATTTCTTCATGCGCAGTGATAAACTCGGCACTCTAAAGCACCCGAGAGCGTTTTTTTCCATGCCAACCTAACCAGAGTGACGGGAGCGGCACAATTCAGAAAAAGTGCTCAGCTCGCCGAGAAAATGCGATTTAAGCAATAAAATTAAAAATGCTTATAAAACATAAACCAAACGTTGGAGGTGGTCATTTCTTCATGCGCAGTGATAAACTCGGCACTCTAAAGCACCCGAGAGCGTTTTTTTCCATGCCAACCTAACCAGAGTGACGGGAGCGGCACAATTCAGAAAAAGTGCTCAGCTCGCCGAGAAAATGCGATTTAAGCAATAAAATTAGAAATGCTTATAAAACATAAACCAAACGTTGGAGGTGGCCATTTCTTCATGCGCAGTGATAAACTCGGCACTCTAAAGCACCCGAGAGCGTTTTTTTCCATGCCAACCTAACCAGAGTGACGGGAGCGGCACAATTCAGAAAAAGTGCTCAGCGCGCCGAGAAAATGCGATTTAAGCAATAAAATTAAAAATGCTTATAAAACATAAACCAAACGTTGGAGGTGGCCATTTCTTCATGCGCAGTGATAAACTCGGCACTCTAAAGCACCCGAGAGCGTTTTTTTCCATGCCTAACCAGAGTGACGGGAGCGGCACAATTCAGAAAAAGTGCTCAGCTCGCCGAGAAAATGCGATTTAAGCAATAAAATTAAAAATGCTTATAAAACATAAACCAAACGTTGGAGGTGGTCATTTCTTCATGCGCAGTGATAAACTCGGCACTCTAAAGCACCCGAGAGCGTTTTTTTCCATGCCAACCTAACCAGAGTGACAGGAGCGGCACAATTCAGAAAAAGTGCTCAGCTCGCCGAGAAAATGCGATTTAAGCAATAAAATTAAAAATGCTTATAAAACATAAACCAAACGTTGGAGGTGGTCTTTTCTTCATGCGCAGTGATAAACTCGGCACTCTAAAGCACCCGAGAGCGTTTTTTTCCATGCCAACCTAAACAGAGTGACGGGAGCGGCACAATTCAGAAAAAGTGCTCAGCTCGCCGAGAAAATGCGATTTAAGCAATAAAATTAAAAATGCTTATAAAACATAAACCAAACGTTGTAGATGGTCATTTCTTATTACGCAGTAATAAACTCGGCACTCTAAAGCACCCGAGAGCGTTTTTTTCCATGCCAACCTAACCAGAGTGACGGGAGCAGCACAATTCAGAAAAAGTGCTCAGCTCGCCGAGAAAATGCGATTTAAGCAATAAAATTAAAAATGCTTATAAAACATAAACCAAACGTTGGAGGTGGTCATTTCTTCATGCACAGTGATAAACTCGGCACTCTAAAGCACCCGAGAGCGTTTTTTTCCATGCCAACCTAACCAGAGTGACGGGAGCGGCACAATTCAGAAAAAGTGCTCAGCTCGCCGAGAAAATGCGATTTAAGCAATAAAATTAAAAATGCTTATAAAACATAAACCAAACGTTGGAGGTGGTCATTTCTTCATGCGCAGTGATAAACTCGGCACTCTAAAGCACCCGAGAGCGTTTTTTTCGATGCCAACCTAACCAGAGTGACGGGAGCGGCACAATTCAGAAAAAGTGCTCAGCTCGCCGAGAAAATGCGATTTAAGCAATAAAATTAAAAATGCTTATAAAACATAAACCAAACGTTGGAGGTGGTCATTTCTTCATGCGCAGTGATAAACTCGGCACTCTAAAGCACCCGAGAGCGTTTTTTTCCATGCCAACCTAACCAGAGTGACGGGAGCGGCACAATTCAGAAAAAGTGCTCAGCTCGCCGAGAAAATGCAATTTAAGCAATAAAATTTAAAATGCTTATAAAACATAAACCAAACGTTGTAGATGGTCATTTCTTATTACGCAGTAATAAACTCGGCACTCTAAAGCACCCGAGAGCGTTTTTTTCCATGCCAACCTAACCAGAGTGACGGGAGCGGCACAATTCAGAAAAAGTGCTCAGCTCGCCGAGAAAATGCGATTTAAGCAATAAAATTAAAAATGCTTATAAAACATAAACCAAACGTTGGAGGTGGTCATTTCTTCATGCGCAGTGATAAACTCGGCACTCTAAAGCACCCGAGAGCGTTTTTTTCCATGCCAACCTAACCAGAGTGACGGGAGCGGCACAATTCAGAAAAAGTGCTCAGCTCGCCGAGAAAATGCGATTTAAGCAATAAAATTAAAAATGCTTATAAAACATAAACCAAACGTTGGAGGTGGTCATTTCTTCATGCGCAGTGATAAACTCGGCACTCTAAAGCACCCGAGAGCGTTTTATTTGATGCCAACCTAACCAGAGTGACGGGAGCGGCACAATTCAGAAAAAGTGCTCAGCTCGCCGAGAAAATGCGATTTAAGCAATAAAATTAAAAATGCTTATAAAACATAAACCAAACGTTGGAGGTGGTCATTTCTTCATGCGCAGTGATAAACTCGGCACTCTAAAGCACCCGAGAGCGTTTTTTTCGATGCCAACCTAACCAGAGTGACGGGAGCGGCACAATTCAGAAAAAGCGCTCAGCTCGCCGAGAAAATGCGATTTAAGCAATAAAATTAAAAATGCTTATAAAACATAAACCAAACGTTGGAGGTGGTCATTTCTTCATGCGCAGTGATAAACTCGGCACTCTAAAGCACCCGAGAGCGTTTTTTTCGATGCCAACCTAACCAGAGTGACGGGAGCGGCACAATTCAGAAAAAGTGCTCAGCTCGCCGAGAAAATGCGATTTAAGCAATAAAATTAAAAATGCTTATAAAACATAAACCAAACGTTGGAGGTGGTCATTTCTTCATGCGCAGTGATAAACTCGGCTCTCTAAAGCACCCGAGAGCGTTTTTTTCGATGCCAACCTAACCAGAGTGACGGGAGCGGCACAATTCAGAAAAAGCGCTCAGCTCGCCGAGAAAATGCGATTTAAGCAATAAAATTAAAAATGCTTATAAAACATAAACCAAACGTTGGAGGTGGTCATTTCTTCATGCGCAGTGATAAACTCGGCACTCTAAAGCACCCGAGAGCGTTTTTTTCGATGCCAACCTAACCAGAGTGACGGGAGCGGCACAATTCAGAAAAAGCGCTCAGCTCGCCGAGAAAATGCGATTTAAGCAATAAAATTAAAAATGCTTATAAAACATAAACCAAACGTTGGAGGTGGTCATTTCTTCATGCGCAGTGATAAATTCGGCACTCTAAAGCACCCGAGAGCGTTTTTTTCGATGCCAACCTAACCAGAGTGACGGGAGCGGCACAATTCAGAAAAAGTGCTCAGCTCGCCGAGAAAATGCGATTTAAGCAATAAAATTAAAAATGCTTATAAAACATAAACCAAACGTTGGAGGTGGTCATTTCTTCATGCGCAGTGATAAACTCGGCACTCTAAAGCACCCGAGAGCGTTTTTTTCGATGCCAACCTAACCAGAGTGACGGGAGCGGCACAATTCAGAAAAAGTGCTCAGCTCGCCGAGAAAATGCGATTTAAGCAATAAAATTAAAAATGCTTATAAAACATAAACCAAACGTTAGAGTTGGTCATTTCTTCATGCGCAGTGATAAACTCGGCACTCTAAAGCACCCGAGAGCGTTTTTTTCCATGCCAACCTAACCAGAGTGACGGGAGCGGCACAATTCAGAAAAAGTGCTCAGCTCGCCGAGAAAATGCGATCTAAGCAATAAAATTAAAAATGCTTATAAAACATAAACCAAACGTTGTAGATGGTCATTTCTTATTACGCAGTAATAAACTCGGCACTCTAAAGCACCCGAGAGCGTTTTTTTCCATGCCAACCTAACCAGAGTGACGGGAGCGGCACAATTCAGAAAAAGTGCTCAGCTCGCCGAGAAAATGCGATTTAGGAAATAAAATTAAAAATGCTTATAAAACATAAACCAAACGTTGGAGGTGGTCATTTCTTCATGCGCAGTGATAAACTCGGCACTCTAAAGCACCCGAGAGCGTTTTTTTCCATGCCAACCTAACCAGAGTGACGGGAGCGGCACATTTCAGAAAAAGTGCTCAGCTCGCCGAGAAAATGCGATTTAAGCAATAAAATTAAAAATGCTTATAAAACATAAACCAAACGTTGGAGGTGGCCATTTCTTCATGCGCAGTGATAAACTCGGCACTCTAAAGCACCCGAGAGCGTTTTTTTCCATGCCAACCTAACCAGAGTGACGGGAGCGGCACAATTCAGAAAAAGTGCTCAGCTAGCCGAGAAAATGCGATTTAAGCAATAAAATTAAAAATGCTTATAAAACATAAACCAAACGTTGGAGGTGGTCATTTCTTCATGCGCAGTGATAAACTCGGCACTCTAAAGCACTCGAGAGCGTTTTTTTCCATGCCAACCTAACCAGAGTGACGGGAGCGGCACAATTCAGAAAAAGTGCTCAGCTCGCCGAGAAAATGCGATTTAAGCAATAAAATTAAAAATGCTTATAAAACATAAACCAAACGTTGTAGATGGTCATTTCTTATTACGCAGTAATAAACTCGGCACTCTAAAGCACCCGAGAGCGTTTTTTTCCATGCCAACCTAACCAGAGTGACGGGAGCGGCACAATTCAGAAAAAGTGCTCAGCTCGCCGAGAAAATGCGATTTAAGCAATAAAATTAAAAATGCTTATAAAACATAAACCAAACGTTGGAGGTGGTCATTTCTTCATGCGCAGTGATAAACTCGGCACTCTAAAGCACCCGAGAGCGTTTTTTTCCATGCCAACCTAACCAGAGTGACGGGAGCGGCACAATTCAGAAAAAGTGCTCAGCTCGCCGAGAAAATGCGATTTAAGCAATAAAATTAAAAATGCTTATAAAACATAAACCAAACGTTGGAGGTGGTCATTTCTTCATGCGCAGTGATAAACTCGGCACTCTAAAGCACCCGAGAGCGTTTTTTTTCATGCCAACCTAACCAGAGTGACGGGAGCGGCACAATTCAGAAAAAGTGCTCAGCTCGCCGAGAAAATGCGATTTAAGCAATAAAATTAAAAATGCTTATAAAACATAAACCAAACGTTGTAGATGGTCATTTCTTATTACGCAGTAATAAACTCGGCACTCTAAAGCACCCGAGAGCGTTTTTTTCCATGCCAACCTAACCAGAGTGACGGGAGCGGCACAATTCAGAAAAAGTGCTCAGCTCGCCGAGAAAATGCGATTTAAGCAATAAAATTAAAAATGCTTATAAAACATAAACCAAACGTTGGAGGTGGTCATTTCTTCATGCGCAGTGATAAACTCGGCACTCTAAAGCACCCGAGAGCGTTTTTTTTCATGCCAACCTAACCAGAGTGACGGGAGCGGCACAATTCAGAAAAAGTGCTCAGCTCGCCGAGAAAATGCGATTTAAGCAATAAAATTAAAAATGCTTATAAAACATAAACCAAACGTTGGAGGTGGTCATTTCTTCATGCGCAGTGATAAACTCGGCACTCTAAAGCACCCGAGAGCGTTTTTTTCCATGCCAACCTAACCAGAGTGACGGGAGCGGCACAATTCAGAAAAAGTGCTCAGCTCGCCGAGAAAATGCGATTTAAGCAATAAAATTAAAAATGCTTATAAAACATAAACCAAACGTTGTAGATGGTCATTTCTTATTACGCAGTAATAAACTCGGCACTCTAAAGCACCCGAGAGCGTTTTTTTCCATGCCAACCTAACCAGAGTGACGGGAGCGGCACAATTCAGAAAAAGTGCTCAGCTCGCCGAGAAAATGCGATTTAAGCAATAAAATTAAAAATGCTTATAAAACATAAACCAAACGTTGGAGGTGGTCATTTCTTCATGCGCAGTGATAAACTCGGCACTCTAAAGCACCCGAGAGCGTTTTATTCGATGCCAACCTAACCAGAGTGACGGGAGCGGCACAATTCAGAAAAAGCGCTCAGCTCGCCGAGAAAATGCGATTTAAGCAATAAAATTAAAAATGCTTATAAAACATAAACCAAACGTTGGAGGTGGTCATTTCTTCATGCGCGGTGATAAACTCGGCACTCTAAAGCACCCGAGAGCGTTTTTTTCCATGCCAACCTAACCAGAGTGACGGGAGCGGCACAATTCAGAAAAAGTGCTCAGCTCGCCGAGAAAATGCGATTTAAGCAATAAAATTAAAAATGCTTATAAAACATAAACCAAACGTTGGAGGTGGTCATTTCTTCATGCGCAGTGATAAACTCGGCACTCTAAAGCACCCGAGAGCGTTTTTTTCGATGCCAACCTAACCAGAGTGACGGGAGCGGCACAATTCAGAAAAAGTGCTCAGCTCGCCGAGTAAATGCGATTTAAGCAATAAAATTAAAAATGCTTATAAAACATAAACCAAACGTTGGAGGTGGTCATTTCTTCATGCGCAGTGATAAACTCGGCACTCTAAAGCACCCGAGAGCGTTTTTTTCGATGCCAACCTAACCAGAGTGACGGGAGCGGCACAATTCAGAAAAAGCGCTCAGCTCGCCGAGAAAATGCGATTTAAGCAATAAAATTAAAAATGCTTATAAAACATAAACCAAACGTTGGAGGTGGTCATTTCTTCATGCACAGTGATAAACTCGGCACTCTAAAGCACCCGAGAGCGTTTTTTTCGATGCCAACCTAACCAGAGTGACGGGAGCGGCACAATTCAGAAAAAGTGCTCAGCTCGCCGAGAAAATGCGATTTAAGCAATAAAATTAAAAATGCTTATAAAACATAAACCAAACGTTGGAGGTGGTCATTTCTTCATGCGCAGTGATAAACTCGGCACTCTAAAGCACCCGAGAGCGTTTTTTTCGATGCCAACCTAACCAGAGTGACGGGAGCGGCACAATTCAGAAAAAGTGCTCAGCTCGCCGAGAAAATGCGATTTAAGCAATAAAATTAAAAATGCTTATAAAACATAAACCAAACGTTGGAGGTGGTCATTTCTTCATGCGCAGTGATAAACTCGGGACTCTAAAGCACCCGAGAGCGTTTTATTCGATGCCAACCTAACCAGAGTGACGGGAGCGGCACAATTCAGAAAAAGTGCTCAGCTCGCCGAGAAAATGCGATTAAAGCAATAAAATTAAAAATGCTTATAAAACATAAACCAAACGTTGGAGGTGGTCATTTCTTCATGCGCAGTGATAAACTCGGCACTCTAAAGCACCCGAGAGCGTTTTTTTCGATGCCAACCTAACCAGAGTGACGGGAGCGGCACAATTCAGAAAAAGCGCTCAGCTCGCCGAGAAAATGCGATTTAAGCAATAAAATTAAAAATGCTTATAAAACATAAACCAAACGTTGGAGGTGGTCATTTCTTCATGCGCAGTGATAAACTCGGCACTCTAAAGCACCCGAGAGCGTTTTTTTCGATGCCAACCTAACCAGAGTGACGGGAGCGGCACAATTCAGAAAAAGCGCTCAGCTCGCCGAGAAAATGCGATTTAAGCAATAAAATTAAAAATGCTTATAAAACATAAACCAAACGTTGGAGGTGGTCATTTCTTCATGCGCAGTGATAAACTCGGCACTCTAAAGCACCCGAGAGCGTTTTTTTCGATGCCAACCTAACCAGAGTGACGGGAGCGGCACAATTCAGAAAAAGTGCTCAGCTCGCCGAGAAAATGCGATTTAAGCAATAAAATTAAAAATGCTTATAAAACATAAACCAAACGTTGGAGGTGGTCATTTCTTCATGTGCAGTGATAAACTCGGCACTCTAAAGCACCCGAGAGCGTTTTTTTCGATGCCAACCTAACCAGAGTGACGGGAGCGGCACAATTCAGAAAAAGCGCTCAGCTCGCCGAGAAAATGCGATTTAAGCAATAAAATTAAAAATGCTTATAAAACATAAACCAAACGTTGGAGGTGGTCATTTCTTCATGCACAGTGATAAACTCGGCACTCTAAAGCACCCGAGAGCGTTTTTTTCGATGCCAACCTAACCAGAGTGACGGGAGCGGCACAATTCAGAAAAAGTGCTCAGCTCGCCGAGAAAATGCGATTTAAGCAATAAAATTAAAAATGCTTATAAAACATAAACCAAACGTTGGAGGTGGTCATTTCTTCATGCGCAGTGATAAACTCGGCACTCTAAAGCACCCGAGAGCGTTTTTTTCGATGCCAACCTAACCAGAGTGACGGGAGCGGCACAATTCAGAAAAAGCGCTCAGCTCGCCGAGAAAATGCGATTTAAGCAATAAAATTAAAAATGCTTATAAAACATAAACCAAACGTTGGAGGTGGTCATTTCTTCATGCGCAGTGATAAACTCGGCACTCTAAAGCACCCGAGAGCGTTTTTTTCCATGCCAACCTAACCAGAGTGACGGGAGCGGCACAATTCAGAAAAAGCGCTCAGCTCGCCGAGAAAATGCGATTTAAGCAATAAAATTAAAAATGCTTATAAAACATAAACCAAACGTTGGAGGTGGTCATTTCTTCATGCACAGTGATAAACTCGGCACTCTAAAGCACCCGAGAGCGTTTTTTTCGATGCCAACCTAACCAGAGTGACGGGAGCGGCACAATTCAGAAAAAGTGCTCAGCTCGCCGAGAAAATGCGATTTAAGCAATAAAATTAAAAATGCTTATAAAACATAAACCAAACGTTGGAGGTGGTCATTTCTTCATGCGCAGTGATAAACTCGGCACTCTAAAGCACCCGAGAGCGTTTTTTTCGATGCCAACCTAACCAGAGTGACGGGAGCGGCACAATTCAGAAAAAGTGCTCAGCTCGCCGAGAAAATGCGATTTAAGCAATAAAATTAAAAATGCTTATAAAACATAAACCAAACGTTGGAGGTGGTCATTTCTTCATGCGCAGTGATAAACTCGGGACTCTAAAGCACCCGAGAGCGTTTTATTCGATGCCAACCTAACCAGAGTGACGGGAGCGGCACAATTCAGAAAAAGTGCTCAGCTCGCCGAGAAAATGCGATTTAAGCAATAAAATTAAAAATGCTTATAAAACATAAACCAAACGTTGGAGGTGGTCATTTCTTCATGCGCAGTGATAAACTCGGCACTCTAAAGCACCCGAGAGCGTTTTTTTCGATGCCAACCTAACCAGAGTGACGGGAGCGGCACAATTCAGAAAAAGCGCTCAGCTCGCCGAGAAAATGCGATTTAAGCAATAAAATTAAAAATGCTTATAAAACATAAACCAAACGTTGGAGGTGGTCATTTCTTCATGCGCAGTGATAAACTCGGCACTCTAAAGCACCCGAGAGCGTTTTTTTCGATGCCAACCTAACCAGAGTGACGGGAGCGGCACAATTCAGAAAAAGCGCTCAGCTCGCCGAAAAAATGCGATTTAAGCAACAAAATTAAAAATGCTTATAAAACATAAACCAAACGTTGTAGATGGTCATTTCTTATTACCCAGTAATAAACTCGGCACTCTAAAGCACCCGAGAGCGTTTTTTTCCATGCCAACCTAACCAGAGTGACGGGAGCGGCACAATTCAGAAAAAGTGCTCAGCTCGCCGAGAAAATGCGATTTAAGCAATAAAATTAAAAATGCTTATAAAACATAAACCAAACGTTGGAGGTGGTCATTTCTTCATGCGCAGTGATAAACTCGGCACTCTAAAGCACCCAAGAGCGTTTTTTTTCGATGCCAACCTAACCAGAGTGACGGGAGCGGCACAATTCAGAAAAAGCGCTCAGCTCGCCGAGAAAATGCGATTTAAGCAATAAAATTAAAAATGCTTATAAAACATAAACCAAACGTTGGAGGTGGTCATTTCTTCATGCGCGGTGATAAACTCGGCACTCTAAAGCACCCGAGAGCGTTTTTTTCGATGCCAACCTAACCAGAGTGACGGGAGCGGCACAATTCAGAAAAAGTGCTCAGCTCGCCGAGAAAATGCGATTTAAGCAATAAAATTAAAAATGCTTATAAAACATAAACCAAACGTTGGAGGTGGTCATTTCTTCATGCGCAGTGATAAACTCGGCACTCTAAAGCACCCGAGAGCGTTTTTTTCGATGCCAACCTAACCAGAGTGACGGGAGCGGCACAATTCAGAAAAAGTGCTTAGCTCGCCGAGAAAATGCGATTTAAGCAATAAAATTAAAAATGCTTATAAAACATAAACCAAACGTTGGAGGTGGTCATTTCTTCATGCGCAGTGATAAACTCGGCACTCTAAAGCACCCGAGAGCGTTTTTTTCGATGCCAACCTAACCAGAGTGACGGGAGCGGCACAATTCAGAAAAAGTGCTCAGCTCGCCGAGAAAATGCGATTTAAGCAATAAAATTAAAAATGCTTATAAAACATAAACCAAACGTTGGAGGTGGCCATTTCTTCATGCGCAGTGATAAACTCGGCACTCTAAAGCACCCGAGAGCGTTTTTTTCCATGCCAACCTAACCAGAGTGACGGGAGCGGCACAATTCAGAAAAAGTCCTCAGCTCGCCGAGAAAATGCGATTTAAGCAATAAAATTAAAAATGCTTATAAAACATAAACCAAACGTTGGAGGTGGTCATTTCTTCATGCGCAGTGATAAACTCGGCACTCTAAAGCACCCGAGAGCGTTTTTTTCCATGCCAACCTAACCAGAGTGACGGGAGCGGCACAATTCAGAAAAAGTGCTCAGCTCGCCGAGAAAATGCGATTTAAGCAATAAAATTAGAAATGCTTATAAAACATAAACCAAACGTTGGAGGTGGCCATTTCTTCATGCGCAGTGATAAACTCGGCACTCTAAAGCACCCGAGAGCGTTTTTTTCCATGCCAACCTAACCAGAGTGACGGGAGCGGCACAATTCAGAAAAAGTGCTCAGCTCGCCGAGAAAATGCGATTTAAGCAATAAAATTAAAAATGCTTATAAAACATAAACCAAACGTTGGAGGTGGCCATTTCTTCATGCGCAGTGATAAACTCGGCACTCTAAAGCACCCGAGAGCGTTTTTTTCCATGCCTAACCAGAGTGACGGGAGCGGCACAATTCAGAAAAAGTGCTCAGCTCGCCGAGAAAATGCGATTTAAGCAATAAAATTAAAAATGCTTATAAAACATAAACCAAACGTTGGAGGTGGTCATTTCTTCATGCGCAGTGATAAACTCGGCACTCTAAAGCACCCGAGAGCGTTTTTTTCGATGCCAACCTAACCAGAGTGACGGGAGCGGCACAATTCAGAAAAAGCGCTCAGCTCGCCGAGAAAATGCGATTTAAGCAATAAAATTAAAAATGCTTATAAAACATAAACCAAACGTTGGAGGTGGTCATTTCTTCATGCGCAGTGATAAACTCGGCACTCTAAAGCACCCGAGAGCGTTTTTTTCGATGCCAACCTAACCAGAGTGACGGGAGCGGCACAATTCAGAAAAAGTGCTCAGCTCGCCGAGAAAATGCGATTTAAGCAATAAAATTAAAAATGCTTATAAAACATAAACCAAACGTTGGAGGTGGTCATTTCTTCATGCGCAGTGATAAACTCGGCTCTCTAAAGCACCCGAGAGCGTTTTTTTCGATGCCAACCTAACCAGAGTGACGGGAGCGGCACAATTCAGAAAAAGCGCTCAGCTCGCCGAGAAAATGCGATTTAAGCAATAAAATTAAAAATGCTTATAAAACATAAACCAAACGTTGGAGGTGGTCATTTCTTCATGCGCAGTGATAAACTCGGCACTCTAAAGCACCCGAGAGCGTTTTTTTCGATGCCAACCTAACCAGAGTGACGGGAGCGGCACAATTCAGAAAAAGCGCTCAGCTCGCCGAGAAAATGCGATTTAAGCAATAAAATTAAAAATGCTTATAAAACATAAACCAAACGTTGGAGGTGGTCATTTCTTCATGCGCAGTGATAAATTCGGCACTCTAAAGCACCCGAGAGCGTTTTTTTCGATGCCAACCTAACCAGAGTGACGGGAGCGGCACAATTCAGAAAAAGTGCTCAGCTCGCCGAGAAAATGCGATTTAAGCAATAAAATTAAAAATGCTTATAAAACATAAACCAAACGTTGGAGGTGGTCATTTCTTCATGCGCAGTGATAAACTCGGCACTCTAAAGCACCCGAGAGCGTTTTTTTCGATGCCAACCTAACCAGAGTGACGGGAGCGGCACAATTCAGAAAAAGTGCTCAGCTCGCCGAGAAAATGCGATTTAAGCAATAAAATTAAAAATGCTTATAAAACATAAACCAAACGTTAGAGTTGGTCATTTCTTCATGCGCAGTGATAAACTCGGCACTCTAAAGCACCCGAGAGCGTTTTTTTCGATGCCAACCTAACCAGAGTGACGGGAGCGGCACAATTCAGAAAAAGTGCTCAGCTCGCCGAGAAAATGCGATTTAAGCAATAAAATTAAAAATGCTTATAAAACATAAACCAAACGTTGGAGGTGGTCATTTCTTCATGCGCAGTGATAAACTCGGCACTCTAAAGCACCCAAGAGCGTTTTTTTCGATGCCAACCTAACCAGAGTGACGGGAGCGGCACAATTCAGAAAAAGCGCTCAGCTCGCCGAGAAAATGCGATTTAAGCAATAAAATTAAAAATGCTTATAAAACATAAACCAAACGTTGGAGGTGGTCATTTCTTCATGCACAGTGATAAACTCGGCACTCTAAAGCACCCGAGAGCGTTTTTTTCGATGCCAACCTAACCAGAGTGACGGGAGCGGCACAATTCAGAAAAAGCGCTCAGCTCGCCGAGAAAATGCGATTTAAGCAATAAAATTAAAAATGCTTATAAAACATAAACCAAACGTTGGAGGTGGTCTTTTCTTCATGCGCAGTGATAAACTCGGCACTCTAAAGCACCCGAGAGCGTTTTTTTTCATGCCAACCTAACCAGAGTGACGGGAGCGGCACAATTCAGAAAAAGTGCTCAGCTCGCCGAGAAAATGCGATTTAAGCAATAAAATTAAAAATGCTTATAAAACATAAACCAAACGTTGTAGATGGTCATTTCTTATTACGCAGTAATAAACTCGGCACTCTAAAGCACCCGAGAGCGTTTTTTTCCATGCCAACCTAACCAGAGTGACGGGAGCGGCACAATTCAGAAAAAGTGCTCAGCTCGCCGAGAAAATGCGATTTAAGCAATAAAATTAAAAATGCTTATAAAACATAAACCAAACGTTGGAGGTGGTCATTTCTTCATGCGCAGTGATAAACTCGGCACTCTAAAGCACCCGAGAGCGTTTTTTTCCATGCCAACCTAACCAGAGTGACGGGAGCGGCACAATTCAGAAAAAGTGCTCAGCTCGCCGAGAAAATGCGATTTAAGCAATAAAATTAAAAATGCTTATAAAACATAAACCAAACGTTGTAGATGGTCATTTCTTATACGCAGTAATAAACTCGGCACTCTAAAGCACCCGAGAGCGTTTTTTTCCATGCCAACCTAACCAGAGTGACGGGAGCGGCACAATTCAGAAAAAGTGCTCAGCTCGCCGAGAAAATGCGATTTAAGCAATAAAATTAAAAATGCTTATAAAACATAAACCAAACGTTGGAGGTGGTCATTTCTTCATGCGCAGTGATAAACTCGGCACTCTAAAGCACCCGAGAGCGTTTTATTCGATGCCAACCTAACCAGAGTGACGGGAGCGGCACAATTCAGAAAAAGCGCTCAGCTCGCCGAGAAAATGCGATTTAAGCAATAAAATTAAAAATGCTTATAAAACATAAACCAAACGTTGGAGGTGGTCATTTCTTCATGCGCGGTGATAAACTCGGCACTCTAAAGCACCCGAGAGCGTTTTTTTCCATGCCAACCTAACCAGAGTGACGGGAGCGGCACAATTCAGAAAAAGTGCTCAGCTCGCCGAGAAAATGCGATTTAAGCAATACAATTAAAAATGCTTATAAAACATAAACCAAACGTTGGAGGTGGTCATTTCTTCATGCGCAGTGATAAACTCGGCACTCTAAAGCACCCGAGAGCGTTTTTTTCCATGCCAACCTAACCAGAGTGACGGGAGCGGCACAATTCAGAAAAAGTGCTCAGCTCGCCGAGAAAATGCGATCTAAGCAATAAAATTAAAAATGCTTATAAAACATAAACCAAACGTTGTAGATGGTCATTTCTTATTACGCAGTAATAAACTCGGCACTCTAAAGCACCCGAGAGCGTTTTTTTCCATGCCAACCTAACCAGAGTGACGGGAGCGGCACAATTCAGAAAAAGTGCTCAGCTCGCCGAGAAAATGCGATCTAAGCAATAAAATTAAAAATGCTTATAAAACATAAACCAAACGTTGTAGATGGTCATTTCTTATTACGCAGTAATAAACTCGGCACTCTAAAGCACCCGAGAGCGTTTTTTTCCATGCCAACCTAACCAGAGTGACGGGAGCGGCACAATTCAGAAAAAGTGCTCAGCTCGCCGAGAAAATGCGATTTAGGAAATAAAATTAAAAATGCTTATAAAACATAAACCAAACGTTGGAGGTGGTCATTTCTTCATGCGCAGTGATAAACTCGGCACTCTAAAGCACCCGAGAGCGTTTTTTTCCATGCCAACCTAACCAGAGTGACGGGAGCGGCACATTTCAGAAAAAGTGCTCAGCTCGCCGAGAAAATGCGATTTAAGCAATAAAATTAAAAATGCTTATAAAACATAAACCAAACGTTGGAGGTGGCCATTTCTTCATGCGCAGTGATAAACTCGGCACTCTAAAGCACCCGAGAGCGTTTTTTTCCATGCCAACCTAACCAGAGTGACGGGAGCGGCACAATTCAGAAAAAGTGCTCAGCTAGCCGAGAAAATGCGATTTAAGCAATAAAATTAAAAATGCTTATAAAACATAAACCAAACGTTGGAGGTGGTCATTTCTTCATGCGCAGTGATAAACTCGGCACTCTAAAGCACTCGAGAGCGTTTTTTTCCATGCCAACCTAACCAGAGTGACGGGAGCGGCACAATTCAGAAAAAGTGCTCAGCTCGCCGAGAAAATGCGATTTAAGCAATAAAATTAAAAATGCTTATAAAACATAAACCAAACGTTGTAGATGGTCATTTCTTATTACGCAGTAATAAACTCGGCACTCTAAAGCACCCGAGAGCGTTTTTTTCCATGCCAACCTAACCAGAGTGACGGGAGCGGCACAATTCAGAAAAAGTGCTCAGCTCGCCGAGAAAATGCGATTTAAGCAATAAAATTAAAAATGCTTATAAAACATAAACCAAACGTTGGAGGTGGTCATTTCTTCATGCGCAGTGATAAACTCGGCACTCTAAAGCACCCGAGAGCGTTTTTTTCGATGCCAACCTAACCAGAGTGACGGGAGCGGCACAATTCAGAAAAAGTGCTCAGCTCGCCGAGAAAATGCGATTTAAGCAATAAAATTAAAAATGCTTATAAAACATAAACCAAACGTTGTAAATGGTCATTTCTTATTACGCAGTAATAAACTCGGCACTCTAAAGCACCCGAGAGCGTTTTTTTCGATGCCAACCTAACCAGAGTGACGGGAGCGGCACAATACAGAAAAAGCGCTCAGCTCGCCGAGAAAATGCGATTTAAGCAATAAAATTAAAAATGCTTATAAAACATAAACCAAACGTTGGAGGTGGTCTTTTCTTCATGCGCAGTGATAAACTCGGCACTCTAAAGCACCCGAGAGCGTTTTTTTC
This sequence comes from Syngnathus typhle, assembly GCF_033458585.1. Taxonomy (NCBI): domain Eukaryota; kingdom Metazoa; phylum Chordata; class Actinopteri; order Syngnathiformes; family Syngnathidae; genus Syngnathus; species Syngnathus typhle. Next base: position 338,313 of record NW_026871937.1, on the reverse strand, counting down.
CATGCCAACCTAAACAGAGTGACGGGAGCGGCACAATTCAGAAAAAGTGCTCAGCTCGCCGAGAAAATGCGATTTAAGCAATAAAATTAAAAATGCTTATAAAACATAAACCAAACGTTGTAGATGGTCATTTCTTATTACGCAGTAATAAACTCGGCACTCTAAAGCACCCGAGAGCGTTTTTTTCCATGCCAACCTAACCAGAGTGACGGGAGCGGCACAATTCAGAAAAAGTGCTCAGCTCGCCGAGAAAATGCGATTTAAGCAATAAAATTAAAAATGCTTATAAAACATAAACCAAACGTTGGAGGTGGTCATTTCTTCATGCGCAGTGATAAACTCGGCACTCTAAAGCACCCGAGAGCGTTTTTTTCGATGCCAACCTAACCAGAGTGACGGGAGCGGCACAATTCAGAAAAAGTGCTCAGCTCGCCGAGAAAATGCGATTTAAGCAATAAAATTAAAAATGCTTATAAAACATAAACCAAACGTTGGAGGTGGTCATTTCTTCATGCACAGTGATAAACTCGGCACTCTAAAGCACCCGAGAGCGTTTTTTTCGATGCCAACCTAACCAGAGTGACGGGAGCGGCACAATTCAGAAAAAGTGCTCAGCTCGCCGAGAAAATGCGATTTAAGCAATAAAATTAAAAATGCTTATAAAACATAAACCAAACGTTGGAGGTGGTCATTTCTTCATGCGCAGTGATAAACTCGGCACTCTAAAGCACCCGAGAGCGTTTTTTTCCATGCCAACCTAACCAGAGTGACGGGAGCGGCACAATTCAGAAAAAGTGCTCAGCTCGCCGAGAAAATGCGATTTAAGCAATAAAATTAAAAATGCTTATAAAACATAAACCAAACGTTGGAGGTGGTCATTTCTTCATGCGCAGTGATAAACTCGGCACTCTAAAGCACCCGAGAGCGTTTTTTTCCATGCCAACCTAACCAGAGTGACGGGAGCGGCACAATTCAGAAAAAGTGCTCAGCTCGCCGAGAAAATGCGATTTAAGCAATAAAATTAAAAATGCTTATAAAACATAAACCAAACGTTGTAGATGGTCATTTCTTATTACGCAGTAATAAACTCGGCACTCTAAAGCACCCGAGAGCGTTTTTTTCCATGCCAACCTAACCAGAGTGACGGGAGCGGCACAATTCAGAAAAAGTGCTCAGCTCGCCGAGAAAATGCGATTTAAGCAATAAAATTAAAAATGCTTATAAAACATAAACCAAACGTTGGAGGTGGTCATTTCTTCATGCGCAGTGATAAACTCGGCACTCTAAAGCACCCGAGAGCGTTTTATTCGATGCCAACCTAACCAGAGTGACGGGAGCGGCACAATTCAGAAAAAGCGCTCAGCTCGCCGAGAAAATGCGATTTAAGCAATAAAATTAAAAATGCTTATAAAACATAAACCAAACGTTGGAGGTGGCCATTTCTTCATGCGCAGTGATAAACTCGGCACTCTAAAGCACCCGAGAGCGTTTTTTTCCATGCCAACCTAACCAGAGTGACGGGAGCGGCACAATTCAGAAAAAGTGCTCAGCTCGCCGAGAAAATGCGATTTAAGCAATAAAATTAAAAATGCTTATAAAACATAAACCAAACGTTGGAGGTGGTCATTTCTTCATGCGCAGTGATAAACTCGGCACTCTAAAGCACCCGAGAGCGTTTTTTTCCATGCCAACCTAACCAGAGTGACGGGAGCGGCACAATTCAGAAAAAGTGCTCAGCTCGCCGAGAAAATGCGATTTAAGCAATAAAATTAAAAATGCTTATAAAACATAAACCAAACGTTGGAGGTGGCCATTTCTTCATGCGCAGTGATAAACTCGGCACTCTAAAGCACCCGAGAGCGTTTTTTTCCATGCCAACCTAACCAGAGTGACGGGAGCGGCACAATTCAGAAAAAGTGCTCAGTTCGCCGAGAAAATGCGATTTAAGCAATACAATTAAAAATGCTTATAAAACATAAACCAAACGTTGGAGGTGGTCATTTCTTCATGTGCAGTGATAAACTCGGCACTCTAAAGCACCCGAGAGCGTTTTTTTCCATGCCAACCTAACCAGAGTGACGGGAGCGGCACAATTCAGAAAAAGTGCTCAGCTCGCCGAGAAAATGCGATTTAAGCAATAAAATTAAAAATGCTTATAAAACATAAACCAAACGTTGGAGGTGGTCATTTCTTCATGCGCAGTGATAAACTCGGCACTCTAAAGCACCCGAGAGCGTTTTTTTCGATGCCAACCTAACCAGAGTGACGGGAGCGGCACAATTCAGAAAAAGCGCTCAGCTCGCCGAGAAAATGCGATTTAAGCAATAAAATTAAAAATGCTTATAAAACATAAACCAAACGTTGGAGGTGGTCATTTCTTCATGCACAGTGATAAACTCGGCACTCTAAAGCACCCGAGAGCGTTTTTTTCGATGCCAACCTAACCAGAGTGACGGGAGCGGCACAATTCAGAAAAAGTGCTCAGCTCGCCGAGAAAATGCAATTTAAGCAATAAAATTTAAAATGCTTATAAAACATAAACCAAACGTTGTAGATGGTCATTTCTTATTACGCAGTAATAAACTCGGCACTCTAAAGCACCCGAGAGCGTTTTTTTCCATGCCAACCTAACCAGAGTGACGGGAGCGGCACAATTCAGAAAAAGTGCTCAGCTCGCCGAGAAAATGCGATTTAAGCAATAAAATTAAAAATGCTTATAAAACATAAACCAAACGTTGGAGGTGGTCATTTCTTCATGCACAGTGATAAACTCGGCACTCTAAAGCACCCGAGAGCGTTTTATTCGATGCCAACCTAACCAGAGTGACGGGAGCGGCACAATTCAGAAAAAGTGCTCAGCTCGCCGAGAAAATGCGATTTAAGCAATAAAATTAAAAATGCTTATAAAACATAAACCAAACGTTGGAGGTGGTCATTTCTTCATGCGCAGTGATAAACTCGGCACTCTAAAGCACCCGAGAGCGTTTTTTTCGATGCCAACCTAACCAGAGTGACGGGAGCGGCACAATTCAGAAAAAGCGCTCAGCTCGCCGAGAAAATGCGATTTAAGCAATAAAATTAAAAATGCTTATAAAACATAAACCAAACGTTGGAGGTGGTCATTTCTTCATGCACAGTGATAAACTCGGCACTCTAAAGCACCCGAGAGCGTTTTTTTCGATGCCAACCTAACCAGAGTGACGGGAGCGGCACAATTCAGAAAAAGTGCTCAGCTCGCCGAGAAAATGCAATTTAAGCAATAAAATTTAAAATGCTTATAAAACATAAACCAAACGTTGTAGATGGTCATTTCTTATTACGCAGTAATAAACTCGGCACTCTAAAGCACCCGAGAGCGTTTTTTTCCATGCCAACCTAACCAGAGTGACGGGAGCGGCACAATTCAGAAAAAGTGCTCAGCTCGCCGAGAAAATGCGATTTAAGCAATAAAATTAAAAATGCTTATAAAACATAAACCAAACGTTGGAGGTGGTCATTTCTTCATGCACAGTGATAAACTCGGCACTCTAAAGCACCCGAGAGCGTTTTATTCGATGCCAACCTAACCAGAGTGACGGGAGCGGCACAATTCAGAAAAAGTGCTCAGCTCGCCGAGAAAATGCGATTTAAGCAATACAATTAAAAATCCTTATAAAACATAAACCAAACGTTGTAAATGGTCATTTCTTATTACGCAGTAATAAACTCGGCACTCTAAAGCACCCGAGAGCGTTTTTTTCGATGCCAACCTAACCAGAGTGACGGGAGCGGCACAATTCAGAAAAAGCGCTCAGCTCGCCGAGAAAATGCGATTTAAGCAATAAAATTAAAAATGCTTATAAAACATAAACCAAACGTTGGAGGTGGTCTTTTCTTCATGCGCAGTGATAAACTCGGCACTCTAAAGCACCCGAGAGCGTTTTTTTCCATGCCAACCTAAACAGAGTGACGGGAGCGGCACAATTCAGAAAAAGTGCTCGGCTCGCCGAGAAAATGCGATTTAAGCAATAAAATTAAAAATGCTTATAAAACATAAACCAAACGTTGTAGATGGTCATTTCTTATTACGCAGTAATAAACTCGGCACTCTAAAGCACCCGAGAGCGTTTTTTTCCATGCCAACCTAACCAGAGTGACGGGAGCGGCACAATTCAGAAAAAGTGCTCAGCTCGCCGAGAAAATGCGATTTAAGCAATAAAATTAAAAATGCTTATAAAACATAAACCAAACGTTGGAGGTGGTCATTTCTTCATGCGCAGTGATAAACTCGGCACTCTAAAGCACCCGAGAGCGTTTTTTTCGATGCCAACCTAACCAGAGTGACGGGAGCGGCACAATTCAGAAAAAGTGCTCAGCTCGCCGAGAAAATGCGATTTAAGCAATAAAATTAAAAATGCTTATAAAACATAAACCAAACGTTGGAGGTGGTCATTTCTTCATGCGCAGTGATAAACTCGGCACTCTAAAGCACCCGAGAGCGTTTTTTTCGATGCCAACCTAACCAGAGTGACGGGAGCGGCACAATTCAGAAAAAGTGCTCAGCTCGCCGAGAAAATGCGATTTAAGCAATAAAATTAAAAATGCTTATAAAACATAAACCAAACGTTGGAGGTGGTCATTTCTTCATGCGCAGTGATAAACTCGGCACTCTAAAGCACCCGAGAGCGTTTTTTTCCATACCAACCTAACCAGAGTGACGGGAGCGGCACAATTCAGAAAAAGTGCTCAGCTCACCGAGAAAATGCGATTTAAGCAATAAAATTAAAAATGCTTATAAAACATAAACCAAACGTTGGAGGTGGTCATTTCTTCATGCGCAGTGATAAACTCGGCACTCTAAAGCACCCGAGAGCGTTTTTTTCGATGCCAACCTAACCAGAGTGACGGGAGCGGCACAATTCAGAAAAAGTGCTCAGCTCGCCGAGAAAATGCGATTTAAGCAATAAAATTAAAAATGCTTATAAAACATAAACCAAACGTTGGAGGTGGTCATTTCTTCATGCACAGTGATAAACTCGGCACTCTAAAGCACCCGAGAGCGTTTTTTTCCATGCCAACCTAACCAGAGTGACGGGAGCGGCACAATTCAGAAAAAGTGCTCAGCTCGCCGAGAAAATGCGATTTAAGCAATAAAATTAAAAATGCTTATAAAACATAAACCAAACGTTGGAGGTGGTCATTTCTTCATGCGCAGTGATAAACTCGGCACTCTAAAGCACCCGAGAGCGTTTTTTTCGATGCCAACCTAACCAGAGTGACGGGAGCGGCACAATTCAGAAAAAGTGCTCAGCTCGCCGAGAAAATGCGATTTAAGCAATAAAATTAAAAATGCTTATAAAACATAAACCAAACGTTGGAGGTGGTCATTTCTTCATGCGCAGTGATAAACTCGGCACTCTAAAGCACCCGAGAGCGTTTTTTTCCATGCCAACCTAACCAGAGTGACGGGAGCGGCACAATTCAGAAAAAGTGCTCAGCTCGCCGAGAAAATGCGATTTAAGCAATAAAATTAAAAATGCTTATAAAACATAAACCAAACGTTGTAGATGGTCATTTCTTATTACGCAGTAATAAACTCGGCACTCTAAAGCACCCGAGAGCGTTTTATTCGATGCCAACCTAACCAGAGTGACGGGAGCGGCACAATTCAGAAAAAGCGCTCAGCTCGCCGAGAAAATGCGATTTAAGCAATAAAATTAAAAATGCTTATAAAACATAAACCAAACGTTGGAGGTGGTCATTTCTTCATGCGCGGTGATAAACTCGGCACTCTAAAGCACCCGAGAGCGTTTTTTTCCATGCCAACCTAACCAGAGTGACGGGAGCGGCACAATTCAGAAAAAGTGCTCAGCTCGCCGAGAAAATGCGATTTAAGCAATAAAATTAAAAATGCTTATAAAACATAAACCAAACGTTGTAGATGGTCATTTCTTATTACGCAGTAATAAACTCGGCACTCTAAAGCACCCGAGAGCGTTTTTTTCGATAAGATAAGATAAGATAAGAGGATAAGAGGAACTTTATTAATCTCACGTGTGAGAAACTGCATGTAAAAACAGCCCGATTTACAGGAAGGTACAAGTAGGGGGAAAAGGTGCAAAAAAGAGACTTCTGGACCGTAGTCCTCCGGCACAAAAAAAAAAAAAAAAAAAAAAAAAAAAAAAAAAATAGAATACAATATAAAAAGAAAAATATGGAAAAATAACAACAATTGTAGTAAAACTAAAAATATAAGCTATGAATATTTACAAAAAGAGGATAAAAATGTAGTGGTAAAGTGTCGTAAAGTGTATGAAGTGTATGAGTTAAGTAATGCTAATAAAAGAAATAAAATAAATAGTGCACAGGTTATGGAAGTGAAATAGATCTAGGCATTGTGTGGCAGAGGATATTGCACATTGGAAGAATTGCACGTTATGGGGAAAGTATTGCACAGAAGGATGTGTTTACAGGTTGTCATTGTACAGCCTGATTGCGGTGGGGATGAAGGAGCTGCGGTAGCGTTCCTTCTTACACGGGGGGAGTCTGAGTCTCTGACTGAAGGAGCTGCTCAAGTTCTCCAAGGTCAGATGCAGTGGGTGAGAGGGGTTGTTCCTGATGGATGCTAGCCTGGCTAGCACCCTCCTCTCGCCCACCTCCTCAACAGTGTCTAGAGGGCAGCCCACCACAGAGCTGGCCCTCTTAACCAGTTTGTTGAGCCTCTTCCTATCCCTCTCTGTGCTGCTCGGAGCCCAACAGACCACAGCGTAGAGGATAGCAGAGGCTACCACTGAGTCATAGAAGGTTTTTAGCAGAGGCCTGCTCACTCCAAAGGAGCTGAGTCTCCTCAGGAGATGGAGGCGGCTCTGTCCCTTCTTGTAGACGGCGTTCATGTGATCCGTCCAGTTCAGTTTATTGTTGAGGTGAACACCCAGGTACCTGAAACTGTCCACGACCTCAATGTCCTGACCCTGGATGTTCACCGGTGAGTGGGGAGGTGCTCCTCTCCTAAAGTCAATCACCAGCTCCTTCGTCTTACTGGTGTTCAAGCACAGGTGATTGTGCTCACACCAGTCCACAAAGGCGCTGATGGCCGACAGGTACTCCAGCTCGCCCCCCTTAGACATACAGCCAACTATGGTTGAGTCATCGGAGAACTTCTGGAGATGGCAGATGTCAGTGTTATGCGTGAAGTCCGAGGTGTACAGTGTGAAAAGAAATGGGGACAGGACTGTGCCCTGAGGTGCTCCAGTGCTGCAGACTACCACCTCTGATCGGCAGCCACGCAGTTGCACGTACTGGGGCCGGTTAGTGAGGTAGTCAATGGTCCAGTCAGTGAGGTGATGGTCCACTCCAGTGTCTAGCAGCTTCACTCGTAGCAGGGCCGGCGAGATGGTGTTGAAGGCACTGGAGAAGTCAAAGAACATGACCCTCACAGCGCTGCCGGCGGACTCCAGGTGGGTGAGCGTCCGCTGCAGCAGGTAGATGACGGCGTCTTCCACCCCAATGCCGATCTTGTAGGCAAACTGCAGCGGATCCAGAGTGGGGCTCACCACGGAGCGGAGGTGGCTGAGGACCAGGCGTTCCATCACCTTCATGATGTGGGAAGTGAGGGCGACGGGTCTGAAGTGGTCCGGTTCCTTGGCGTGCGGTGTTTTGGGAACTGGGACGATGGAGGATGTCTTCCATACGCTAGGCACCTTCGCCAGGCTGAGGCTCAGGTTGAGGAGGTGGCATAGAACATGGCAGAGATCATCAGCACATGTCCGTAGCAGCCTGGGGGAGATGCCATCCGGACCCGGGGCCTTTCTCTGTTTCAGCCTCCCCAGCTCTCTCCTCACCTGAGCAGGAGTGAAGGAGAGGGGAGGGGGCTGAGATGAGGTTGAAGGCCGTGGTGAGTCATTGGGGGAGATGGGTGATTGTCCATGTGGTGGGCGGGAGGGTGTTAAGTGGCCATGAAGCAGGGGGGAGTGGGTTGATTGTCCATGAGGCAGGCGGGGGGGTGGATCCAGGTATCCAGGCAATGGGAGGCTGGGGGGGGGCAGCGGGCAGGGGTGTGAGAGGGAGTGGGGACAGGCCAAAACGGTTGAAGTGCTGGTTAAGCTCATCCGCCCAGCGTTGATCCCCGTTAATGCTGCCACACGCTCTCCGTCCAGAACCAGACATAGTCCTCAGGCCACGCCACACATCCCGCACGTTCTTCTGTGCGAGTTCCTCCTCCACCTTCCTAGCGAAGTCCCGCTTTGCTTCGCGGATCGTCCTCTGGAGCAGATGCTGCAGCCTCTTCTGCTCCTCTCTGTCCCCGCGTCTAAAAGCCCACCACTTCTTGTTGATAAGGGCTTTCAGATGCGGGGTCATCCAGGGGTGCCAACCTAACCAGAGTGACGGGAGCGGCACAATTCAGAAAAAGCGCTCAGCTCGCCGAGAAAATGCGATTTAAGCAATAAAATTAAAAATGCTTATAAAACATAAACCAAACGTTGGAGGTGGTCATTTCTTCATGCACAGTGATAAACTCGGCACTCTAAAGCACCCGAGAGCGTTTTTTTCGATGCCAACCTAACCAGAGTGACGGGAGCGGCACAATTCAGAAAAAGTGCTCAGCTCGCCGAGAAAATGCGATTTAAGCAATAAAATTAAAAATCCTTATAAAACATAAACCAAACGTTGGAGGTGGTCATTTCTTCATGCGCAGTGATAAACTCGGCACTCTAAAGCACCCGAGAGCGTTTTTTTCGATGCCAACCTAACCAGAGTGACGGGAGCGGCACAATTCAGAAAAAGTGCTCAGCTCGCCGAGAAAATGCGATTTAAGCAATAAAATTAAAAATGCTTATAAAACATAAACCAAACGTTGGAGGTGGTCATTTCTTCATGCGCAGTGATAAACTCGGCTCTCTAAAGCACCCGAGAGCGTTTTTTTCGATGCCAACCTAACCAGAGTGACGGGAGCGGCACAATTCAGAAAAAGCGCTCAGCTCGCCGAGAAAATGCGATTTAAGCAATAAAATTAAAAATGCTTATAAAACATAAACCAAACGTTGGAGGTGGTCATTTCTTCATGCGCAGTGATAAACTCGGCACTCTAAAGCACCCGAGAGCGTTTTTTTCGATGCCAACCTAACCAGAGTGACGGGAGCGGCACAATTCAGAAAAAGCGCTCAGCTCGCCGAGAAAATGCGATTTAAGCAATAAAATTAAAAATGCTTATAAAACATAAACCAAACGTTGGAGGTGGTCATTTCTTCATGCGCAGTGATAAATTCGGCACTCTAAAGCACCCGAGAGCGTTTTTTTCGATGCCAACCTAACCAGAGTGACGGGAGCGGCACAATTCAGAAAAAGTGCTCAGCTCGCCGAGAAAATGCGATTTAAGCAATAAAATTAAAAATGCTTATAAAACATAAACCAAACGTTGGAGGTGGTCATTTCTTCATGCGCAGTGATAAACTCGGCACTCTAAAGCACCCGAGAGCGTTTTTTTCGATGCCAACCTAACCAGAGTGACGGGAGCGGCACAATTCAGAAAAAGTGCTCAGCTCGCCGAGAAAATGCGATTTAAGCAATAAAATTAAAAATGCTTATAAAACATAAACCAAACGTTAGAGTTGGTCATTTCTTCATGCGCAGTGATAAACTCGGCACTCTAAAGCACCCGAGAGCGTTTTTTTCGATGCCAACCTAACCAGAGTGACGGGAGCGGCACAATTCAGAAAAAGTGCTCAGCTCGCCGAGAAAATGCGATTTAAGCAATAAAATTAAAAATGCTTATAAAACATAAACCAAACGTTGGAGGTGGTCATTTCTTCATGCGCAGTGATAAACTCGGCACTCTAAAGCACCCAAGAGCGTTTTTTTCGATGCCAACCTAACCAGAGTGACGGGAGCGGCACAATTCAGAAAAAGCGCTCAGCTCGCCGAGAAAATGCGATTTAAGCAATAAAATTAAAAATGCTTATAAAACATAAACCAAACGTTGGAGGTGGTCATTTCTTCATGCACAGTGATAAACTCGGCACTCTAAAGCACCCGAGAGCGTTTTTTTCGATGCCAACCTAACCAGAGTGACGGGAGCGGCACAATTCAGAAAAAGCGCTCAGCTCGCCGAGAAAATGCGATTTAAGCAATAAAATTAAAAATGCTTATAAAACATAAACCAAACGTTGGAGGTGGTCTTTTCTTCATGCGCAGTGATAAACTCGGCACTCTAAAGCACCCGAGAGCGTTTTTTTTCATGCCAACCTAAACAGAGTGACGGGAGCGGCACAATTCAGAAAAAGTGCTCAGCTCGCCGAGAAAATGCGATTTAAGCAATAAAATTAAAAATGCTTATAAAACATAAACCAAACGTTGTAGATGGTCATTTCTTATTACGCAGTAATAAACTCGGCACTCTAAAGCACCCGAGAGCGTTTTTTTCCATGCCAACCTAACCAGAGTGACGGGAGCGGCACAATTCAGAAAAAGTGCTCAGCTCGCCGAGAAAATGCGATTTAAGCAATAAAATTAAAAATGCTTATAAAACATAAACCAAACGTTGGAGGTGGTCATTTCTTCATGCGCAGTGATAAACTCGGCACTCTAAAGCACCCGAGAGCGTTTTTTTCCATGCCAACCTAACCAGAGTGACGGGAGCGGCACAATTCAGAAAAAGTGCTCAGCTCGCCGAGAAAATGCGATTTAAGCAATAAAATTAAAAATGCTTATAAAACATAAACCAAACGTTGTAGATGGTCATTTCTTATACGCAGTAATAAACTCGGCACTCTAAAGCACCCGAGAGCGTTTTTTTCCATGCCAACCTAACCAGAGTGACGGGAGCGGCACAATTCAGAAAAAGTGCTCAGCTCGCCGAGAAAATGCGATTTAAGCAATAAAATTAAAAATGCTTATAAAACATAAACCAAACGTTGGAGGTGGTCATTTCTTCATGCGCAGTGATAAACTCGGCACTCTAAAGCACCCGAGAGCGTTTTATTCGATGCCAACCTAACCAGAGTGACGGGAGCGGCACAATTCAGAAAAAGCGCTCAGCTCGCCGAGAAAATGCGATTTAAGCAATAAAATTAAAAATGCTTATAAAACATAAACCAAACGTTGGAGGTGGTCATTTCTTCATGCGCGGTGATAAACTCGGCACTCTAAAGCACCCGAGAGCGTTTTTTTCCATGCCAACCTAACCAGAGTGACGGGAGCGGCACAATTCAGAAAAAGTGCTCAGCTCGCCGAGAAAATGCGATTTAAGCAATACAATTAAAAATGCTTATAAAACATAAACCAAACGTTGGAGGTGGTCATTTCTTCATGCGCAGTGATAAACTCGGCACTCTAAAGCACCCGAGAGCGTTTTTTTCCATGCCAACCTAACCAGAGTGACGGGAGCGGCACAATTCAGAAAAAGTGCTCAGCTCGCCGAGAAAATGCGATCTAAGCAATAAAATTAAAAATGCTTATAAAACATAAACCAAACGTTGTAGATGGTCATTTCTTATTACGCAGTAATAAACTCGGCACTCTAAAGCACCCGAGAGCGTTTTTTTCCATGCCAACCTAACCAGAGTGACGGGAGCGGCACAATTCAGAAAAAGTGCTCAGCTCGCCGAGAAAATGCGATCTAAGCAATAAAATTAAAAATGCTTATAAAACATAAACCAAACGTTGTAGATGGTCATTTCTTATTACGCAGTAATAAACTCGGCACTCTAAAGCACCCGAGAGCGTTTTTTTCCATGCCAACCTAACCAGAGTGACGGGAGCGGCACAATTCAGAAAAAGTGCTCAGCTCGCCGAGAAAATGCGATTTAGGAAATAAAATTAAAAATGCTTATAAAACATAAACCAAACGTTGGAGGTGGTCATTTCTTCATGCGCAGTGATAAACTCGGCACTCTAAAGCACCCGAGAGCGTTTTTTTCCATGCCAACCTAACCAGAGTGACGGGAGCGGCACAATTCAGAAAAAGTGCTCAGCTCGCCGAGAAAATGCGATTTAAGCAATAAAATTAAAAATGCTTATAAAACATAAACCAAACGTTGGAGGTGGCCATTTCTTCATGCGCAGTGATGAACTCGGCACTCTAAAGCACCCGAGAGCGTTTTTTTCCATGCCAACCTAACCAGAGTGACGGGAGCGGCACAATTCAGAAAAAGTGCTCAGCTAGCCGAGAAAATGCGATTTAAGCAATAAAATTAAAAATGCTTATAAAACATAAACCAAACGTTGGAGGTGGTCATTTCTTCATGCGCAGTGATAAACTCGGCACTCTAAAGCACTCGAGAGCGTTTTTTTCCATGCCAACCTAACCAGAGTGACGGGAGCGGCACAATTCAGAAAAAGTGCTCAGCTCGCCGAGAAAATGCGATTTAAGCAATAAAATTAAAAATGCTTATAAAACATAAACCAAACGTTGTAGATGGTCATTTCTTATTACGCAGTAATAAACTCGGCACTCTAAAGCACCCGAGAGCGTTTTTTTCCATGCCAACCTAACCAGAGTGACGGGAGCGGCACAATTCAGAAAAAGTGCTCAGCTCGCCGAGAAAATGCGATTTAAGCAATAAAATTAAAAATGCTTATAAAACATAAACCAAACGTTGGAGGTGGTCATTTCTTCATGCGCAGTGATAAACTCGGCACTCTAAAGCACCCGAGAGCGTTTTTTTCGATGCCAACCTAACCAGAGTGACGGGAGCGGCACAATTCAGAAAAAGTGCTCAGCTCGCCGAGAAAATGCGATTTAAGCAATAAAATTAAAAATGCTTATAAAACATAAACCAAACGTTGTAAATGGTCATTTCTTATTACGCAGTAATAAACTCGGCACTCTAAAGCACCCGAGAGCGTTTTTTTCGATGCCAACCTAACCAGAGTGACGGGAGCGGCACAATACAGAAAAAGCGCTCAGCTCGCCGAGAAAATGCGATTTAAGCAATAAAATTAAAAATGCTTATAAAACATAAACCAAACGTTGGAGGTGGTCTTTTCTTCATGCGCAGTGATAAACTCGGCACTCTAAAGCACCCGAGAGCGTTTTTTTCCATGCCAACCTAAACAGAGTGACGGGAGCGGCACAATTCAGAAAAAGTGCTCAGCTCGCCGAGAAAAAGCGATTTAAGCAATAAAATTAAAAATGCTTATAAAACATAAACCAAACGTTGTAGATGGTCATTTCTTATTACGCAGTAATAAACTCGGCACTCTAAAGCACCCGAGAGCGTTTTTTTCCATGCCAACCTAACCAGAGTGACGGGAGCGGCACAATTCAGAAAAAGTGCTCAGCTCGCCGAGAAAATGCGATTTAAGCAATAAAATTAAAAATGCTTATAAAACATAAACCAAACGTTGGAGGTGGTCATTTCTTCATGCGCAGTGATAAACTCGGCACTCTAAAGCACCCGAGAGCGTTTTTTTCGATGCCAACCTAACCAGAGTGACGGGAGCGGCACAATTCAGAAAAAGTGCTCAGCTCGCCGAGAAAATGCGATTTAAGCAATAAAATTAAAAATGCTTATAAAACATAAACCAAACGTTGGAGGTGGTCATTTCTTCATGCACAGTGATAAACTCGGCACTCTAAAGCACCCGAGAGCGTTTTTTTCCATGCCAACCTAACCAGAGTGACGGGAGCGGCACAATTCAGAAAAAGTGCTCAGCTCGCCGAGAAAATGCGATTTAAGCAATAAAATTAAAAATGCTTATAAAACATAAACCAAACGTTGGAGGTGGTCATTTCTTCATGCGCAGTGATAAACTCGGCACTCTAAAGCACCCGAGAGCGTTTTTTTCGATGCCAACCTAACCAGAGTGACGGGAGCGGCACAATTCAGAAAAAGTGCTCAGCTCGCCGAGAAAATGCGATTTAAGCAATAAAATTAAAAATGCTTATAAAACATAAACCAAACGTTGGAGGTGGTCATTTCTTCATGCGCAGTGATAAACTCGGCACTCTAAAGCACCCGAGAGCGTTTTTTTCCATGCCAACCTAACCAGAGTGACGGGAGCGGCACAATTCAGAAAAAGTGCTCAGCTCGCCGAGAAAATGCGATTTAAGCAATAAAATTAAAAATGCTTATAAAACATAAACCAAACGTTGGAGGTGGTCATTTCTTCATGCGCAGTGATAAACTCGGCACTCTAAAGCACCCGAGAGCGTTTTTTTCCATGCCAACCTAACCAGAGTGACGGGAGCGGCACAATTCAGAAAAAGTGCTCAGCTCGCCGAGAAAATGCGATTTAAGCAATAAAATTAAAAATGCTTATAAAACATAAACCAAACGTTGTAGATGGTCATTTCTTATTACGCAGTAATAAACTCGGCACTCTAAAGCACCCGAGAGCGTTTTTTTCCATGCCAACCTAACCAGAGTGACGGGAGCGGCACAATTCAGAAAAAGTGCTCAGCTCGCCGAGAAAATGCGATTTAAGCAATAAAATTAAAAATGCTTATAAAACATAAACCAAACGTTGGAGGTGGTCATTTCTTCATGCGCAGTGATAAACTCGGCACTCTAAAGCACCCGAGAGCGTTTTATTCGATGCCAACCTAACCAGAGTGACGGGAGCGGCACAATTCAGAAAAAGCGCTCAGCTCGCCGAGAAAATGCGATTTAAGCAATAAAATTAAAAATGCTTATAAAACATAAACCAAACGTTGGAGGTGGCCATTTCTTCATGCGCAGTGATAAACTCGGCACTCTAAAGCACCCGAGAGCGTTTTTTTCCATGCCAACCTAACCAGAGTGACGGGAGCGGCACAATTCAGAAAAAGTGCTCAGCTCGCCGAGAAAATGCGATTTAAGCAATAAAATTAAAAATGCTTATAAAACATAAACCAAACGTTGGAGGTGGTCATTTCTTCATGCGCAGTGATAAACTCGGCACTCTAAAGCACCCGAGAGCGTTTTTTTCCATGCCAACCTAACCAGAGTGACGGGAGCGGCACAATTCAGAAAAAGTGCTCAGCTCGCCGAGAAAATGCGATTTAAGCAATAAAATTAAAAATGCTTATAAAACATAAACCAAACGTTGGAGGTGGCCATTTCTTCATGCGCAGTGATAAACTCGGCACTCTAAAGCACCCGAGAGCGTTTTTTTCCATGCCAACCTAACCAGAGTGACGGGAGCGGCACAATTCAGAAAAAGTGCTCAGTTCGCCGAGAAAATGCGATTTAAGCAATACAATTAAAAATGCTTATAAAACATAAACCAAACGTTGGAGGTGGTCATTTCTTCATGTGCAGTGATAAACTCGGCACTCTAAAGCACCCGAGAGCGTTTTTTTCCATGCCAACCTAACCAGAGTGACGGTAGCGGCACAATTCAGAAAAAGTGCTCAGCTCGCCGAGAAAATGCGATTTAAGCAATAAAATTAAAAATGCTTATAAAACATAAACCAAACGTTGGAGGTGGTCATTTCTTCATGCGCAGTGATAAACTCGGCACTCTAAAGCACCCGAGAGCGTTTTTTTCGATGCCAACCTAACCAGAGTGACGGGAGCGGCACAATTCAGAAAAAGCGCTCAGCTCGCCGAGAAAATGCGATTTAAGCAATAAAATTAAAAATGCTTATAAAACATAAACCAAACGTTGGAGGTGGTCATTTCTTCATGCACAGTGATAAACTCGGCACTCTAAAGCACCCGAGAGCGTTTTTTTCCATGCCAACCTAACCAGAGTGACGGGAGCGGCACAATTCAGAAAAAGTGCTCAGCTCGCCGAGAAAATGCGATTTAAGCAATAAAATTAAAAATGCTTATAAAACATAAACCAAACGTTGTAGATGGTCATTTCTTATTACGCAGTAATAAACTCGGCACTCTAAAGCACCCGAGAGCGTTTTTTTCCATGCCAACCTAACCAGAGTGACGGGAGCGGCACAATTCAGAAAAAGTGCTCAGCTCGCCGAGAAAATGCGATTTAAGCAATAAAATAAAAAATGCTTATAAAACATAAACCAAACGTTGGAGGTGGTCATTTCTTCATGCGCAGTGATAAACTCGGCACTCTAAAGCACCCGAGAGCGTTTTATTCCATGCCAACCTAACCAGAGTGACGGGAGCGGCACAATTCAGAAAAAGTGCTCAGCTCGCCGAGAAAATGCGATTTAAGCAATAAAATTAAAAATGCTTATAAAACATAAACCAAACGTTGTAGATGGTCATTTCTTATACGCAGTAATAAACTCGGCACTCTAAAGCACCCGAGAGCGTTTTTTTCCATGCCAACCTAACCAGAGTGACGGGAGCGGCACAATTCAGAAAAAGTGCTCAGCTCGCCGAGAAAATGCGATTTAAGCAATAAAATTAAAAATGCTTATAAAACATAAACCAAACGTTGGAGGTGGTCATTTCTTCATGCGCAGTGATAAACTCGGCACTCTAAAGCACCCGAGAGCGTTTTATTCGATGCCAACCTAACCAGAGTGACGGGAGCGGCACAATTCAGAAAAAGCGCTCAGCTCGCCGAGAAAATGCGATTTAAGCAATAAAATTAAAAATGCTTATAAAACATAAACCAAACGTTGGAGGTGGTCATTTCTTCATGCGCGGTGATAAACTCGGCACTCTAAAGCACCCGAGAGCGTTTTTTTCCATGCCAACCTAACCAGAGTGACGGGAGCGGCACAATTCAGAAAAAGTGCTCAGCTCGCCGAGAAAATGCGATTTAAGCAATACAATTAAAAATGCTTATAAAACATAAACCAAACGTTGGAGGTGGTCATTTCTTCATGCGCAGTGATAAACTCGGCACTCTAAAGCACCCGAGAGCGTTTTTTTCCATGCCAACCTAACCAGAGTGACGGGAGCGGCACAATTCAGAAAAAGTGCTCAGCTCGCCGAGAAAATGCGATCTAAGCAATAAAATTAAAAATGCTTATAAAACATAAACCAAACGTTGTAGATGGTCATTTCTTATTACGCAGTAATAAACTCGGCACTCTAAAGCACCCGAGAGCGTTTTTTTCCATGCCAACCTAACCAGAGTGACGGGAGCGGCACAATTCAGAAAAAGTGCTCAGCTCGCCGAGAAAATGCGATCTAAGCAATAAAATTAAAAATGCTTATAAAACATAAACCAAACGTTGTAGATGGTCATTTCTTATTACGCAGTAATAAACTCGGCACTCTAAAGCACCCGAGAGCGTTTTTTTCCATGCCAACCTAACCAGAGTGACGGGAGCGGCACAATTCAGAAAAAGTGCTCAGCTCGCCGAGAAAATGCGATTTAGGAAATAAAATTAAAAATGCTTATAAAACATAAACCAAACGTTGGAGGTGGTCATTTCTTCATGCGCAGTGATAAACTCGGCACTCTAAAGCACCCGAGAGCGTTTTTTTCCATGCCAACCTAACCAGAGTGACGGGAGCGGCACAATTCAGAAAAAGTGCTCAGCTCGCCGAGAAAATGCGATTTAAGCAATAAAATTAAAAATGCTTATAAAACATAAACCAAACGTTGGAGGTGGCCATTTCTTCATGCGCAGTGATAAACTCGGCACTCTAAAGCACCCGAGAGCGTTTTTTTCCATGCCAACCTAACCAGAGTGACGGGAGCGGCACAATTCAGAAAAAGTGCTCAGCTAGCCGAGAAAATGCGATTTAAGCAATAAAATTAAAAATGCTTATAAAACATAAACCAAACGTTGGAGGTGGTCATTTCTTCATGCGCAGTGATAAACTCGGCACTCTAAAGCACTCGAGAGCGTTTTTTTCCATGCCAACCTAACCAGAGTGACGGGAGCGGCACAATTCAGAAAAAGTGCTCAGCTCGCCGAGAAAATGCGATTTAAGCAATAAAATTAAAAATGCTTATAAAACATAAACCAAACGTTGTAGATGGTCATTTCTTATTACGCAGTAATAAACTCGGCACTCTAAAGCACCCGAGAGCGTTTTTTTCCATGCCAACCTAACCAGAGTGACGGGAGCGGCACAATTCAGAAAAAGTGCTCAGCTCGCCGAGAAAATGCGATTTAAGCAATAAAATTAAAAATGCTTATAAAACATAAACCAAACGTTGGAGGTGGTCATTTCTTCATGCGCAGTGATAAACTCGGCACTCTAAAGCACCCGAGAGCGTTTTTTTCGATGCCAACCTAACCAGAGTGACGGGAGCGGCACAATTCAGAAAAAGTGCTCAGCTCGCCGAGAAAATGCGATTTAAGCAATAAAATTAAAAATGCTTATAAAACATAAACCAAACGTTAGAGTTGGTCATTTCTTCATGCGCAGTGATAAACTCGGCACTCTAAAGCACCCGAGAGCGTTTTTTTCGATGCCAACCTAACCAGAGTGACGGGAGCGGCACAATTCAGAAAAAGTGCTCAGCTCGCCGAGAAAATGCGATTTAAGCAATAAAATTAAAAATGCTTATAAAACATAAACCAAACGTTGGAGGTGGTCATTTCTTCATGCGCAGTGATAAACTCGGCACTCTAAAGCACCCAAGAGCGTTTTTTTCGATGCCAACCTAACCAGAGTGACGGGAGCGGCACAATTCAGAAAAAGCGCTCAGCTCGCCGAGAAAATGCGATTTAAGCAATAAAATTAAAAATGCTTATAAAACATAAACCAAACGTTGGAGGTGGTCATTTCTTCATGCGCAGTGATAAACTCGGCACTCTAAAGCACCCGAGAGCGTTTTTTTCCATGCCAACCTAACCAGAGTGACGGGAGCGGCACAATTCAGAAAAAGTGCTCAGCTCGCCGAGAAAATGCGATCTAAGCAATAAAATTAAAAATGCTTATAAAACATAAACCAAACGTTGTAGATGGTCATTTCTTATTACGCAGTAATAAACTCGGCACTCTAAAGCACCCGAGAGCGTTTTTTTCCATGCCAACCTAACCAGAGTGACGGGAGCGGCACAATTCAGAAAAAGTGCTCAGCTCGCCGAGAAAATGCGATCTAAGCAATAAAATTAAAAATGCTTATAAAACATAAACCAAACGTTGTAGATGGTCATTTCTTATTACGCAGTAATAAACTCGGCACTCTAAAGCACCCGAGAGCGTTTTTTTCCATGCCAACCTAACCAGAGTGACGGGAGCGGCACAATTCAGAAAAAGTGCTCAGCTCGCCGAGAAAATGCGATTTAGGAAATAAAATTAAAAATGCTTATAAAACATAAACCAAACGTTGGAGGTGGTCATTTCTTCATGCGCAGTGATAAACTCGGCACTCTAAAGCACCCGAGAGCGTTTTTTTCCATGCCAACCTAACCAGAGTGACGGGAGCGGCACAATTCAGAAAAAGTGCTCAGCTCGCCGAGAAAATGCGATTTAAGCAATAAAATTAAAAATGCTTATAAAACATAAACCAAACGTTGGAGGTGGCCATTTCTTCATGCGCAGTGATAAACTCGGCACTCTAAAGCACCCGAGAGCGTTTTTTTCCATGCCAACCTAACCAGAGTGACGGGAGCGGCACAATTCAGAAAAAGTGCTCAGCTAGCCGAGAAAATGCGATTTAAGCAATAAAATTAAAAATGCTTATAAAACATAAACCAAACGTTGGAGGTGGTCATTTCTTCATGCGCAGTGATAAACTCGGCACTCTAAAGCACTCGAGAGCGTTTTTTTCCATGCCAACCTAACCAGAGTGACGGGAGCGGCACAATTCAGAAAAAGTGCTCAGCTCGCCGAGAAAATGCGATTTAAGCAATAAAATTAAAAATGCTTATAAAACATAAACCAAACGTTGTAGATGGTCATTTCTTATTACGCAGTAATAAACTCGGCACTCTAAAGCACCCGAGAGCGTTTTTTTCCATGCCAACCTAACCAGAGTGACGGGAGCGGCACAATTCAGAAAAAGTGCTCAGCTCGCCGAGAAAATGCGATTTAAGCAATAAAATAAAAAATGCTTATAAAACATAAACCAAACGTTGGAGGTGGTCATTTCTTCATGCGCAGTGATAAACTCGGCACTCTAAAGCACCCGAGAGCGTTTTTTTCGATGCCAACCTAACCAGAGTGACGGGAGCGGCACAATTCAGAAAAAGTGCTCAGCTCGCCGAGAAAATGCGATTTAAGCAATAAAATTAAAAATGCTTATAAAACATAAACCAAACGTTGTAAATGGTCATTTCTTATTACGCAGTAATAAACTCGGCACTCTAAAGCACCCGAGAGCGTTTTTTTCGATGCCAACCTAACCAGAGTGACGGGAGCGGCACAATACAGAAAAAGCGCTCAGCTCGCCGAGAAAATGCGATTTAAGCAATAAAATTAAAAATGCTTATAAAACATAAACCAAACGTTGGAGGTGGTCTTTTCTTCATGCGCAGTGATAAACTCGGCACTCTAAAGCACCCGAGAGCGTTTTTTTCCATGCCAACCTAAACAGAGTGACGGGAGCGGCACAATTCAGAAAAAGTGCTCAGCTCGCCGAGAAAATGCGATTTAAGCAATAAAATTAAAAATGCTTATAAAACATAAACCAAACGTTGTAGATGGTCATTTCTTATTACGCAGTAATAAACTCGGCACTCTAAAGCACCCGAGAGCGTTTTTTTCCATGCCAACCTAACCAGAGTGACGGGAGCGGCACAATTCAGAAAAAGTGCTCAGCTCGCCGAGAAAATGCGATTTAAGCAATAAAATTAAAAATGCTTATAAAACATAAACCAAACGTTGGAGGTGGTCATTTCTTCATGCGCAGTGATAAACTCGGCACTCTAAAGCACCCGAGAGCGTTTTTTTCGATGCCAACCTAACCAGAGTGACGGGAGCGGCACAATTCAGAAAAAGTGCTCAGCTCGCCGAGAAAATGCGATTTAAGCAATAAAATTAAAAATGCTTATAAAACATAAACCAAACGTTGGAGGTGGTCATTTCTTCATGCACAGTGATAAACTCGGCACTCTAAAGCACCCGAGAGCGTTTTTTTCCATGCCAACCTAACCAGAGTGACGGGAGCGGCACAATTCAGAAAAAGTGCTCAGCTCGCCGAGAAAATGCGATTTAAGCAATAAAATTAAAAATGCTTATAAAACATAAACCAAACGTTGGAGGTGGTCATTTCTTCATGCGCAGTGATAAACTCGGCACTCTAAAGCACCCGAGAGCGTTTTTTTCGATGCCAACCTAACCAGAGTGACGGGAGCGGCACAATTCAGAAAAAGTGCTCAGCTCGCCGAGAAAATGCGATTTAAGCAATAAAATTAAAAATGCTTATAAAACATAAACCAAACGTTGGAGGTGGTCATTTCTTCATGCGCAGTGATAAACTCGGCACTCTAAAGCACCCGAGAGCGTTTTTTTCCATGCCAACCTAACCAGAGTGACGGGAGCGGCACAATTCAGAAAAAGTGCTCAGCTCGCCGAGAAAATGCGATTTAAGCAATAAAATTAAAAATGCTTATAAAACATAAACCAAACGTTGGAGGTGGTCATTTCTTCATGCGCAGTGATAAACTCGGCACTCTAAAGCACCCGAGAGCGTTTTTTTCCATGCCAACCTAACCAGAGTGACGGGAGCGGCACAATTCAGAGAAAGTGCTCAGCTCGCCGAGAAAATGCGATTTAAGCAATAAAATTAAAAATGCTTATAAAACATAAACCAAACGTTGTAGATGGTCATTTCTTATTACGCAGTAATAAACTCGGCACTCTAAAGCACCCGAGAGCGTTTTTTTCCATGCCAACCTAACCAGAGTGACGGGAGCGGCACAATTCAGAAAAAGTGCTCAGCTCGCCGAGAAAATGCGATTTAAGCAATAAAATTAAAAATGCTTATAAAACATAAACCAAACGTTGGAGGTGGTCATTTCTTCATGCGCAGTGATAAACTCGGCACTCTAAAGCACCCGAGAGCGTTTTATTCGATGCCAACCTAACCAGAGTGACGGGAGCGGCACAATTCAGAAAAAGCGCTCAGCTCGCCGAGAAAATGCGATTTAAGCAATAAAATTAAAAATGCTTATAAAACATAAACCAAACGTTGGAGGTGGCCATTTCTTCATGCGCAGTGATAAACTCGGCACTCTAAAGCACCCGAGAGCGTTTTTTTCCATGCCAACCTAACCAGAGTGACGGGAGCGGCACAATTCAGAAAAAGTGCTCAGCTCGCCGAGAAAATGCGATTTAAGCAATAAAATTAAAAATGCTTATAAAACATAAACCAAACGTTGGAGGTGGTCATTTCTTCATGCGCAGTGATAAACTCGGCACTCTAAAGCACCCGAGAGCGTTTTTTTCCATGCCAACCTAACCAGAGTGACGGGAGCGGCACAATTCAGAAAAAGTGCTCAGCTCGCCGAGAAAATGCGATTTAAGCAATAAAATTAAAAATGCTTATAAAACATAAACCAAACGTTGGAGGTGGTCATTTCTTCATGCGCAGTGATAAACTCGGCACTCTAAAGCACCCGAGAGCGTTTTTTTCGATGCCAACCTAACCAGAGTGACGGGAGCGGCACAATTCAGAAAAAGCGCTCAGCTCGCCGAGAAAATGCGATTTAAGCAATAAAATTAAAAATGCTTATAAAACATAAACCAAACGTTGGAGGTGGTCATTTCTTCATGCACAGTGATAAACTCGGCACTCTAAAGCACCCGAGAGCGTTTTTTTCGATGCCAACCTAACCAGAGTGACGGGAGCGGCACAATTCAGAAAAAGTGCTCAGCTCGCCGAGAAAATGCAATTTAAGCAATAAAATTTAAAATGCTTATAAAACATAAACCAAACGTTGTAGATGGTCATTTCTTATTACGCAGTAATAAACTCGGCACTCTAAAGCACCCGAGAGCGTTTTTTTCCATGCCAACCTAACCAGAGTGACGGGAGCGGCACAATTCAGAAAAAGTGCTCAGCTCGCCGAGAAAATGCGATTTAAGCAATAAAATTAAAAATGCTTATAAAACATAAACCAAACGTTGGAGGTGGTCATTTCTTCATGCACATTGATAAACTCGGCACTCTAAAGCACCCGAGAGCGTTTTATTCGATGCCAACCTAACCAGAGTGACGGGAGCGGCACAATTCAGAAAAAGTGCTCAGCTCGCCGAGAAAATGCGATTTAAGCAATAAAATTAAAAATGCTTATAAAACATAAACCAAACGTTGGAGGTGGTCATTTCTTCATGCGCAGTGATAAACTCGGCACTCTAAAGCACCCGAGAGCGTTTTTTTCGATGCCAACCTAACCAGAGTGACGGGAGCGGCACAATTCAGAAAAAGCGCTCAGCTCGCCGAGAAAATGCGATTTAAGCAATAAAATTAAAAATGCTTATAAAACATAAACCAAACGTTGGAGGTGGTCATTTCTTCATGCACAGTGATAAACTCGGCACTCTAAAGCACCCGAGAGCGTTTTTTTCGATGCCAACCTAACCAGAGTGACGGGAGCGGCACAATTCAGAAAAAGTGCTCAGCTCGCCGAGAAAATGCAATTTAAGCAATAAAATTTAAAATGCTTATAAAACATAAACCAAACGTTGTAGATGGTCATTTCTTATTACGCAGTAATAAACTCGGCACTCTAAAGCACCCGAGAGCGTTTTTTTCCATGCCAACCTAACCAGAGTGACGGGAGCGGCACAATTCAGAAAAAGTGCTCAGCTCGCCGAGAAAATGCGATTTAAGCAATAAAATTAAAAATGCTTATAAAACATAAACCAAACGTTGGAGGTGGTCATTTCTTCATGCACAGTGATAAACTCGGCACTCTAAAGCACCCGAGAGCGTTTTATTCGATGCCAACCTAACCAGAGTGACGGGAGCGGCACAATTCAGAAAAAGTGCTCAGCTCGCCGAGAAAATGCGATTTAAGCAATAAAATTAAAAATCCTTATAAAACATAAACCAAACGTTGTAAATGGTCATTTCTTATTACGCAGTAATAAACTCGGCACTCTAAAGCACCCGAGAGCGTTTTTTTCGATGCCAACCTAACCAGAGTGACGGGAGCGGCACAATTCAGAAAAAGCGCTCAGCTCGCCGAGAAAATGCGATTTAAGCAATAAAATTAAAAATGCTTATAAAACATAAACCAAACGTTGGAGGTGGTCTTTTCTTCATGCGCAGTGATAAACGGCACTCTAAAGCACCCGAGAGCGTTTTTTTCCATGCCAACCTAAACAGAGTGACGGGAGCGGCACAATTCAGAAAAAGTGCTCGGCTCGCCGAGAAAATGCGATTTAAGCAATAAAATTAAAAATGCTTATAAAACATAAACCAAACGTTGTAGATGGTCATTTCTTATTACGCAGTAATAAACTCGGCACTCTAAAGCACCCGAGAGCGTTTTTTTCCATGCCAACCTAACCAGAGTGACGGGAGCGGCACAATTCAGAAAAAGTGCTCAGCTCGCCGAGAAAATGCGATTTAAGCAATAAAATTAAAAATGCTTATAAAACATAAACCAAACGTTGGAGGTGGTCATTTCTTCATGCGCAGTGATAAACTCGGCACTCTAAAGCACCCGAGAGCGTTTTTTTCGATGCCAACCTAACCAGAGTGACGGGAGCGGCACAATTCAGAAAAAGTGCTCAGCTCGCCGAGAAAATGCGATTTAAGCAATAAAATTAAAAATGCTTATAAAACATAAACCAAACGTTGGAGGTGGTCATTTCTTCATGCGCAGTGATAAACTCGGCACTCTAAAGCACCCGAGAGCGTTTTTTTCGATGCCAACCTAACCAGAGTGACGGGAGCGGCACAATTCAGAAAAAGTGCTCAGCTCGCCGAGAAAATGCGATTTAAGCAATAAAATTAAAAATGCTTATAAAACATAAACCAAACGTTGGAGGTGGTCATTTCTTCATGCGCAGTGATAAACTCGGCACTCTAAAGCACCCGAGAGCGTTTTTTTCCATACCAACCTAACCAGAGTGACGGGAGCGGCACAATTCAGAAAAAGTGCTCAGCTCACCGAGAAAATGCGATTTAAGCAATAAAATTAAAAATGCTTATAAAACATAAACCAAACGTTGGAGGTGGTCATTTCTTCATGCGCAGTGATAAACTCGGCACTCTAAAGCACCCGAGAGCGTTTTTTTCGATGCCAACCTAACCAGAGTGACGGGAGCGGCACAATTCAGAAAAAGTGCTCAGCTCGCCGAGAAAATGCGATTTAAGCAATAAAATTAAAAATGCTTATAAAACATAAACCAAACGTTGGAGGTGGTCATTTCTTCATGCACAGTGATAAACTCGGCACTCTAAAGCACCCGAGAGCGTTTTTTTCCATGCCAACCTAACCAGAGTGACGGGAGCGGCACAATTCAGAAAAAGTGCTCAGCTCGCCGAGAAAATGCGATTTAAGCAATAAAATTAAAAATGCTTATAAAACATAAACCAAACGTTGGAGGTGGTCATTTCTTCATGCGCAGTGATAAACTCGGCACTCTAAAGCACCCGAGAGCGTTTTTTTCGATGCCAACCTAACCAGAGTGACGGGAGCGGCACAATTCAGAAAAAGTGCTCAGCTCGCCGAGAAAATGCGATTTAAGCAATAAAATTAAAAATGCTTATAAAACATAAACCAAACGTTGGAGGTGGTCATTTCTTCATGCGCAGTGATAAACTCGGCACTCTAAAGCACCCGAGAGCGTTTTTTTCCATGCCAACCTAACCAGAGTGACGGGAGCGGCACAATTCAGAAAAAGTGCTCAGGTCGCCGAGAAAATGCGATTTAAGCAATAAAATTAAAAATGCTTATAAAACATAAACCAAACGTTGGAGGTGGTCATTTCTTCATGCGCAGTGATAAACTCGGCACTCTAAAGCACCCGAGAGCGTTTTTTTCCATGCCAACCTAACCAGAGTGACGGGAGCGGCACAATTCAGAAAAAGTGCTCAGCTCGCCGAGAAAATGCGATTTAAGCAATAAAATTAAAAATGCTTATAAAACATAAACCAAACGTTGTAGATGGTCATTTCTTATTACGCAGTAATAAACTCGGCACTCTAAAGCACCCGAGAGCGTTTTATTCGATGCCAACCTAACCAGAGTGACGGGAGCGGCACAATTCAGAAAAAGCGCTCAGCTCGCCGAGAAAATGCGATTTAAGCAATAAAATTAAAAATGCTTATAAAACATAAACCAAACGTTGGAGGTGGTCATTTCTTCATGCGCGGTGATAAACTCGGCACTCTAAAGCACCCGAGAGCGTTTTTTTCCATGCCAACCTAACCAGAGTGACGGGAGCGGCACAATTCAGAAAAAGTGCTCAGCTCGCCGAGAAAATGCGATTTAAGCAATAAAATTAAAAATGCTTATAAAACATAAACCAAACGTTGTAGATGGTCATTTCTTATTACGCAGTAATAAACTCGGCACTCTAAAGCACCCGAGAGCGTTTTTTTTCGATGCCAACCTAACCAGAGTGACGGGAGCGGCACAATTCAGAAAAAGCGCTCAGCTCGCCGAGAAAATGCGATTTAAGCAATAAAATTAAAAATGCTTATAAAACATAAACCAAACGTTGGAGGTGGTCATTTCTTCATGCACAGTGATAAACTCGGCACTCTAAAGCACCCGAGAGCGTTTTTTTCGATGCCAACCTAACCAGAGTGACGGGAGCGGCACAATTCAGAAAAAGTGCTCAGCTCGCCGAGAAAATGCGATTTAAGCAATAAAATTAAAAATCCTTATAAAACATAAACCAAACGTTGTAAATGGTCATTTCTTATTACGCAGTAATAAACTCGGCACTCTAAAGCACCCGAGAGCGTTTTTTTCGATGCCAACCTAACCAGAGTGACGGGAGCGGCACAATTCAGAAAAAGCGCTCAGCTCGCCGAGAAAATGCGATTTAAGCAATAAAATTAAAAATGCTTATAAAACATAAACCAAACGTTGTAGATGGTCATTTCTTATTACGCAGTAATAAACTCGGCACTCTAAAGCACCCGAGAGCGTTTTTTTCCATGCCAACCTAAACAGAGTGACGGGAGCGGCACAATTCAGAAAAAGTGCTCGGCTCGCCGAGAAAATGCGATTTAAGCAATAAAATTAAAAATGCTTATAAAACATAAACCAAACGTTGTAGATGGTCATTTCTTATTACGCAGTAATAAACTCGGCACTCTAAAGCACCCGAGAGCGTTTTTTTCCATGCCAACCTAACCAGAGTGACGGGAGCGGCACAATTCAGAAAAAGTGCTCAGCTCGCCGAGAAAATGCGATTTAAGCAATAAAATTAAAAATGCTTATAAAACATAAACCAAACGTTGGAGGTGGTCATTTCTTCATGCGCAGTGATAAACTCGGCACTCTAAAGCACCCGAGAGCGTTTTTTTCGATGCCAACCTAACCAGAGTGACGGGAGCGGCACAATTCAGAAAAAGTGCTCAGCTCGCCGAGAAAATGCGATTTAAGCAATAAAATTAAAAATGCTTATAAAACATAAACCAAACGTTGGAGGTGGTCATTTCTTCATGCGCAGTGATAAACTCGGCACTCTAAAGCACCCGAGAGCGTTTTTTTCGATGCCAACCTAACCAGAGTGACGGGAGCGGCACAATTCAGAAAAAGTGCTCAGCTCGCCGAGAAAATGCGATTTAAGCAATAAAATTAAAAATGCTTATAAAACATAAACCAAACGTTGGAGGTGGTCATTTCTTCATGCGCAGTGATAAACTCGGCACTCTAAAGCACCCGAGAGCGTTTTTTTCGATGCCAACCTAACCAGAGTGACGGGAGCGGCACAATTCAGAAAAAGTGCTCAGCTCGCCGAGAAAATGCGATTTAAGCAATAAAATTAAAAATGCTTATAAAACATAAACCAAACGTTGGAGGTGGTCATTTCTTCATGCGCAGTGATAAACTCGGCACTCTAAAGCACCCGAGAGCGTTTTTTTCCATACCAACCTAACCAGAGTGACGGGAGCGGCACAATTCAGAAAAAGTGCTCAGCTCACCGAGAAAATGCGATTTAAGCAATAAAATTAAAAATGCTTATAAAACATAAACCAAACGTTGGAGGTGGTCATTTCTTCATGCGCGGTGATAAACTCGGCACTCTAAAGCACCCGAGAGCGTTTTTTTCGATGCCAACCTAACCAGAGTGACGGGAGCGGCACAATTCAGAAAAAGTGCTCAGCTCGCCGAGAAAATGCGATTTAAGCAATAAAATTAAAAATGCTTATAAAACATAAACCAAACGTTGGAGGTGGTCATTTCTTCATGCGCAGTGATAAACTCGGCACTCTAAAGCACCCAAGAGCGTTTTTTTCGATGCCAACCTAACCAGAGTGACGGGAGCGGCACAATTCAGAAAAAGCGCTCAGCTCGCCGAGAAAATGCGATTTAAGCAATAAAATTAAAAATGCTTATAAAACATAAACCAAACGTTGGAGGTGGTCATTTCTTCATGCGCAGTGATAAACTCGGCACTCTAAAGCACCCGAGAGCGTTTTTTTCGATGCCAACCTAACCAGAGTGACGGGAGCGGCACAATTCAGAAAAAGTGCTCAGCTCGCCGAGAAAATGCGATTTAAGCAATAAAATTAAAAATGCTTATAAAACATAAACCAAACGTTGGAGTTGGTCATTTCTTCATGCGCAGTGATAAACTCGGCACTCTAAAGCACCCGAGAGCGTTTTTTTCGATGCCAACCTAACGAGTGACGGGAGCGGCACAATTCAGAAAAAGTGCTCAGCTCGCCGAGAAAATGCGATTTAAGCAATAAAATTAAAAATGCTTATAAAACATAAACCAAACGTTGGAGGTGGTCATTTCTTCATGCGCAGTGATAAACTCGGCACTCTAAAGCACCCAAGAGCGTTTTTTTCGATGCCAACCTAACCAGAGTGACGGGAGCGGCACAATTCAGAAAAAGTGCTCAGCTCGCCGAGAAAATGCGATTTAAGCAATAAAATTAAAAATGCTTATAAAACATAAACCAAACGTTGTAGATGGTCATTTCTTATTACGCAGTAATAAAGTCGGCACTCTAAAGCACCCGAGAGCGTTTTTTTCGATGCCAACCTAACCAGAGTGACGGGAGCGGCACAATTCAGAAAAAGCGCTCAGCTCGCCGAGAAAATGCGATTTAAGCAATAAAATTAAAAATGCTTATAAAACATAAACCAAACGTTGGAGGTTGTCATTTCTTCATGCACAGTGCTAAACTCGGCACTCTAAAGCACCCGAGAGCGTTTTTTTTCGATGCCAACCTAACCAGAGTGACGGGAGCGGCACAATTCAGAAAAAGTGCTCAGCTCGCCGAGAAAATGCGATTTAAGCAATAAAATTAAAAATGCTTATAAAACATAAACCAAACGTTGTAAATGGTCATTTCTTATTACGCAGTAATAAACTCGGCACTCTAAAGCACCCGAGAGCGTTTTTTTCGATGCCAACCTAACCAGAGTGACGGGAGCGGCACAATTCAGAAAAAGCGCTCAGCTCGCCGAGAAAATGCGATTTAAGCAATAAAATTAAAAATGCTTATAAAACATAAACCAAACGTTGGAGGTGGTCATTTCTTCATGCACAGTGATAAACTCGGCACTCAAAAGCACCCGAGAGCGTTTTTTTCCATGCCAACCTAACCAGAGTGACGGGAGCGGCACAATTCAGAAAAAGTGCTCAGCTCGCCGAGAAAATGCGATTTAAGCAATAAAATAAAAAATGCTTATAAAACATAAACCAAACGTTGGAGGTGGTCATTTCTTCATGCGCAGTGATAAACTCGGCACTCTAAAGCACCCGAGAGCGTTTTTTTCGATGCCAACCTAACCAGAGTGACGGGAGCGGCACAATTCAGAAAAAGTGCTCAGCTCGCCGAGAAAATGCGATTTAAGCAATAAAATTTAAAATGCTTATAAAACATAAACCAAACGTTGTAGATGGTCATTTCTTATTACGCAGTAATAAACTCGGCACTCTAAAGCACCCGAGAGCGTTTTTTTCCATGCCAACCTAACCAGAGTGACGGGAGCGGCACAATTCAGAAAAAGTGCTCAGCTCGCCGAGAAAATGCGATTTAAGCAATAAAATTAAAAATGCTTATAAAACATAAACCAAACGTTTGAGGTGGTCATTTCTCCATGCGCAGTGATAAACTCGGCACTCTAAAGCACCCGAGAGCGTTTTTTTCCATGCCAACCTAACCAGAGTGACGGGAGCGGCACAATTCAGAAAAAGTGCTCAGCTCGCCGAGAAAATGCGATTTAAGAAATAAAATTAAAAATGCTTATAAAACATAAACCAAACGTTGGAGGTGGTCATTTCTTCATGCGCAGTGATAAACTCGGCACTCTAAAGCACCCGAGAGCGTTTTTTTCGATGCCAACCTAACCAGAGTGACGGGAGCGGCACAATTCAGAAAAAGTGCTCAGCTCGCCGAGAAAATGCGATTTAAGCAATAAAATTAAAAATGCTTATAAAACATAAACCAAACGTTGGAGGTGGTCATTTCTTCATGCGCAGTGATAAACTCGGCACTCTAAAGCACCCGAGAGCGTTTTATTTGATGCCAACCTAACCAGAGTGACGGGAGCGGCACAATTCAGAAAAAGTGCTCAGCTCGCCGAGAAAATGCGATTTAAGCAATAAAATTAAACATGCTTATAAAACATAAACCAAACGTTGGAGGTGGTCATTTCTTCATGCGCAGTGATAAACTCGGCACTCTAAAGCACCCAAGAGCGTTTTTTTCGATGCCAACCTAACCAGAGTGACGGGAGCGGCACAATTCAGAAAAAGCGCTCAGCTCGCCGAGAAAATGCGATTTAAGCAATAAAATTAAAAATGCTTATAAAACATAAACCAAACGTTGGAGGTGGTCATTTCTTCATGCGCGGTGATAAACTCGGCACTCTAAAGCACCCGAGAGCGTTTTTTTCGATGCCAACCTAACCAGAGTGACGGGAGCGGCACAATTCAGAAAAAGTGCTCAGCTCGCCGAGAAAATGCGATTTAAGCAATAAAATTAAAAATGCTTATAAAACATAAACCAAACGTTGGAGGTGGTCATTTCTTCATGCGCAGTGATAAAATCGGCACTCTAAAGCACCCGAGAGCGTTTTTTTCGATGCCAACCTAACCAGAGTGACGGGAGCGGCACAATTCAGAAAAAGTGCTCAGCTTGCCGAGAAAATGCGATTTAAGCAATAAAATTAAAAATGCTTATAAAACATAAACCAAACGTTGGAGGTGGTCATTTCTTCATGCGCAGTGATAAACTCGGCACTCTAAAGCACCCGAGAGCGTTTTTTTCGATGCCAACCTAACCAGAGTGACGGGAGCGGCACAATTCAGAAAAAGCGCTCAGCTCGCCGAGAAAATGCGATTTAAGCAATAAAATTAAAAATGCTTATAAAACATAAACCAAACGTTGGAGGTGGTCATTTCTTCATGCGCAGTGATAAACTCGGCACTCTAAAGCACCCGAGAGCGTTTTTTTCGATGCCAACCTAACCAGAGTGACGGGAGCGGCACAATTCAGAAAAAGCGCTCAGCTCGCCGAGAAAATGCGATTTAAGCAATAAAATTAAAAATGCTTATAAAACATAAACCAAACGTTGGAGGTGGTCATTTCTTCATGCGCAGTGATAAATTCGGCACTCTAAAGCACCCGAGAGCGTTTTTTTCGATGCCAACCTAACCAGAGTGACGGGAGCGGCACAATTCAGAAAAAGTGCTCAGCTCGCCGAGAAAATGCGATTTAAGCAATAAAATTAAAAATGCTTATAAAACATAAACCAAACGTTGGAGGTGGTCATTTCTTCATGCGCAGTGATAAACTCGGCACTCTAAAGCACCCGAGAGCGTTTTTTTCGATGCCAACCTAACCAGAGTGACGGGAGCGGCACAATTCAGAAAAAGTGCTCAGCTCGCCGAGAAAATGCGATTTAAGCAATAAAATTAAAAATGCTTATAAAACATAAACCAAACGTTGGAGTTGGTCATTTCTTCATGCGCAGTGATAAACTCGGCACTCTAAAGCACCCGAGAGCGTTTTTTTCGATGCCAACCTAACCAGAGTGACGGGAGCGGCACAATTCAGAAAAAGCGCTCAGCTCGCCGAGAAAATGCGATTTAAGCAATAAAATTAAAAATGCTTATAAAACATAAACCAAACGTTGGAGGTGGTCATTTCTTCATGCGCAGTGATAAATTCGGCACTCTAAAGCACCCGAGAGCGTTTTTTTCCATGCCAACCTAACCAGAGTGACGGGAGCGGCACAATTCAGAAAAAGTGCTCCTCGCCGAGAAAATGCGAGTTAAGCAATAAAATTAAAAATGCTTATAAAACATAAACCAAACGTTGGAGGTGGTCATTTCTTCATGCGCAGTGATAAACTCGGCACTCTAAAGCACCCGAGAGCGTTTTTTTCGATGCCAACCTAACCAGAGTGACGGGAGCGGCACAATTCAGAAAAAGTGCTCAGCTCGCCGAGAAAATGCGATTTAAGCAATAAAATTAAAAATGCTTATAAAACATAAACCAAACGTTGGAGTTGGTCATTTCTTCATGCGCAGTGATAAACTCGGCACTCTAAAGCACCCGAGAGCGTTTTTTTCGATGCCAACCTAACCAGAGTGACGGGAGCGGCACAATTCAGAAAAAGTGCTCAGCTCGCCGAGAAAATGCGATTTAAGCAATAAAATTAAAAATGCTTATAAAACATAAACCAAACGTTGGAGGTGGTCATTTCTTCATGCGCAGTGATAAACTCGGCACTCTAAAGCACCCGAGAGCGTTTTTTTCGATGCCAACCTAACCAGAGTGACGGGAGCGGCACAATTCAGAAAAAGTGCTCAGCTCGCCGAGAAAATGCGATTTAAGCAATAAAATTAAAAATGCTTATAAAACATAAACCAAACGTTGGAGGTGGTCATTTCTTCATGCGCAGTGATAAACTCGGCACTCTAAAGCACCCGAGAGCGTTTTTTTCCATGCCAACCTAACCAGAGTGACGGGAGCGGCACAATTCAGAAAAAGTGCTCAGCTCGCCGAGAAAATGCGATTTAAGCAATAAAATTAAAAATGCTTATAAAACATAAACCAAACGTTGGAGGTGGTCATTTCTTCATGCGCAGTGATAAACTCGGCACTCTAAAGCACCCGAGAGCGTTTTATTTGATGCCAACCTAACCAGAGTGACGGGAGCGGCACAATTCAGAAAAAGTGCTCAGCTCGCCGAGAAAATGCGATTTAAGCAATAAAATTAAACATGCTTATAAAACATAAACCAAACGTTGGAGGTGGTCATTTCTTCATGCGCAGTGATAAACTCGGCACTCTAAAGCACCCGAGAGCGTTTTTTTCGATGCCAACCTAACCAGAGTGACGGGAGCGGCACAATTCAGAAAAAGCGCTCAGCTCGCCGAGAAAATGCGATTTAAGCAATAAAATTAAAAATGCTTATAAAACATAAACCAAACGTTGGAGGGGGTCATTTCTTCATGCGCAGTGATAAATTCGGCACTCTAAAGCACCCGAGAGCGTTTTTTTCGATGCCAACCTAACCAGAGTGACGGGAGCGGCACAATTCAGAAAAAGTGCTCAGCTCGCCGAGAAAATGCGATTTAAGCAATAAAATTAAAAATGCTTATAAAACATAAACCAAACGTTGGAGGTGGTCATTTCTTCATGCGCAGTGATAAACTCGGCACTCTAAAGCACCCGAGAGCGTTTTTTTCGATGCCAACCTAACCAGAGTGACGGGAGCGGCACAATTCAGAAAAAGTGCTCAGCTCGCCGAGAAAATGCGATTTAAGCAATAAAATTAAAAATGCTTATAAAACATAAACCAAACGTTGGAGGTGGTCATTTCTTCATGCGCAGTGATAAACTCGGCACTCTAAAGCACCCGAGAGCGTTTTTTTCGATGCCAACCTAACCAGAGTGACGGGAGCGGCACAATTCAGAAAAAGTGCTCAGCTTGCCGAGAAAATGCGATTTAAGCAATAAAATTAAAAATGCTTATAAAACATAAACCAAACGTTGGAGGTGGTCATTTCTTCATGCGCAGTGATAAACTCGGCACTCTAAAGCACCCGAGAGCGTTTTTTTCGATGCCAACCTAACCAGAGTGACGGGAGCGGCACAATTCAGAAAAAGCGCTCAGCTCGCCGAGAAAATGCGATTTAAGCAATAAAATTAAAAATGCTTATAAAACATAAACCAAACGTTGGAGGTGGCCATTTCTTCATGCGCAGTGATAAACTCGGCACTCTAAAGCACCCGAGAGCGTTTTTTTCCATGCCAACCTAACCAGAGTGACGGGAGCGGCACAATTCAGAAAAAGTGCTCAGCTCGCCGAGAAAATGCGATTTAAGCAATAAAATTAAAAATGCTTATAAAACATAAACCAAACGTTGGAGGTGGTCATTTCTTCATGCACAGTGATAAACTCGGCACTCTAAAGCACCCGAGAGCGTTTTTTTCCATGCCAACCTAACCAGAGTGACGGGAGCGGCACAATTCAGAAAAAGTGCTCAGCTCGCCGAGAAAATGCGATTTAAGCAATAAAATTAAAAATGCTTATAAAACATAAACCAAACGTTGGAGGTGGTCATTTCTTCATGCGCAGTGATAAACTCGGCACTCTAAAGCACCCGAGAGCGTTTTTTTCGATGCCAACCTAACCAGAGTGACGGGAGCGGCACAATTCAGAAAAAGTGCTCAGCTCGCCGAGAAAATGCGATTTAAGCAATAAAATTAAAAATGCTTATAAAACATAAACCAAACGTTGGAGGTGGTCATTTCTTCATGCGCAGTGATAAACTCGGCACTCTAAAGCACCCGAGAGCGTTTTTTTCCATGCCAACCTAACCAGAGTGACGGGAGCGGCACAATTCAGAAAAAGTGCTCAGCTCGCCGAGAAAATGCGATTTAAGCAATAAAATTAAAAATGCTTATAAAACATAAACCAAACGTTGTAGAAGGTCATTTCTTATTACGCAGTAATAAACTCGGCACTCTAAAGCACCCGAGAGCGTTTTTTTCCATGCCAACCTAACCAGAGTGACGGGAGCGGCACAATTCAGAAAAAGTGCTCAGCTCGCCGAGAAAATGCGATTTAAGCAATAAAATTAAAAATGCTTATAAAACATAAACCAAACGTTGGAGGTGGTCATTTCTTCATGCGCAGTGATAAACTCGGCACTCTAAAGCACCCGAGAGCGTTTTATTCGATGCCAACCTAACCAGAGTGACGGGAGCGGCACAATTCAGAAAAAGCGCTCAGCTCGCCGAGAAAATGCGATTTAAGCAATAAAATTAAAAATGCTTATAAAACATAAACCAAACGTTGGAGGTGGTCATTTCTTCATGCGCGGTGATAAACTCGGCACTCTAAAGCACCCGAGAGCGTTTTTTTCGATGCCAACCTAACCAGAGTGACGGGAGCGGCACAATTCAGAAAAAGTGCTCAGCTCGCCGAGAAAATGCGATTTAAGCAATAAAATTAAAAATGCTTATAAAACATAAACCAAACGTTGTAGATGGTCATTTCTTATTACGCAGTAATAAACTCGGCACTCTAAAGCACCCGAGAGCGTTTTTTTCCATGCCAACCTAACCAGAGTGACGGGAGCGGCACAATTCAGAAAAAGTGCTCAGCTCGCCGAGAAAATGCGATTTAAGCAATAAAATTAAAAATGCTTATAAAACATAAACCAAACGTTGGAGGTGGCCATTTCTTCATGCGCAGTGATAAACTCGGCACTCTAAAGCACCCGAGAGCGTTTTTTTCCATGCCAACCTAACCAGAGTGACGGGAGCGGCACAATTCAGAAAAATAGCTCAGCTCGCCGAGAAAATGCGATTTAAGCAATAAAATTAAAAATGCTTATAAAAAATAAACCAAACGTTGGAGGTGGCCATTTCTTCATGCGCAGTGATAAACTCGGCACTCTAAAGCACCCGAGAGCGTTTTTTTCCATGCCAACCTAACCAGAGTGACGGGAGCGGCACAATTCAGAAAAAGTGCTCAGCTCGCCGAGAAAATGCGATTTAAGCAATAAAATTAAAAATGCTTATAAAACATAAACCAAACGTTGGAGGTGGTCATTTCTTCATGCGCAGTGATAAACTCGGCACTCTAAAGCACCCGAGAGCGTTTTTTTCCATGCCAACCTAACCAGAGTGACGGGAGCGGCACAATTCAGAAAAAGTGCTCAGCTCGCCGAGAAAATGCGATTTAAGCAATAAAATTAAAAATGCTTATAAAACATAAACCAAACGTTGGAGGTGGTAATTTCTTCATGCGCAGTGATAAACTCGGCACTCTAAAGCACCCGAGAGCGTTTTTTTCCATGCCAACCTAACCAGAGTGACAGGAGCGGCACAATTCAGAAAAAGTGCTCAGCTCGCCGAGAAAATGCGATTTAAGCAATAAAATTAAAAATGCTTATAAAACATAAACCAAACGTTGGAGGTGGTCTTTTCTTCATGCGCAGTGATAAACTCGGCACTCTAAAGCACCCGAGAGCGTTTTTTTCCATGCCAACCTAAACAGAGTGACGGGAGCGGCACAATTCAGAAAAAGTGCTCAGCTCGCCGAGAAAATGCGATTTAAGCAATAAAATTAAAAATGCTTATAAAACATAAACCAAACGTTGTAGATGGTCATTTCTTATTACGCAGTAATAAACTCGGCACTCTAAAGCACCCGAGAGCGTTTTTTTCCATGCCAACCTAACCAGAGTGACGGGAGCGGCACAATTCAGAAAAAGTGCTCAGCTCGCCGAGAAAATGCGATTTAAGCAATAAAATTAAAAATGCTTATAAAACATAAACCAAACGTTGGAGGTGGTCATTTCTTCATGCACAGTGATAAACTCGGCACTCTAAAGCACCCGAGAGCGTTTTTTTCCATGCCAACCTAACCAGAGTGACGGGAGCGGCACAATTCAGAAAAAGTGCTCAGCTCGCCGAGAAAATGCGATTTAAGCAATAAAATTAAAAATGCTTATAAAACATAAACCAAACGTTGGAGGTGGTCATTTCTTCATGCGCAGTGATAAACTCGGCACTCTAAAGCACCCGAGAGCGTTTTTTTCGATGCCAACCTAACCAGAGTGACGGGAGCGGCACAATTCAGAAAAAGTGCTCAGCTCGCCGAGAAAATGCGATTTAAGCAATAAAATTAAAAATGCTTATAAAACATAAACCAAACGTTGGAGGTGGTCATTTCTTCATGCGCAGTGATAAACTCGGCACTCTAAAGCACCCGAGAGCGTTTTTTTCCATGCCAACCTAACCAGAGTGACGGGAGCGGCACAATTCAGAAAAAGTGCTCAGCTCGCCGAGAAAATGCGATTTAAGCAATAAAATTAAAAATGCTTATAAAACATAAACCAAACGTTGTAGAAGGTCATTTCTTATTACGCAGTAATAAACTCGGCACTCTAAAGCACCCGAGAGCGTTTTTTTCCATGCCAACCTAACCAGAGTGACGGGAGCGGCACAATTCAGAAAAAGTGCTCAGCTCGCCGAGAAAATGCGATTTAAGCAATAAAATTAAAAATGCTTATAAAACATAAACCAAACGTTGGAGGTGGTCATTTCTTCATGCGCAGTGATAAACTCGGCACTCTAAAGCACCCGAGAGCGTTTTATTCGATGCCAACCTAACCAGAGTGACGGGAGCGGCACAATTCAGAAAAAGCGCTCAGCTCGCCGAGAAAATGCGATTTAAGCAATAAAATTAAAAATGCTTATAAAACATAAACCAAACGTTGGAGGTGGTCATTTCTTCATGCGCGGTGATAAACTCGGCACTCTAAAGCACCCGAGAGCGTTTTTTTCGATGCCAACCTAACCAGAGTGACGGGAGCGGCACAATTCAGAAAAAGTGCTCAGCTCGCCGAGAAAATGCGATTTAAGCAATAAAATTAAAAATGCTTATAAAACATAAACCAAACGTTGTAGATGGTCATTTCTTATTACGCAGTAATAAACTCGGCACTCTAAAGCACCCGAGAGCGTTTTTTTCCATGCCAACCTAACCAGAGTGACGGGAGCGGCACAATTCAGAAAAAGTGCTCAGCTCGCCGAGAAAATGCGATTTAAGCAATAAAATTAAAAATGCTTATAAAACATAAACCAAACGTTGGAGGTGGCCATTTCTTCATGCGCAGTGATAAACTCGGCACTCTAAAGCACCCGAGAGCGTTTTTTTCCATGCCAACCTAACCAGAGTGACGGGAGCGGCACAATTCAGAAAAATAGCTCAGCTCGCCGAGAAAATGCGATTTAAGCAATAAAATTAAAAATGCTTATAAAACATAAACCAAACGTTGGAGGTGGCCATTTCTTCATGCGCAGTGATAAACTCGGCACTCTAAAGCACCCGAGAGCGTTTTTTTCCATGCCAACCTAACCAGAGTGACGGGAGCGGCACAATTCAGAAAAAGTGCTCAGCTCGCCGAGAAAATGCGATTTAAGCAATAAAATTAAAAATGCTTATAAAACATAAACCAAACGTTGGAGGTGGTCATTTCTTCATGCGCAGTGATAAACTCGGCACTCTAAAGCACCCGAGAGCGTTTTTTTCCATGCCAACCTAACCAGAGTGACGGGAGCGGCACAAGTCAGAAAAAGTGCTCAGCTCGCCGAGAAAATGCGATT
This sequence comes from Syngnathus typhle, assembly GCF_033458585.1. Taxonomy (NCBI): domain Eukaryota; kingdom Metazoa; phylum Chordata; class Actinopteri; order Syngnathiformes; family Syngnathidae; genus Syngnathus; species Syngnathus typhle. Next base: position 299,796 of record NW_026871937.1, on the reverse strand, counting down.
TAAGCAATAAAATTAAAAATGCTTATAAAACATAAACCAAACGTTGGAGGTGGTCATTTCTTCATGCGCAGTGATAAACTCGGCACTCTAAAGCACCCGAGAGCGTTTTTTTCCATGCCAACCTAACCAGAGTGACGGGAGCGGCACAATTCAGAAAAAGTGCTCAGCTCGCCGAGAAAATGCGATTTAAGCAATAAAATTAAAAATGCTTATAAAACATAAACCAAACGTTGGAGGTGGTCATTTCTTCATGCGCAGTGATAAACTCGGCACTCTAAAATACCCGAGAGCGTTTTTTTCGATGCCAACCTAACCAGAGTGACGGGAGCGGCACAATTCAGAAAAAGCGCTCAGCTCGCCGAGAAAATGCGATTTAAGCAATAAAATTAAAAATGCTTATAAAACATAAACCAAACGTTGGAGGTGGTCATTTCTTCATGCGCAGTGATAAACTCGGCACTCTAAAGCACCCGAGAGCGTTTTTTTCGATGCCAACCTAACCAGAGTGACGGGAGCGGCACAATTCAGAAAAAGCGCTCAGCTCGCCGAGAAAATGCGATTTAAGCAATAAAATTAAAAATGCTTATAAAACATAAACCAAACGTTGGAGGTGGTCATTTCTTCATGCGCAGTGATAAACTCGGCACTAAAGCACCCGAGAGCGTTTTTTTCGATGCCAACCTAACCAGAGTGACGGGAGCGGCACAATTCAGAAAAAGTGCTCAGCTCGCCGAGAAAATGCGATTTAAGCAATAAAATTAAAAATGCTTATAAAACATAAACCAAACGTTGGAGGTGGTCATTTCTTCATGCGCAGTGATAAACTCGGCACTCTAAAGCACCCGAGAGCGTTTTTTTTCCATGCCAACCTAACCAGAGTGACGGGAGCGGCACAATTCAGAAAAAGTGCTCAGCTCGCCGAGAAAATGCGATTTAAGCAATAAAATTAAAAATGCTTATAAAACATAAACCAAACGTTGGAGGTGGTCATTTCTTCATGCGCAGTGATAAACTCGGCACTCTAAAGCACCCGAGAGCGTTTATTTCGATGCCAACCTAACCAGAGTGACGGGAGCGGCACAATTCAGAAAAAGCGCTCAGCTCGCCGAGAAAATGCGATTTAAGCAATAAAATTAAAAATGCTTATAAAACATAAACCAAACGTTGGAGGTGGTCATTTCTTCATGCGCAGTGATAAACTCGGCACTCTAAAGCACCCGAGAGCGTTTTTTTCGATGCCAACCTAACCAGAGTGACGGGAGCGGCACAATTCAGAAAAAGCGCTCAGCTCGCCGAGAAAATGCGATTTAAGCAATAAAATTAAAAATGCTTATAAAACATAAACCAAACGTTGGAGGTGGTCATTTCTTCATGCGCAGTGATAAACTCGGCACTAAAGCACCCGAGAGCGTTTTTTTCGATGCCAACCTAACCAGAGTGACGGGAGCGGCACAATTCAGAAAAAGTGCTCAGCTCGCCGAGAAAATGCGATTTAAGCAATAAAATTAAAAATGCTTATAAAACATAAACCAAACGTTGGAGGTGGTCATTTCTTCATGCGCAGTGATAAACTCGGCACTCTAAAGCACCCGAGAGCGTTTTTTTTCCATGCCAACCTAACCAGAGTGACGGGAGCGGCACAATTCAGAAAAAGTGCTCAGCTCGCCGAGAAAATGCGATTTAAGCAATAAAATTAAAAATGCTTATAAAACATAAACCAAACGTTGGAGGTGGTCATTTCTTCATGCGCAGTGATAAACTCGGCACTCTAAAGCACCCGAGAGCGTTTATTTCGATGCCAACCTAACCAGAGTGACGGGAGCGGCACAATTCAGAAAAAGTGCTCAGCTCGCCGAGAAAATGCGATTTAAGCAATAAAATTAAAAATGCTTATAAAACATAAACCAAACGTTGTAGATGGTCATTTCTTATTACGCAGTAATAAACTCGGCACTCTAAAGCACCCGAGAGCGTTTTTTTCCATGCCAACCTAACCAGAGTGACGGGAGCGGCACAATTCAGAAAAAGCGCTCAGCTCGCCGAGAAAATGCGATTTAAGCAATAAAATTAAAAATGCTTATAAAACATAAACCAAACGTTGGAGGTGGTCATTTCTTCATGCGCAGTGATAAACTCGGCACTCTAAAGCACCCGAGAGCGTTTTTTTCGATGCCAACCTAACCAGAGTGACGGGAGCGGCACAATTCAGAAAAAGCGTTCAGCTCGCCGAGAAAATGCGATTTAAGCAATAAAATTAAAAATGCTTATAAAACATAAACCAAACGTTGGAGGTGGTCATTTCTTCATGCACAGTGATAAACTCGGCACTCTAAAGCACCCGAGAGCGTTTTTTTCGATGCCAACCTAACCAGAGTGACGGGAGCGGCACAATTCAGAAAAAGTGCTCAGCTCGCCGAGAAAATTCGATTTAAGCAATAAAATTAAAAATGCTTATAAAACATAAACCAAACGTTGGAGGTGGTCATTTCTTCATGCGCAGTGATAAACTCGGCACTCTAAAGCACCCGAGAGCGTTTTTTTCGATGCCAACCTAACCAGAGTGACGGGAGCGGCACAATTCAGAAAAAGTGCTCAGCTCGCCGAGAAAATGCGATTTAAGCAATAAAATTAAAAATGCTTATAAAACATAAACCAAACGTTGGAGGTGGTCATTTCTTCATGCGCAGTGATAAACTCGGCACTCTAAAGCACCCGAGAGCGTTTTATTCGATGCCAACCTAACCAGAGTGACGGAGCGGCACAATTCAGAAAAAGTGCTCAGCTCGCCGAGAAAATGCGATTTAAGCAATAAAATTAAAAATGCTTATAAAACATAAACCAAACGTTGGAGGTGGTGATTTCTTCATGCGCAGTGATAAACTCGGCACTCTAAAGAACCCGAGAGCGTTTTTTTCGATGCCAACCTAACCAGAGTGACGGGAGCGGCACAATTCAGAAAAAGCGCTCAGCTCGCCGAGAAAATGCGATTTAAGCAATAAAATTAAAAATGCTTATAAAACATAAACCAAACGTTGGAGGTGGTCATTTCTTCATGCGCAGTGATAAACTCGGCACTCTAAAGCACCCGAGAGCGTTTTTTTCCATGCCAACCTAACCAGAGTGACGGGAGCGGCACAATTCAGAAAAAGTGCTCAGCTCGCCGAGAAAATGCGATTTAAGCAATAAAATTAAAAATGCTTATAAAACATAAACCAAACGTTGTAGATGGTCATTTCTTATTACGCAGTAATAAACTCGGCACTCTAAAGCACCCGAGAGCGTTTTTTTCCATGCCAACCTAACCAGAGTGACGGGAGCGGCACAATTCAGAAAAAGTGCTCAGCTCGCCGAGAAAATGCGATTTAAGCAATAAAATTAAAAATGCTTATAAAACATAAACCAAACGTTGGAGGTGGTCATTTCTTCATGCGCAGTGATAAACTCGGCACTCTAAAGCACCCGAGAGCGTTTTTTTCGATGCCAACCTAACCAGAGTGACGGGAGCGGCACAATTCAGAAAAAGTGCTCAGCTCGCCGAGAAAATGCGATTTAAGCAATAAAATTAAAAATGCTTATAAAACATAAACCAAACGTTGTAGATGGTCATTTCTTATTACGCAGTAATAAACTCGGCACTCTAAAGCACCCGAGAGCGTTTTTTTCCATGCCAACCTAACCAGAGTGACGGGAGCGGCACAATTCAGAAAAAGCGCTCAGCTCGCCGAGAAAATGCGATTTAAGCAATAAAATTAAAAATGCTTATAAAACATAAACCAAACGTTGGAGGTGGTCATTTCTTCATGCGCAGTGATAAACTCGGCACTCTAAAGCACCCGAGAGCGTTTTTTTCGATGCCAACCTAACCAGAGTGACGGGAGCGGCACAATTCAGAAAAAGCGTTCAGCTCGCCGAGAAAATGCGATTTAAGCAATAAAATTAAAAATGCTTATAAAACATAAACCAAACGTTGGAGGTGGTCATTTCTTCATGCACAGTGATAAACTCGGCACTCTAAATCACCCGAGAGCGTTTTTTTCGATGCCAACCTAACCAGAGTGACGGGAGCGGCACAATTCAGAAAAAGTGCTCAGCTCGCCGAGAAAATGCGATTTAAGCAATAAAATTAAAAATGCTTATAAAACATAAACCAAACGTTGGAGGTGGTCATTTCTTCATGCGCAGTGATAAACTCGGCACTCTAAAGCACCCGAGAGCGTTTTTTTCGATGCCAACCTAACCAGAGTGACGGGAGCGGCACAATTCAGAAAAAGTGCTCAGCTCGCCGAGAAAATGCGATTTAAGCAATAAAATTAAAAATGCTTATAAAACATAAACCAAACGTTGGAGGTGGTCATTTCTTCATGCGCAGTGATAAACTCGGCACTCTAAAGCACCCGAGAGCGTTTATTTCGATGCCAACCTAACCAGAGTGACGGGAGCGGCACAATTCAGAAAAAGCGCTCAGCTCGCCGAGAAAATGCGATTTAAGCAATAAAATTAAAAATGCTTATAAAACATAAACCAAACGTTGGAGGTGGTCATTTCTTCATGCGCAGTGATAAACTCGGCACTCTAAAGCACCCGAGAGCGTTTTTTTCGATGCCAACCTAACCAGAGTGACGGGAGCGGCACAATTCAGAAAAAGCGCTCAGCTCGCCGAGAAAATGCGATTTAAGCAATAAAATTAAAAATGCTTATAAAACATAAACCAAACGTTGGAGGTGGTCATTTCTTCATGCGCAGTGATAAACTCGGCACTAAAGCACCCGAGAGCGTTTTTTTCGATGCCAACCTAACCAGAGTGACGGGAGCGGCACAATTCAGAAAAAGTGCTCAGCTCGCCGAGAAAATGCGATTTAAGCAATAAAATTAAAAATGCTTATAAAACATAAACCAAACGTTGGAGGTGGTCATTTCTTCATGCGCAGTGATAAACTCGGCACTCTAAAGCACCCGAGAGCGTTTTTTTTCCATGCCAACCTAACCAGAGTGACGGGAGCGGCACAATTCAGAAAAAGTGCTCAGCTCGCCGAGAAAATGCGATTTAAGCAATAAAATTAAAAATGCTTATAAAACATAAACCAAACGTTGGAGGTGGTCATTTCTTCATGCGCAGTGATAAACTCGGCACTCTAAAGCACCCGAGAGCGTTTATTTCGATGCCAACCTAACCAGAGTGACGGGAGCGGCACAATTCAGAAAAAGTGCTCAGCTCGCCGAGAAAATGCGATTTAAGCAATAAAATTAAAAATGCTTATAAAACATAAACCAAACGTTGTAGATGGTCATTTCTTATTACGCAGTAATAAACTCGGCACTCTAAAGCACCCGAGAGCGTTTTTTTCCATGCCAACCTAACCAGAGTGACGGGAGCGGCACAATTCAGAAAAAGCGCTCAGCTCGCCGAGAAAATGCGATTTAAGCAATAAAATTAAAAATGCTTATAAAACATAAACCAAACGTTGGAGGTGGTCATTTCTTCATGCGCAGTGATAAACTCGGCACTCTAAAGCACCCGAGAGCGTTTTTTTCGATGCCAACCTAACCAGAGTGACGGGAGCGGCACAATTCAGAAAAAGCGTTCAGCTCGCCGAGAAAATGCGATTTAAGCAATAAAATTAAAAATGCTTATAAAACATAAACCAAACGTTGGAGGTGGTCATTTCTTCATGCGCAGTGATAAACTCGGCACTCTAAAGCACCCGAGAGCGTTTTTTTCGATGCCAACCTAACCAGAGTGACGGGAGCGGCACAATTCAGAAAAAGTGCTCAGCTCGCCGAGAAAATGCGATTTAAGCAATAAAATTAAAAATGCTTATAAAACATAAACCAAACGTTGGAGGTGGTCATTTCTTCATGCGCAGTGATAAACTCGGCACTCTAAAGCACCCGAGAGCGTTTTATTCGATGCCAACCTAACCAGAGTGACGGAGCGGCACAATTCAGAAAAAGTGCTCAGCTCGCCGAGAAAATGCGATTTAAGCAATAAAATTAAAAATGCTTATAAAACATAAACCAAACGTTGGAGGTGGTGATTTCTTCATGCGCAGTGATAAACTCGGCACTCTAAAGAACCCGAGAGCGTTTTTTTCGATGCCAACCTAACCAGAGTGACGGGAGCGGCACAATTCAGAAAAAGCGCTCAGCTCGCCGAGAAAATGCGATTTAAGCAATAAAATTAAAAATGCTTATAAAACATAAACCAAACGTTGGAGGTGGTCATTTCTTCATGCGCAGTGATAAACTCGGCACTCTAAAGCACCCGAGAGCGTTTTTTTCCATGCCAACCTAACCAGAGTGACGGGAGCGGCACAATTCAGAAAAAGTGCTCAGCTCGCCGAGAAAATGCGATTTAAGCAATAAAATTAAAAATGCTTATAAAACATAAACCAAACGTTGTAGATGGTCATTTCTTATTACGCAGTAATAAACTCGGCACTCTAAAGCACCCGAGAGCGTTTTTTTCCATGCCAACCTAACCAGAGTGACGGGAGCGGCACAATTCAGAAAAAGTGCTCAGCTCGCCGAGAAAATGCGATTTAAGCAATAAAATTAAAAATGCTTATAAAACATAAACCAAACGTTGGAGGTGGTCATTTCTTCATGCGCAGTGATAAACTCGGCACTCTAAAGCACCCGAGAGCGTTTTTTTCGATGCCAACCTAACCAGAGTGACGGGAGCGGCACAATTCAGAAAAAGTGCTCAGCTCGCCGAGAAAATGCGATTTAAGCAATAAAATTAAAAATGCTTATAAAACATAAACCAAACGTTGTAGATGGTCATTTCTTATTACGCAGTAATAAACTCGGCACTCTAAAGCACCCGAGAGCGTTTTTTTCCATGCCAACCTAACCAGAGTGACGGGAGCGGCACAATTCAGAAAAAGCGCTCAGCTCGCCGAGAAAATGCGATTTAAGCAATAAAATTAAAAATGCTTATAAAACATAAACCAAACGTTGGAGGTGGTCATTTCTTCATGCGCAGTGATAAACTCGGCACTCTAAAGCACCCGAGAGCGTTTTTTTCGATGCCAACCTAACCAGAGTGACGGGAGCGGCACAATTCAGAAAAAGCGTTCAGCTCGCCGAGAAAATGCGATTTAAGCAATAAAATTAAAAATGCTTATAAAACATAAACCAAACGTTGGAGGTGGTCATTTCTTCATGCACAGTGATAAACTCGGCACTCTAAATCACCCGAGAGCGTTTTTTTCGATGCCAACCTAACCAGAGTGACGGGAGCGGCACAATTCAGAAAAAGTGCTCAGCTCGCCGAGAAAATGCGATTTAAGCAATAAAATTAAAAATGCTTATAAAACATAAACCAAACGTTGGAGGTGGTCATTTCTTCATGCGCAGTGATAAACTCGGCACTCTAAAGCACCCGAGAGCGTTTTTTTCGATGCCAACCTAACCAGAGTGACGGGAGCGGCACAATTCAGAAAAAGTGCTCAGCTCGCCGAGAAAATGCGATTTAAGCAATAAAATTAAAAATGCTTATAAAACATAAACCAAACGTTGGAGGTGGTCATTTCTTCATGCGCAGTGATAAACTCGGCACTCTAAAGCACCCGAGAGCGTTTTATTCGATGCCAACCTAACCAGAGTGACGGGAGCGGCACAATTCAGAAAAAGTGCTCAGCTCGCCGAGAAAATGCGATTTAAGCAATAAAATTAAAAATGCTTATAAAACATAAACCAAACGTTGGAGGTGGTCATTTCTTCATGCCAGTGATAAACTCGGCACTCTAAAGCACCCGAGAGCGTTTTTTTCGATGCCAACCTAACCAGAGTGACGGGAGCGGCACAATTCAGAAAAAGCGCTCAGCTCGCCGAGAAAATGCGATTTAAGCAATAAAATTAAAAATGCTTATAAAACATAAACCAAACGTTGGAGGTGGTCATTTCTTCATGCGCGGTGATAAACTCGGCACTCTAAAGCACCCGAGAGCGTTTTTTTCGATGCCAACCTAACCAGAGTGACGGGAGCGGCACAATTCAGAAAAAGTGCTCAGCTCGCCGAGAAAATGCGATTTAAGCAATAAAATTAAAAATGCTTATAAAACATAAATCAAACGTTGGAGGTGGTCATTTCTTCATGCGCAGTGATAAACTCGGCACTCTAAAGCACCCGAGAGCGTTTTTTTCGATGCCAACCTAACCAGAGTGACGGGAGCGGCACAATTCAGAAAAAGTGCTCAGCTCGCCGAGAAAATGCGATTTAAGCAATAAAATTAAAAATGCTTATAAAACATAAACCAAACGTTGGAGTTGGTCATTTCTTCATGCGCAGTGATAAACTCGGCACTCTAAAGCACCCGAGAGCGTTTTTTTCGATGCCAACCTAACCAGAGTGACGGGAGCGGCACAATTCAGAAAAAGTGCTCAGCTCGCCGAGAAAATGCGATTTAAGCAATAAAATTAAAAATGCTTATAAAACATAAACCAAACGTTGGAGGTGGTCATTTCTTCATGCGCAGTGATAAACTCGGCACTCTAAAGCACCCAAGAGCGTTTTTTTCGATGCCAACCTAACCAGAGTGACGGGAGCGGCACAATTCAGAAAAAGCGCTCAGCTCGCCGAGAAAATGCGATTTAAGCAATAAAATTAAAAATGCTTATAAAACATAAACCAAACGTTGGAGGTGGTCATTTCTTCATGCACAGTGATAAACTCGGCACTCTAAAGCACCCGAGAGCGTTTTTTTCGATGCCAACCTAACCAGAGTGACGGGAGCGGCACAATTCAGAAAAGTGCTCAGCTCGCCGAGAAAATGCGATTTAAGCAATAAAATTAAAAATGCTTATAAAACATAAACCAAACGTTGTAGATGGTCATTTCTTATTACGCAGTAATAAACTCGGCACTCTAAAGCACCCGAGAGCGTTTTTTTCGATGCCAACCTAACCAGAGTGACGGGAGCGGCACAATTCAGAAAAAGCGCTCAGCTCGCCGAGAAAATGCGATTTAAGCAATAAAATTAAAAATGCTTATAAAACATAAACCAAACGTTGGAGGTGGTCATTTCTTCATGCACAGTGATAAACTCGGCACTCTAAAGCACCCGAGAGCGTTTTTTTCGATGCCAACCTAACCAGAGTGACGGGAGCGGCACAATTCAGAAAAAGTGCTCAGCTCGCCGAGAAAATGCGATTTAAGCAATAAAATTAAAAATGCTTATAAAACATAAACAAACGTTGTAAATGGTCATTTCTTATTACGCAGTAATAAACTCGGCACTCTAAAGCACCCGAGAGCGTTTTTTCGATGCCAACCTAACCAGAGTGACGGGAGCGGCACAATACAGAAAAAGCGCTCAGCTCGCCGAGAAAATGCGATTTAAGCAATAAAATTAAAAATGCTTATAAAACATAAACCAAACGTTGGAGGTGGTCTTTTCTTCATGCGCAGTGATAAACTCGGCACTCTAAAGCACCCGAGAGCGTTTTTTTCCATGCCAACCTAAACAGAGTGACGGGAGCGGCACAATTCAGAAAAAGTGCTCAGCTCGCCGAGAAAATGCGATTTAAGCAATAAAATTAAAAATGCTTATAAAACATAAACCAAACGTTGTAGATGGTCATTTCTTATTACGCAGTAATAAACTCGGCACTCTAAAGCACCCGAGAGCGTTTTTTTCCATGCCAACCTAACCAGAGTGACGGGAGCGGCACAATTCAGAAAAAGTGCTCAGCTCGCCGAGAAAATGCGATTTAAGCAATAAAATTAAAAATGCTTAAAAAACATAAACCAAACGTTGGAGGTGGTCATTTCTTCATGCGCAGTGATAAACTCGGCACTCTAAAGCACCCGAGAGCGTTTTTTTCGATGCCAACCTAACCAGAGTGACGGGAGCGGCACAATTCAGAAAAAGCGCTCAGCTCGCCGAGAAAATGCGATTTAAGCAATAAAATTAAAAATGCTTATAAAACATAAACCAAACGTTGGAGGTGGTCATTTCTTCATGCGCAGTGATAAACTCGGCACTCTAAAGCACCCGAGAGCGTTTTTTTCGATGCCAACCTAACCAGAGTGACGGGAGCGGCACAATTCAGAAAAAGTGCTCAGCTCGCCGAGAAAATGCGATTTAAGCAATAAAATTAAAAATGCTTATAAAACATAAACCAAACGTTGGAGGTGGTCATTTCTTCATGCGCAGTGATAAACTCGGCACTCTAAAGCACCCGAGAGCGTTTTTTTCGATGCCAACCTAACCAGAGTGACGGGAGCGGCACAATTCAGAAAAAGTGCTCAGCTCGCCGAGAAAATGCGATTTAAGCAATAAAATTAAAAATGCTTATAAAACATAAACCAAACGTTGTAGATGGTCATTTCTTATTACGCAGTAATAAACTCGGCACTCTAAAGCACCCGAGAGCGTTTTTTTCCATGCCAACCTAACCAGAGTGACGGGAGCGGCACAATTCAGAAAAAGTGCTCAGCTCGCCGAGAAAATGCGATTTAAGCAATACAATTAAAAATGCTTATAAAACATAAACCAAACGTTGGAGGTGGTCATTTCTTCATGTGCAGTGATAAACTCGGCACTCTAAAGCACCCGAGAGCGTTTTTTTCCATGCCAACCTAACCAGAGTGACGGGAGCGGCACAATTCAGAAAAAGTGCTCAGCTCGCCGAGAAAATGCGATTTAAGCAATAAAATTAAAAATACTTATAAAACATAAACCAAACGTTGGAGGTGGTCATTTCTTCATGCACAGTGATAAACTCGGCACTCTAAAGCACCCGAGAGCGTTTTTTTCGATGCCAACCTAACCAGAGTGACGGGAGCGGCACAATTCAGAAAAAGTGCTCAGCTCGCCGAGAAAATGCGATTTAAGCAATAAAATTAAAAATGCTTATAAAACCTAAACCAAACGTTGGAGGTGGTCATTTCTTCATGCGCAGTGATAAACTCGGCACTCTTAAGCACCCGAGAGCGTTTTTTTCGATGCCAACCTAACCAGAGTGACGGGAGCGGCACAATTCAGAAAAAGTGCTCAGCTCGCCGAGAAAATGCGATTTAAGCAATAAAATTAAAAATGCTTATAAAACATAAACCAAACGTTGGAGGTGGTCATTTCTTCATGCGCAGTGATAAACTCGGCACTCTAAAGCACCCGAGAGCGTTTTATTCGATGCCAACCTAACCAGAGTGACGGGAGCGGCACAATTCAGAAAAAGTGCTCAGCTCGCCGAGAAAATGCGATTTAAGCAATAAAATTAAAAATGCTTATAAAACATAAACCAAACGTTGGAGGTGGTCATTTCTTCATGCGCAGTGATAAACTCGGCACTCTAAAGCACCCGAGAGCGTTTTTTTCGATGCCAACCTAACCAGAGTGACGGGAGCGGCACAATTCAGAAAAAGTGCTCAGCTCGCCGAGAAAATGCGATTTAAGCAATAAAATTAAAAATGCTTTTAAAACATAAACCAAACGTTGGAGTTGGTCATTTCTTCATGCGCAGTGATAAACTCGGCACTCTAAAGCACCCGAGAGCGTTTTTTTCGATGCCAACCTAACCAGAGTGACGGGAGCGGCACAATTCAGAAAAAGTGCTCAGCTCGCCGAGAAAATGCGATTTAAGCAATAAAATTAAAAATGCTTATAAAACATAAACCAAACGTTGGAGGTGGTCATTTCTTCATGCGCAGTGATAAACTCGGCACTCTAAAGCACCCAAGAGCGTTTTTTTCGATGCCAACCTAACCAGAGTGACGGGAGCGGCACAATTCAGAAAAAGCGCTCAGCTCGCCGAGAAAATGCGATTTAAGCAATACAATTAAAAATGCTTATAAAACATAAACCAAACGTTGGAGGTGGTCATTTCTTCATGCACAGTGATAAACTCGGCACTCTAAAGCACCCGAGAGCGTTTTTTTCGATGCCAACCTAACCAGAGTGACGGGAGCGGCACAATTCAGAAAAAGTGCTCAGCTCGCCGAGAAAATGCGATTTAAGCAATAAAATTAAAAATGCTTATAAAACATAAACCAAACGTTGTAGATGGTCATTTCTTATTACGCAGTAATAAACTCGGCACTCTAAAGCACCCGAGAGCGTTTTTTTCGATGCCAACCTAACCAGAGTGACGGGAGCGGCACAATTCAGAAAAAGCGCTCAGCTCGCCGAGAAAATGCGATTTAAGCAATAAAATTAAAAATGCTTATAAAACATAAACCAAACGTTGGAGGTGGTCATTTCTTCATGCACAGTGATAAACTCGGCACTCTAAAGCACCCGAGAGCGTTTTTTTCGATGCCAACCTAACCAGAGTGACGGGAGCGGCACAATTCAGAAAAATTGCTCAGCTCGCCGAGAAAATGCGATTTAAGCAATAAAATTAAAAATGCTTATAAAACATAAACCAAACGTTGTAAATGGTCATTTCTTATTACGCAGTAATAAACTCGGCACTCTAAAGCACCCGAGAGCGTTTTTTTCGATGCCAACCTAACCAGAGTGACGGGAGCGGCACAATTCAGAAAAAGCGCTCAGCTCGCCGAGAAAATGCGATTTAAGCAATAAAATTAAAAATGCTTATAAAACATAAACCAAACGTTGGAGGTGGTCATTTCTTCATGCGCAGTGATAAACTCGGCACTCTAAAGCACCCGAGAGCGTTTTTTTCGATGCCAACCTAACCAGAGTGACGGGAGCGGCACAATTCAGAAAAAGTGCTCAGCTCGCCGAGAAAATGCGATTTAAGCAATAAAATTAAAAATGCTTATAAAACATAAACCAAACGTTGGAGGTGGTCATTTCTTCATGCGCAGTGATAAACTCGGCACTCTAAAGCACCCGAGAGCGTTTTTTTCGATGCCAACCTAACCAGAGTGACGGGAGCGGCACAATTCAGAAAAAGTGCTCAGCTCGCCGAGAAAATGCGATTTAAGCAATAAAATTAAAAATGCTTATAAAACATAAACCAAACGTTGGAGGTGGTCATTTCTTCATGCGCAGTGATAAACTCGGCACTCTAAAGCACCCGAGAGCGTTTTTTTCGATGCCAACCTAACCAGAGTGACGGGAGCGGCACAATTCAGAAAAAGTGCTCAGCTCGCCGAGAAAATGCGATTTAAGCAATAAAATTAAAAATGCTTATAAAACATAAACCAAACGTTGGAGGTGGTCATTTCTTATTACGCAGTAATAAACTCGGCACTCTAAAGCACCCGAGAGCGTTTTTTTCCATGCCAACCTAACCAGAGTGACGGGAGCGGCACAATTCAGAAAAAGTGCTCAGCTCGCCGAGAAAATGCGATTTAAGCAATAAAATTAAAAATGCTTATAAAACATAAACCAAACGTTGTAAATGGTCATTTCTTATTACGCAGTAATAAACTCGGCACTCTAAAGCACCCGAGAGCGTTTTTTTCGATGCCAACCTAACCAGAGTGACGGGAGCGGCACAATTCAGAAAAAGTGCTCAGCTCGCCGAGAAAATGCGATTTAAGCAATAAAATTAAAAATGCTTATAAAACATAAACCAAACGTTGGAGGTGGTCATTTCTTCATGCGCAGTGATAAACTCGGCACTCTAAAGCACCCGAGAGCGTTTTATTCGATGCCAACCTAACCAGAGTGACGGGAGCGGCACAATTCAGAAAAAGCGCTCAGCTCGCCGAGAAAATGCGATTTAAGCAATAAAATTAAAAATGCTTATAAAACATAAACCAAACGTTGGAGGTGGTCATTTCTTCATGCGCGGTGATAAACTCGGCACTCTAAAGCACCCGAGAGCGTTTTTTTCCATGCCAACCTAACCAGAGTGACGGGAGCGGCACAATTCAGAAAAAGTGCTCAGCTCGCCGAGAAAATGCGATTTAAGCAATAAAATTAAAAATGCTTATAAAACATAAACCAAACGTTGGAGGTGGTCATTTCTTCATGCGCAGTGATAAACTCGGCACTCTAAAGCACCCGAGAGCGTTTTATTCGATGCCAACCTAACCAGAGTGACGGGAGCGGCACAATTCAGAAAAAGTGCTCAGCTCGCCGAGAAAATGCGATTTAAGCAATAAAATTAAAAATGCTTATAAAACATAAACCAAACGTTGGAGGTGGTCATTTCTTCATGCGCAGTGATAAACTCGGCACTCTAAAGCACCCGAGAGCGTTTTTTTCGATGCCAACCTAACCAGAGTGACGGGAGCGGCACAATTCAGAAAAAGTGCTCAGCTCGCCGAGAAAATGCGATTTAAGCAATACAATTAAAAATGCTTATAAAACATAAACCAAACGTTGGAGGTGGTCATTTCTTCATGCACAGTGATAAACTCGGCACTCTAAAGCACCCGAGAGCGTTTTTTTCGATGCCAACCTAACCAGAGTGACGGGAGCGGCACAATTCAGAAAAAGTGCTCAGCTCGCCGAGAAAATGCGATTTAAGCAATAAAATTAAAAATGCTTATAAAACATAAACCAAACGTTGTAGATGGTCATTTCTTATTACGCAGTAATAAACTCGGCACTCTAAAGCACCCGAGAGCGTTTTTTTCGATGCCAACCTAACCAGAGTGACGGGAGCGGCACAATTCAGAAAAAGCGCTCAGCTCGCCGAGAAAATGCGATTTAAGCAATAAAATTAAAAATGCTTATAAAACATAAACCAAACGTTGGAGGTGGTCATTTCTTCATGCACAGTGATAAACTCGGCACTCTAAAGCACCCGAGAGCGTTTTTTTCGATGCCAACCTAACCAGAGTGACGGGAGCGGCACAATTCAGAAAAAGTGCTCAGCTCGCCGAGAAAATGCGATTTAAGCAATAAAATTAAAAATGCTTATAAAACATAAACCAAACGTTGTAAATGGTCATTTCTTATTACGCAGTAATAAACTCGGCACTCTAAAGCACCCGAGAGCGTTTTTTTCGATGCCAACCTAACCAGAGTGACGGGAGCGGCACAATTCAGAAAAAGCGCTCAGCTCGCCGAGAAAATGCGATTTAAGCAATAAAATTAAAAATGCTTATAAAACATAAACCAAACGTTGGAGGTGGTCATTTCTTCATGCGCAGTGATAAACTCGGCACTCTAAAGCACCCGAGAGCGTTTTTTTCGATGCCAACCTAACCAGAGTGACGGGAGCGGCACAATTCAGAAAAAGTGCTCAGCTCGCCGAGAAAATGCGATTTAAGCAATAAAATTAAAAATGCTTATAAAACATAAACCAAACGTTGGAGGTGGTCATTTCTTCATGCGCAGTGATAAACTCGGCACTCTAAAGCACCCGAGAGCGTTTTTTTCGATGCCAACCTAACCAGAGTGACGGGAGCGGCACAATTCAGAAAAAGTGCTCAGCTCGCCGAGAAAATGCGATTTAAGCAATAAAATTAAAAATGCTTATAAAACATAAACCAAACGTTGGAGGTGGTCATTTCTTCATGCGCAGTGATAAACTCGGCACTCTAAAGCACCCGAGAGCGTTTTTTTCGATGCCAACCTAACCAGAGTGACGGGAGCGGCACAATTCAGAAAAAGTGCTCAGCTCGCCGAGAAAATGCGATTTAAGCAATACAATTAAAAATGCTTATAAAACATAAACCAAACGTTGTAAATGGTCATTTCTTATTACGCAGTAATAAACTCGGCACTCTAAAGCACCCGAGAGCGTTTTTTTCGATGCCAACCTAACCAGAGTGACGGGAGCGGCACAATTCAGAAAAAGCGCTCAGCTCGCCGAGAAAATGCGATTTAAGCAATAAAATTAATAATGCTTATAAAACATAAACCAAACGTTGGAGGTGGTCTTTTCTTCATGTGCAGTGATAAACTCGGCACTCTAAAGCACCCGAGAGCGTTTTTTTCCATGCCAACCTAAACAGAGTGACGGGAGCGGCACAATTCAGAAAAAGTGCTCAGCTCGCCGAGAAAATGCGATTTAAGCAATAAAATTAAAAATGCTTATAAAACATAAACCAAACGTTGGAGGTGGTCATTTCTTCATGCGCAGTGATAAACTCGGCACTCTAAAGCACCCGAGAGCTTTTTTTCCCATGCCAACCTAACCAGAGTGACGGGAGCGGCACAATTCAGAAAAAGTGCTCAGCTCGCCGAGAAAATGCGATTTAAGCAATAAAATTAAAAATGCTTATAAAACATAAACCAAACGTTGGAGGTGGTCATTTCTTCATGCGCAGTGATAAACTCGGCACTCTAAAGCACCCGAGAGCGTTTTTTTCCATGCCAACCTAACCAGAGTGACGGGAGCGGCACAATTCAGAAAAAGTGCTCAGCTCGCCGAGAAAATGCGATTTAAGCAATAAAATTAAAAATGCTTATAAAACATAAACCAAACGTTGGAGGTGGTCATTTCTTCATGCGCAGTGATAAACTCGGCACTCTAAAGCACCCGAGAGCGTTTTTTTCCATGCCAACCTAACCAGAGTGACGGGAGCGGCACAATTCAGAAAAAGTGCTCAGCTCGCCGAGAAAATGCGATTTAAGCAATAAAATTAAAAATGCTTATAAAACATAAACCAAACGTTGGAGGTGGTCATTTCTTCATGCGCAGTGATAAACTCGGCACTCTAAAGCACCCGAGAGCGTTTTTTTCCATGCCAACCTAACCAGAGTGACGGGAGCGGCACAATTCAGAAAAAGTGCTCAGCTCGCCGAGAAAATGCGATTTAAGCAATAAAATTAAAAATGCTTATAAAACATAAACCAAACGTTGTAGATGGTCATTTCTTATTACGCAGTAATAAACTCGGCACTCTAAAGCACCCGAGAGCGTTTTTTTCCATGCCAACCTAACCAGAGTGACGGGAGCGGCACAATTCAGAAAAAGCGCTCAGCTCGCCGAGAAAATGCGATTTAAGCAATAAAATTAAAAATGCTTATAAAACATAAACCAAACGTTGGAGGTGGTCATTTCTTCATGCGCAGTGATAAATTCGGCACTCTAAAGCACCCGAGAGCGTTTTTTTCCATGCCAACCTAACCAGAGTGACGGGAGCGGCACAATTCAGAAAAAGCGCTCAGCTCGCCGAGAAAATGCGATTTAAGCAATAAAATTAAAAATGCTTATAAAACATAAACCAAACGTTGGAGGTGGTCATTTCTTCATGCACAGTGATAAACTCGGCACTCTAAAGCACCCGAGAGCGTTTTTTTCCATGCCAACCTAACCAGAGTGACGGGAGCGGCACAATTCAGAAAAAGTGCTCAGCTCGCCGAGAAAATGCGATTTAAGCAATAAAATTAAAAATGCTTATAAAACATAAACCAAACGTTGGAGGTGGTCATTTCTTCATGCGCAGTGATAAACTCTAAACTCTAAAGCACCCGAGAGCGTTTTTTTCCATGCCAACCTAACCAGAGTGACGGGAGCGGCACAATTCAGAAAAAGTGCTCAGCTCGCCGAGAAAATGCGATTTAAGCAATAAAATTAAAAATGCTTATAAAACATAAACCAAACGTTGGAGGTGGCCATTTCTTCATGCGCAGTGATAAACTCGGCACTCTAAAGCACCCGAGAGCGTTTTTTTCCATGCCAACCTAACCAGAGTGACGGGAGCGGCACAATTCAGAAAAAGTGCTCAGCTCGCCGAGAAAATGCGATTTAAGCAATAAAATTAAAAATGCTTATAATACATAAACCAAACGTTGGAGGTGGCCATTTCTTCATGCGCAGTGATAAACTCGGCACTCTAAAGCACCCGAGAGCGTTTTTTTCCATGCCTAACCAGAGTGACGGGAGCGGCACAATTCAGAAAAAGTGCTCAGCTCGCCGAGAAAATGCGATTTAAGCAATAAAATTAAAAATGCTTATAAAACATAAACCAAACGTTGGAGGTGGTCATTTCTTCATGCGCAGTGATAAACTCGGCACTCTAAAGCACCCGAGAGCGTTTTTTTCCATGCCAACCTAACCAGAGTGACAGGAGCGGCACAATTCAGAAAAAGTGCTCAGCTCGCCGAGAAAATGCGATTTAAGCAATAAAATTAAAAATGCTTATAAAACATAAACCAAACGTTGGAGGTGGTCTTTTCTTCATGCGCAGTGATAAACTCGGCACTCTAAAGCACCCGAGAGCGTTTTTTTCCATGCCAACCTAAACAGAGTGACGGGAGCGGCACAATTCAGAAAAAGTGCTCAGCTCGCCGAGAAAATGCGATTTAAGCAATAAAATTAAAAATGCTTATAAAACATAAACCAAACGTTGTAGATGGTCATTTCTTATTACGCAGTAATAAACTCGGCACTCTAAAGCACCCGAGAGCGTTTTTTTCCATGCCAACCTAACCAGAGTGACGGGAGCGGCACAATTCAGAAAAAGTGCTCAGCTCGCCGAGAAAATGCGATTTAAGCAATAAAATTAAAAATGCTTATAAAACATAAACCAAACGTTGGAGGTGGTCATTTCTTCATGCACAGTGATAAACTCGGCACTCTAAAGCACCCGAGAGCGTTTTTTTCCATGCCAACCTAACCAGAGTGACGGGAGCGGCACAATTCAGAAAAAGTGCTCAGCTCGCCGAGAAAATGCGATTTAAGCAATAAAATTAAAAATGCTTATAAAACATAAACCAAACGTTGGAGGTGGTCATTTCTTCATGCGCAGTGATAAACTCGGCACTCTAAAGCACCCGAGAGCGTTTTTTTCCATGCCAACCTAACCAGAGTGACAGGAGCGGCACAATTCAGAAAAAGTGCTCAGATCGCCGAGAAAATGCGATTTAAGCAATAAAATTAAAAATGTTATAAAACATAAACCAAACGTTGGAGGTGGTCATTTCTTCATGCACAGTGATAAACTCGGCACTCTAAAGCACCCGAGAGCGTTTTTTTCCATGCCAACCTAACCAGAGTGACGGGAGCGGCACAATTCAGAAAAAGTGCTCAGCTCGCCGAGAAAATGCGATTTAAGCAATAAAATTAAAAATGCTTATAAAACATAAACCAAACGTTGGAGGTGGTCATTTCTTCATGCGCAGTGATAAACTCGGCACTCTAAAGCACCCGAGAGCGTTTTTTTCGATGCCAACCTAACCAGAGTGACGGGAGCGGCACAATTCAGAAAAAGTGCTCAGCTCGCCGAGAAAATGCGATTTAAGCAATAAAATTAAAAATGCTTATAAAACATAAACCAAACGTTGGAGGTGGTCATTTCTTCATGCGCAGTGATAAACTCGGCACTCTAAAGCACCCGAGAGCGTTTTTTTCCATGCCAACCTAACCAGAGTGACGGGAGCGGCACAATTCAGAAAAAGTGCTCAGCTCGCCGAGAAAATGCGATTTAAGCAATAAAATTAAAAATGCTTATAAAACATAAACCAAACGTTGTAGATGGTCATTTCTTATTACGCAGTAATAAACTCGGCACTCTAAAGCACCCGAGAGCGTTTTTTTCCATGCCAACCTAACCAGAGTGACGGGAGCGGCACAATTCAGAAAAAGTGCTCAGCTCGCCGAGAAAATGCGATTTAAGCAATAAAATTAAAAATGCTTATAAAACATAAACCAAACGTTGGAGGTGGTCATTTCTTCATGCGCAGTGATAAACTCGGCACTCTAAAGCACCCGAGAGCGTTTTATTCGATGCCAACCTAACCAGAGTGACGGGAGCGGCACAATTCAGAAAAAGCGCTCAGCTCGCCGAGAAAATGCGATTTAAGCAATAAAATTAAAAATGCTTATAAAACATAAACCAAACGTTGGAGGTGGTCATTTCTTCATGCGCGGTGATAAACTCGGCACTCTAAAGCACCCGAGAGCGTTTTTTTCCATGCCAACCTAACCAGAGTGACGGGAGCGGCACAATTCAGAAAAAGTGCTCAGCTCGCCGAGAAAATGCGATTTAAGCAATAAAATTAAAAATGCTTATAAAACATAAACCAAACGTTGGAGGTGGTCATTTCTTCATGCGCAGTGATAAACTCGGCACTCTAAAGCACCCGAGAGCGTTTTTTTCGATGCCAACCTAACCAGAGTGACGGGAGCGGCACAATTCAGAAAAAGTGCTCAGCTCGCCGAGAAAATGCGATTTAAGCAATAAAATTAAAAATGCTTATAAAACATAAACCAAACGTTGTAGATGGTCATTTCTTATTACGCAGTAATAAACTCGGCACTCTAAAGCACCCGAGAGCGTTTTTTTCCATGCCAACCTAACCAGAGTGACGGGAGCGGCACAATTCAGAAAAAGTGCTCAGCTTGCCGAGAAAATGCGATTTAAGCAATACAATTAAAAATGCTTATAAAACATAAACCAAACGTTGGAGGTGGTCATTTCTTCATGTGCAGTGATAAACTCGGCACTCTAAAGCACCCGAGAGCGTTTTTTTCCATGCCAACCTAACCAGAGTGACGGGAGCGGCACAATTCAGAAAAAGTGCTCAGCTCGCCGAGAAAATGCGATTTAAGCAATAAAATTAAAAATGCTTATAAAACATAAACCAAACGTTGTAGATGGTCATTTCTTATTACCCAGTAATAAACTCAGCACTCTAAAGCACCCGAGAGCGTTTTTTTCCATGCCAACCTAACCAGAGTGACGGGAGCGGCACAATTCAGAAAAAGTGCTCAGCTCGCCGAGAAAATGCGATTTAAGCAATAAAATTAAAAATGCTTATAAAACATAAACCAAACGTTGGAGGTGGTCATTTCTTCATGCGCAGTGATAAACTCGGCACTCTAAAGCACCCGAGAGCGTTTTTTTCCATGCCAACCTAACCAGAGTGACGGGAGCGGCACAATTCAGAAAAAGTGCTCAGCTCGCCGAGAAAATGCGATTTAAGAAATAAAATTAAAAATGCTTATAAAACATAAACCAAACGTTGGAGGTGGTCATTTCTTCATGCGCAGTGATAAACTCGGCACTCTAAAGCACCCGAGAGCGTTTTTTTCGATGCCAACCTAACCAGAGTGACGGGAGCGGCACAATTCAGAAAAAGTGCTCAGCTCGCCGAGAAAATGCGATTTAAGCAATAAAATTAAAAATGCTTATAAAACATAAGCCAAACGTTGGAGGTGGTCATTTCTTCATGCGCAGTGATAAACTCGGCACTCTAAAGCACCCGAGAGCGTTTTATTTGATGCCAACCTAACCAGAGTGACGGGAGCGGCACAATTCAGAAAAAGTGCTCAGCTCGCCGAGAAAATGCGATTTAAGCAATAAAATTAAAAATGCTTATAAAACATAAACCAAACGTTGGAGGTGGTCATTTCTTCATGCGCAGTGATAAACTCGGCACTCTAAAGCACCCGAGAGCGTTTTTTTCGATGCCAACCTAACCAGAGTGACGGGAGCGGCACAATTCAGAAAAAGTGCTCAGCTCGCCGAGAAAATGCGATTTAAGCAATAAAATTAAAAATGCTTATAAAACATAAACCAAACGTTGGAGGTGGTCATTTCTTCATGTGCAGTGATAAACTCGGCACTCTAAAGCACCCGAGAGCGTTTTTTTCCATGCCAACCTAACCAGAGTGACGGGAGCGGCACAATTCAGAAAAAGTGCTCAGCTCGCCGAGAAAATGCGATTTAAGCAATAAAATTAAAAATGCTTATAAAACATAAACCAAACGTTGGAGGTGGTCATTTCTTCATGCACAGTGATAAACTCGGCACTCTAAAGCACCCGAGAGCGTTTTTTTCGATGCCAACCTAACCAGAGTGACGGGAGCGGCACAATTCAGAAAAAGTGCTCAGCTCGCCGAGAAAATGCGATTTAAGCAATAAAATTAAAAATGCTTATAAAACATAAACCAAACGTTGGAGGTGGTCATTTCTTCATGCGCAGTGATAAACTCGGCACTCTAAAGCACCCGAGAGCGTTTTTTTCGATGCCAACCTAACCAGAGTGACGGGAGCGGCACAATTCAGAAAAAGTGCTCAGCTCGCCGAGAAAATGCGATTTAAGCAATAAAATTAAAAATGCTTATAAAACATAAACCAAACGTTGGAGGTGGTCATTTCTTCATGCGCAGTGATAAACTCGGCACTCTAAAGCACCCGAGAGCGTTTTATTCGATGCCAACCTAACCAGAGTGACGGGAGCGGCACAATTCAGAAAAAGTGCTCAGCTCGCCGAGAAAATGCGATTTAAGCAATAAAATTAAAAATGCTTATAAAACATAAACCAAACGTTGGAGGTGGTCATTTCTTCATGCGCAGTGATAAACTCGGCACTCTAAAGCACCCGAGAGCGTTTTTTTCGATGCCAACCTAACCAGAGTGACGGGAGCGGCACAATTCAGAAAAAGCGCTCAGCTAGCCGAGAAAATGCGATTTAAGCAATAAAATTAAAAATGCTTATAAAACATAAACCAAACGTTGGAGGTGGTCATTTCTTCATGCGCAGTGATAAACTCGGCACTCTAAAGCACCCGAGAGCGTTTTTTTCGATGCCAACCTAACCAGAGTGACGGGAGCGGCACAATTCAGAAAAAGCGCTCAGCTCGCCGAGAAAATGCAATTTAAGCAATAAAATTAAAAATGCTTATAAAACATAAACCAAACGTTGGAGGTGGTCATTTCTTCATGCGCAGTGATAAACTCGGCACTCTAAAGCACCCGAGAGCGTTTTTTTCGATGCCAACCTAACCAGAGTGACGGGAGCGGCACAATTCAGAAAAAGTGCTCAGCTCGCCGAGAAAATGCGATTTAAGCAATAAAATTTAAAATGCTTATAAAACATAAACCAAACGTTGTAGATGGTCATTTCTTATTACCCAGTAATAAACTCAGCACTCTAAAGCACCCGAGAGCGTTTTTTTCCATGCCAACCTAACCAGAGTGACGGGAGCGGCACAATTCAGAAAAAGTGCTCAGCTCGCCGAGAAAATGCGATTTAAGCAATAAAATTAAAAATGCTTATAAAACATAAACCAAACGTTGGAGGTGGTCATTTCTTCATGCGCAGTGATAAACTCGGCACTCTAAAGCACCCGAGAGCGTTTTTTTCCATGCCAACCTAACCAGAGTGACGGGAGCGGCACAATTCAGAAAAAGTGCTCAGCTCGCCGAGAAAATGCGATTTAAGAAATAAAATTAAAAATGCTTATAAAACATAAACCAAACGTTGGAGGTGGTCATTTCTTCATGCGCAGTGATAAACTCGGCACTCTAAAGCACCCGAGAGCGTTTTTTTCGATGCCAACCTAACCAGAGTGACGGGAGCGGCACAATTCAGAAAAAGTGCTCAGCTCGCCGAGAAAATGCGATTTAAGCAATAAAATTAAAAATGCTTATAAAACATAAACCAAACGTTGGAGGTGGTCATTTCTTCATGCGCAGTGATAAACTCGGCACTCTAAAGCACCCGAGAGCGTTTTATTTGATGCCAACCTAACCAGAGTGACGGGAGCGGCACAATTCAGAAAAAGTGCTCAGCTCGCCGAGAAAATGCGATTTAAGCAATAAAATTAAAAATGCTTATAAAACATAAACCAAACGTTGGAGGTGGTCATTTCTTCATGCGCAGTGATAAACTCGGCACTCTAAAGCACCCGAGAGCGTTTTTTTCCATGCCAACCTAAACAGAGTGACGGGAGCGGCACAATTCAGAAAAAGTGCTCAGCTCGCCGAGAAAATGCGATTTAAGCAATAAAATTAAAAATGCTTATAAAACATAAACCAAACGTTGTAGATGGTTATTTCTTATTACGCAGTAATAAACTCGGCACTCTAAAGCACCCGAGAGCGTTTTTTTCCATGCCAACCTAACCAGAGTGACGGGAGCGGCACAATTCAGAAAAAGTGCTCAGCTCGCCGAGAAAATGCGATTTAAGCAATAAAATTAAAAATGCTTATAAAACATAAACCAAACGTTGGAGGTGGTCATTTCTTCATGCACAGTGATAAACTCGGCACTCTAAAGCACCCGAGAGCGTTTTTTTCCATGCCAACCTAACCAGAGTGACGGGAGCGGCACAATTCAGAAAAAGTGCTCAGCTCGCCGAGAAAATGCGATTTAAGCAATAAAATTAAAAATGCTTATAAAACATAAACCAAACGTTGGAGGTGGTCATTTCTTCATGCGCAGTGATAAACTCGGCACTCTAAAGCACCCGAGAGCGTTTTTTTCGATGCCAACCTAACCAGAGTGACGGGAGCGGCACAATTCAGAAAAAGTGCTCAGCTCGCCGAGAAAATGCGATTTAAGCAATAAAATTAAAAATGCTTATAAAACATAAACCAAACGTTGGAGGTGGTCATTTCTTCATGCGCAGTGATAAACTCGGCACTCTAAAGCACCCGAGAGCGTTTTTTTCGATGCCAACCTAACCAGAGTGACGGGAGCGGCACAATTCAGAAAAAGTGCTCAGCTCGCCGAGAAAATGCGATTTAAGCAATAAAATTAAAAATGCTTATAAAACATAAACCAAACGTTGGAGGTGGTCATTTCTTCATGCGCAGTGATAAACTCGGCACTCTAAAGCACCCGAGAGCGTTTTTTTCCATGCCAACCTAACCAGAGTGACGGGAGCGGCACAATTCAGAAAAAGTGCTCAGCTCGCCGAGAAAATGCGATTTAAGCAATAAAATTAAAAATGCTTATAAAACATAAACCAAACGTTGGAGGTGGTCATTTCTTCATGCGCAGTGATAAACTCGGCACTCTAAAGCACCCAAGAGCGTTTTTTTCGATGCCAACCTAACCAGAGTGACGGGAGCGGCACAATTCAGAAAAAGCGCTCAGCTCGCCGAGAAAATGCGATTTAAGCAATAAAATTAAAAATGCTTATAAAACATAAACCAAACGTTGGAGGTGGTCATTTCTTCATGCGCAGTGATAAACTCGGCACTCTAAAGCACCCGAGAGCGTTTTTTTCGATGCCAACCTAACCAGAGTGACGGGAGCGGCACAATTCAGAAAAAGTGCTCAGCTCGCCGAGAAAATGCGATTTAAGCAATAAAATTAAAAATGCTTATAAAACATAAACCAAACGTTGGAGTTGGTCATTTCTTCATGCGCAGTGATAAACTCGGCACTCTAAAGCACCCGAGAGCGTTTTTTTCGATGCCAACCTAACCAGAGTGACGGGAGCGGCACAATTCAGAAAAAGTGCTCAGCTCGCCGAGAAAATGCGATTTAAGCAATAAAATTAAAAATGCTTATAAAACATAAACCAAACGTTGGAGGTGGTCATTTCTTCATGCGCAGTGATAAACTCGGCACTCTAAAGCACCCAAGAGCGTTTTTTTCGATGCCAACCTAACCAGAGTGACGGGAGCGGCACAATTCAGAAAAAGTGCTCAGCTCGCCGAGAAAATGCGATTTAAGCAATAAAATTAAAAATGCTTATAAAACATAAACCAAACGTTGTAGATGGTCATTTCTTATTACGCAGTAATAAAGTCGGCACTCTAAAGCACCCGAGAGCGTTTTTTTCGATGCCAACCTAACCAGAGTGACGGGAGCGGCACAATTCAGAAAAAGCGCTCAGCTCGCCGAGAAAATGCGATTTAAGCAATAAAATTAAAAATGCTTATAAAACATAAACCAAACGTTGGAGGTGGTCATTTCTTCATGCGCAGTGATAAACTCGGCACTCTAAAGCACCCGAGAGCGTTTTTTTCGATGCCAACCTAACCAGAGTGACGGGAGCGGCACAATTCAGAAAAAGTGCTCAGCTCGCCGAGAAAATGCGATTTAAGCAATAAAATTAAAAATGCTTATAAAACATAAACCAAACGTTGGAGTTGGTCATTTCTTCATGCGCAGTGATAAACTCGGCACTCTAAAGCACCCGAGAGCGTTTTTTTCGATGCCAACCTAACCAGAGTGAAGGGAGCGGCACAATTCAGAAAAAGTGCTCAGCTCGCCGAGAAAATGCGATTTAAGCAATAAAATTAAAAATGCTTATAAAACATAAACCAAACGTTGGAGGTGGTCATTTCTTCATGCGCAGTGATAAACTCGGCACTCTAAAGCACCCAAGAGCGTTTTTTTCGATGCCAACCTAACCAGAGTGACGGGAGCGGCACAATTCAGAAAAAGTGCTCAGCTCGCCGAGAAAATGCGATTTAAGCAATAAAATTAAAAATGCTTATAAAACATAAACCAAACGTTGTAGATGGTCATTTCTTATTACGCAGTAATAAAGTCGGCACTCTAAAGCACCCGAGAGCGTTTTTTTCGATGCCAACCTAACCAGAGTGACGGGAGCGGCACAATTCAGAAAAAGCGCTCAGCTCGCCGAGAAAATGCGATTTAAGCAATAAAATTAAAAATGCTTATAAAACATAAACCAAACGTTGGAGGTGGTCATTTCTTCATGCACAGTGATAAACTCGGCACTCTAAAGCACCCGAGAGCGTTTTTTTCGATGCCAACCTAACCAGAGTGACGGGAGCGGCACAATTCAGAAAAAGTGCTCAGCTCGCCGAGAAAATGCGATTTAAGCAATAAAATTAAAAATGCTTATAAAACATAAACCAAACGTTGTAAATGGTCATTTCTTATTACGCAGTAATAAACTCGGCACTCTAAAGCACCCGAGAGCGTTTTTTTCGATGCCAACCTAACCAGAGTGACGGGAGCGGCACAATTCAGAAAAAGCGCTCAGCTCGCCGAGAAAATGCGATTTAAGCAATAAAATTAAAAATGCTTATAAAACATAAACCAAACGTTGGAGGTGGTCATTTCTTCATGCACAGTGATAAACTCGGCACTCTAAAGCACCCGAGAGCGTTTTTTTCGATGCCAACCTAACCAGAGTGACGGGAGCGGCACAATTCAGAAAAAGTGCTCAGCTCGCCGAGAAAATGCGATTTAAGCAATAAAATTTAAAATGCTTATAAAACATAAACCAAACGTTGTAGATGGTCATTTCTTATTACGCAGTAATAAACTCGGCACTCTAAAGCACCCGAGAGCGTTTTTTTCCATGTCAACCTAACCAGAGTGACGGGAGCGGCACAATTCAGAAAAAGTGCTCAGCTCGCCGAGAAAATGCGATTTAAGCAATAAAATTAAAAATGCTTATAAAACATAAACCAAACGTTGGAGGTGGCCATTTCTTCATGCGCAGTGATAAACTCGGCACTCTAAAGCACCCGAGAGCGTTTTTTTCCATGCCAACCTAACCAGAGTGACGGGAGCGGCACAATTCAGAAAAAGTGCTCAGCTCGCCGAGAAAATGCGATTTAAGCAATAAAATTAAAAATGCTTATAAAACATAAACCAAACGTTGGAGGTGGTCATTTCTTCATGCGCAGTGATAAACTCGGCACTCTAAAGCACCCGAGAGCGTTTTTTTCGATGCCAACCTAACCAGAGTGACGGGAGCGGCACAATTCAGAAAAAGTGCTCAGCTCGCCGAGAAAATGCGATTTAAGCAATAAAATTAAAAATGCTTATAAAACATAAACCAAACGTTGGAGGTGGTCATTTCTTCATGCGCAGTGATAAACTCGGCACTCTAAAGCACCCAAGAGCGTTTTTTTCGATGCCAACCTAACCAGAGTGACGGGAGCGGCACAATTCAGAAAAAGTGCTCAGCTCGCCGAGAAAATGCGATTTAAGCAATAAAATTAAAAATGCTTATAAAACATAAACCAAACGTTGGAGGTGGTCATTTCTTCATGCGCAGTGATAAACTCGGCACTCTAAAGCACCCAAGAGCGTTTTTTTCGATGCCAACCTAACCAGAGTGAAGGGAGCGGCACAATTCAGAAAAAGCGCTCAGCTCGCCGAGAAAATGCGATTTAAGCAATAAAATTAAAAATGCTTATAAAACATAAACCAAACGTTGGAGGTGGTCATTTCTTCATGCGCAGTGATAAACTCGGCACTCTAAAGCACCCGAGAGCGTTTTTTTCGATGCCAACCTAACCAGAGTGACGGGAGCGGCACAATTCAGAAAAAGTGCTCAGCTCGCCGAGAAAATGCGATTTAAGCAATAAAATTAAAAATGCTTATAAAACATAAACCAAACGTTGGAGTTGGTCATTTCTTCATGCGCAGTGATAAACTCGGCACTCTAAAGCACCCGAGAGCGTTTTTTTCGATGCCAACCTAACCAGAGTGACGGGAGCGGCACAATTCAGAAAAAGTGCTCAGCTCGCCGAGAAAATGCGATTTAAGCAATAAAATTAAAAATGCTTATAAAACATAAACCAAACGTTGGAGGTGGTCATTTCTTCATGCGCAGTGATAAACTCGGCACTCTAAAGCACCCAAGAGCGTTTTTTTCGATGCCAACCTAACCAGAGTGACGGGAGCGGCACAATTCAGAAAAAGTGCTCAGCTCGCCGAGAAAATGCGATTTAAGCAATTAAATTAAAAATGCTTATAAAACATAAACCAAACGTTGTAAATGGTCATTTCTTATTACGCAGTAATAAAGTCGGCACTCTAAAGCACCCGAGAGCGTTTTTTTCGATGCCAACCTAACCAGAGTGACGGGAGCGGCACAATTCAGAAAAAGCGCTCAGCTCGCCGAGAAAATGCGATTTAAGCAATAAAATTAAAAATGCTTATAAAACATAAACCAAACGTTGGAGGTGGTCATTTCTTCATGCACAGTGATAAACTCGGCACTCTAAAGCACCCGAGAGCGTTTTTTTCCATGCCAACCTAACCAGAGTGACGGGAGCGGCACAATTCAGAAAAAGTGCTCAGCTCGCCGAGAAAATGCGATTTAAGCAATAAAATTAAAAATGCTTATAAAACATAAACCAAACGTTGGAGGTGGTCATTTCTTCATGCGCAGTGATAAACTCGGCACTCTAAAGCACCCGAGAGCGTTTTTTTCGATGCCAACCTAACCAGAGTGACGGGAGCGGCACAATTCAGAAAAAGTGCTCAGCTCGCCGAGAAAATGCGATTTAAGCAATAAAATTTAAAATGCTTATAAAACATAAACCAAACGTTGTAGATGGTCATTTCTTATTACGCAGTAATAAACTCGGCACTCTAAAGCACCCGAGAGCGTTTTTTTCCATGCCAACCTAACCAGAGTGACGGGAGCGGCACAATTCAGAAAAAGTGCTCAGCTCGCCGAGAAAATGCGATTTAAGCAATAAAATTAAAAATGCTTATAAAACATAAACCAAACGTTGGAGGTGGTCATTTCTTCATGCGCAGTGATAAACTCGGCACTCTAAAGCACCCGAGAGCGTTTTTTCCCATGCCAACCTAACCAGAGTGACGGGAGCGGCACAATTCAGAAAAAGTGCTCAGCTCGCCGAGAAAATGCGATTTAAGAAATAAAATTAAAAATGCTTATAAAACATAAACCAAACGTTGGAGGTGGTCATTTCTTCATGCGCAGTGATAAACTCGGCACTCTAAAGCACCCGAGAGCGTTTTTTTCGATGCCAACCTAACCAGAGTGACGGGAGCGGCACAATTCAGAAAAAGTGCTCAGCTCGCCGAGAAAATGCGATTTAAGCAATAAAATTAAAAATGCTTATAAAACATAAACCAAACGTTGGAGGTGGTCATTTCTTCATGCGCAGTGATAAACTCGGCACTCTAAAGCACCCGAGAGCGTTTTAATTGATGCCAACCTAACCAGAGTGACGGGAGCGGCACAATTCAGAAAAGTGCTCAGCTCGCCGAGAAAATGCGATTTAAGCAATAAAATTAAACATGCTTATAAAACATAAACCAAACGTTGGAGGTGGTCATTTCTTCATGCGCAGTGATAAACTCGGCACTCTAAAGCACCCAAGAGCGTTTTTTTCGATGCCAACCTAACCAGAGTGACGGGAGCGGCACAATTCAGAAAAAGCGCTCAGCTCGCCGAGAAAATGCGATTTAAGCAATAAAATTAAAAATGCTTATAAAACATAAACCAAACGTTGGAGGTGGTCATTTCTTCATGCGCGGTGATAAACTCGGCACTCTAAAGCACCCGAGAGCGTTTTTTTCGATGCCAACCTAACCAGAGTGACGGGAGCGGCACAATTCAGAAAAAGTGCTCAGCTCGCCGAGAAAATGCGATTTAAGCAATAAAATTAAAAATGCTTATAAAACATAAACCAAACGTTGGAGGTGGTCATTTCTTCATGCGCAGTGATAAAATCGGCACTCTAAAGCACCCGAGAGCGTTTTTTTCGATGCCAACCTAACCAGAGTGACGGGAGCGGCACAATTCAGAAAAAGTGCTCAGCTTGCCGAGAAAATGCGATTTAAGCAATAAAATTAAAAATGCTTATAAAACATAAACCAAACGTTGGAGGTGGTCATTTCTTCATGCGCAGTGATAAACTCGGCACTCTAAAGCACCCGAGAGCGTTTTTTTCGATGCCAACCTAACCAGAGTGACGGGAGCGGCACAATTCAGAAAAAGCGCTCAGCTCGCCGAGAAAATGCGATTTAAGCAATAAAATTAAAAATGCTTATAAAACATAAACCAAACGTTGGAGGTGGTCATTTCTTCATGCGCAGTGATAAACTCGGCACTCTAAAGCACCCGAGAGCGTTTTTTTCGATGCCAACCTAACCAGAGTGACGGGAGCGGCACAATTCAGAAAAAGCGCTCAGCTCGCCGAGAAAATGCGATTTAAGCAATAAAATTAAAAATGCTTATAAAACATAAACCAAACGTTGGAGGTGGTCATTTCTTCATGCGCAGTGATAAATTCGGCACTCTAAAGCACCCGAGAGCGTTTTTTTCGATGCCAACCTAACCAGAGTGACGGGAGCGGCACAATTCAGAAAAAGTGCTCCTCGCCGAGAAAATGCGAGTTAAGCAATAAAATTAAAAATGCTTATAAAACATAAACCAAACGTTGGAGGTGGTCATTTCTTCATGCGCAGTGATAAACTCGGCACTCTAAAGCACCCGAGAGCGTTTTTTTCGATGCCAACCTAACCAGAGTGACGGGAGCGGCACAATTCAGAAAAAGTGCTCAGCTCGCCGAGAAAATGCGATTTAAGCAATAAAATTAAAAATGCTTATAAAACATAAACCAAACGTTGGAGTTGGTCATTTCTTCATGCGCAGTGATAAACTCGGCACTCTAAAGCACCCGAGAGCGTTTTTTTCGATGCCAACCTAACCAGAGTGACGGGAGCGGCACAATTCAGAAAAAGTGCTCAGCTCGCCGAGAAAATGCGATTTAAGCAATAAAATTAAAAATGCTTATAAAACATAAACCAAACGTTGGAGGTGGTCATTTCTTCATGCGCAGTGATAAACTCGGCACTCTAAAGCACCCGAGAGCGTTTTTTTCGATGCCAACCTAACCAGAGTGACGGGAGCGGCACAATTCAGAAAACGTGCTCAGCTCGCCGAAAAAATGCGATTTAAGCAATAAAATTAAAAATGCTTATAAAACATAAACCAAACGTTGGAGGTGGTCATTTCTTCATGCGCAGTGATAAACTCGGCACTCTAAAGCACCCGAGAGCGTTTTTTTCCATGCCAACCTAACCAGAGTGACGGGAGCGGCACAATTCAGAAAAAGTGCTCAGCTCGCCGAGAAAATGCGATTTAAGCAATAAAATTAAAAATGCTTATAAAACATAAACCAAACGTTGGAGGTGGTCATTTCTTCATGCGCAGTGATAAACTCGGCACTCTAAAGCACCCGAGAGCGTTTTATTTGATGCCAACCTAACCAGAGTGACGGGAGCGGACACAATTCAGAAAAAGTGCTCAGCTCGCCGAGAAAATGCGATTTAAGCAATAAAATTAAACATGCTTATAAAACATAAACCAAACGTTGGAGGTGGTCATTTCTTCATGCGCAGTGATAAACTCGGCACTCTAAAGCACCCGAGAGCGTTTTTTTCGATGCCAACCTAACCAGAGTGACGGGAGCGGCACAATTCAGAAAAAGCGCTCAGCTCGCCGAGAAAATGCGATTTAAGCAATAAAATTAAAAATGCTTATAAAACATAAACCAAACGTTGGAGGTGGTCATTTCTTCATGCGCAGTGATAAATTCGGCACTCTAAAGCACCCGAGAGCGTTTTTTCGATGCCAACCTAACCAGAGTGACGGGAGCGGCACAATTCAGAAAAAGTGCTCAGCTCGCCGAGAAAATGCGATTTAAGCAATAAAATTAAAATGCTTATAAAACATAAACCAAACGTTGGAGGTGGTCATTTCTTCATGCGCAGTGATAAACTCGGCACTCTAAAGCACCCGAGAGCGTTTTTTTCGATGCCAACCTAACCAGAGTGACGGGAGCGGCACAATTCAGAAAAAGTGCTCAGCTCGCCGAGAAAATGCGATTTAAGCAATAAAATTAAAAATGCTTATAAAACATAAACCAAACGTTGGAGGTGGTCATTTCTTCATGCGCAGTGATAAACTCGGCACTCTAAAGCACCCGAGAGCGTTTTTTCGATGCCAACCTAACCAGAGTGACGGGAGCGGCACAATTCAGAAAAAGTGCTCAGCTTGCCGAGAAAATGCGATTTAAGCAATAAAATTAAAAATGCTTATAAAACATAAACCAAACGTTGGAGGTGGTCATTTCTTCATGCGCAGTGATAAACTCGGCACTCTAAAGCACCCGAGAGCGTTTTTTTCGATGCCAACCTAACCAGAGTGACGGGAGCGGCACAATTCAGAAAAAGCGCTCAGCTCGCCGAGAAAATGCGATTTAAGCAATAAAATTAAAAATGCTTATAAAACATAAACCAAACGTTGGAGGTGGTCATTTCTTCATGCGCAGTGATAAACTCGGCACTCTAAAGCACCCGAGAGCGTTTTTTTCGATGCCAACCTAACCAGAGTGACGGGAGCGGCACAATTCAGAAAAGTGCTCAGCTCGCCGAGAAAATGCGATTTAAGCAATAAAATTAAAAATGCTTATAAAACATAAACCAAACGTTGGAGGTGGTCATTTCTTCATGCGCAGTGATAAACTCGGCACTCTAAAGCACCCGAGAGCGTTTTTTTCGATGCCAACCTAACCAGAGTGACGGGAGCGGCACAATTCAGAAAAAGTGCTCAGCTCGCCGAGAAAATGCGATTTAAGCAATAAATTAAAAATGCTTATAAAACATAAACCAAACGTTGGAGTGGTCATTTCTTCATGCGCAGTGATAAACTCGGCACTCTAAAGCACCCGAGAGCGTTTTTTTCGATGCCAACCTAACCAGAGTGACGGGAGCGGCACAATTCAGAAAAAGTGCTCAGCTCGCCGAGAAAATGCGATTTAAGCAATAAAATTAAAAATGCTTATAAAACATAAACCAAACGTTGGAGTGGTCATTTCTTCATGCGCAGTGATAAACTCGGCACTCTAAAGCACCCGAGAGCGTTTTTTTCGATGCCAACCTAACCAGAGTGACGGGAGCGGCACAATTCAGAAAAAGTGCTCAGCTCGCCGAGAAAATGCGATTTAAGCAATAAAATTAAAAATGCTTATAAAACATAAACCAAACGTTGGAGGTGGTCATTTCTTCATGCGCAGTGATAAACTCGGCACTCTAAAGCACCCGAGAGCGTTTTTTTCGATGCCAACCTAACCAGAGTGACGGGAGCGGCACAATTCAGAAAAAGTGCTCAGCTCGCCGAGAAAATGCGATTTAAGCAATAAAATTAAAAATGCTTATAAAACATAAACCAAACGTTGGAGGTGGCCATTTCTTCATGCGCAGTGATAAACTCGGCACTCTAAAGCACCCGAGAGCGTTTTTTTCCATGCCAACCTAACCAGAGTGACGGGAGCGGCACAATTCAGAAAAAGTGCTCAGC
Source organism: Syngnathus typhle (assembly GCF_033458585.1). NCBI lineage: Eukaryota > Metazoa > Chordata > Actinopteri > Syngnathiformes > Syngnathidae > Syngnathus > Syngnathus typhle. Next base: position 266,178 of record NW_026871937.1, on the reverse strand, counting down.
TCGCCGAGAAAATGCGATTTAAGCAATAAAATTAAAAATGCTTATAAAACATAAACCAACGTTGGAGGTGGCCATTTCTTCATGCGCAGTGATAAACTCGGCACTCTAAAGCACCCGAGAGCGTTTTTTTCCATGCCAACCTAACCAGAGTGACGGGAGCGGCACAATTCAGAAAAGTGCTCAGCTCGCCGAGAAAATGCGATTTAAGCAATAAAATTAAAATGCTTATAAAACATAAACAAACGTTGGAGGTGGCCATTTCTTCATGCGCAGTGATAAACTCGGCACTCTAAAGCACCCGAGAGCGTTTTTTTGAGCGTTTTTTTCCATGCCAACCTAACCAGAGTGACGGGAGCGGCACAATTCAGAAAAAGTGCTCAGCTCGCCGAGAAAATGCGATTTAAGCAATAAAATTAAAAATGCTTATAAAACATAAACCAAACGTTGGAGGTGGTCATTTCTTCATGCGCAGTGATAAACTCGGCACTCTAAAGCACCCGAGAGCGTTTTTTTCGATGCCAACCTAACCAGAGTGACGGGAGCGGCACAATTCAGAAAAAGTGCTCAGCTCGCCGAGAAAATGCGATTTAAGCAATAAAATTAAAAATGCTTATAAAACATAAACCAAACGTTGGAGGTGGTCATTTCTTCATGCGCAGTGATAAACTCGGCACTCTAAAGCACCCGAGAGCGTTTTTTTCCATGCCAACCTAACCAGAGTGACGGGAGCGGCACAATTCAGAAAAAGTGCTCAGCTCGCCGAGAAAATGCGATTTAAGCAATAAAATTAAAAATGCTTATAAAACATAAACCAAACGTTGTAGATGGTCATTTCTTATTACGCAGTAATAAACTCGGCACTCTAAAGCACCCGAGAGCGTTTTTTTTCCATGCCAACCTAACCAGAGTGACGGGAGCGGCACAATTCAGAAAAAGTGCTCAGCTCGCCGAGAAAATGCGATTTAAGCAATAAAATTAAAAATGCTTATAAAACATAAACCAAACGTTGGAGGTGGTCATTTCTTCATGCGCAGTGATAAACTCGGCACTCTAAAGCACCCGAGAGCGTTTTTTTCGATGCCAACCTAACCAGAGTGACGGGAGCGGCACAATTCAGAAAAAGTGCTCAGCTCGCCGAGAAAATGCGATTTAAGCAATAAAATTAAAAATGCTTATAAAACATAAACCAAACGTTGTAGATGGTCATTTCTTATTACGCAGTAATAAACTCGGCACTCTAAAGCACCCGAGAGCGTTTTTTTCCATGCCAACCTAACCAGAGTGACGGGAGCGGCACAATTCAGAAAAAGCGCTCAGCTCGCCGAGAAAATGCGATTTAAGCAATAAAATTAAAAATGCTTATAAAACATAAACCAAACGTTGGAGGTGGTCATTTCTTCATGCGCAGTGATAAACTCGGCACTCTAAAGCACCCGAGAGCGTTTTTTTCGATGCCAACCTAACCAGAGTGACGGGAGCGGCACAATTCAGAAAAAGCGTTCAGCTCGCCGAGAAAATGCGATTTAAGCAATAAAATTAAAAATGCTTATAAAACATAAACCAAACGTTGGAGGTGGTCATTTCTTCATGCACAGTGATAAACTCGGCACTCTAAATCACCCGAGAGCGTTTTTTTCGATGCCAACCTAACCAGAGTGACGGGAGCGGCACAATTCAGAAAAAGTGCTCAGCTCGCCGAGAAAATGCGATTTAAGCAATAAAATTAAAAATGCTTATAAAACATAAACCAAACGTTGGAGGTGGTCATTTCTTCATGCGCAGTGATAAACTCGGCACTCTAAAGCACCCGAGAGCGTTTTTTTCGATGCCAACCTAACCAGAGTGACGGGAGCGGCACAATTCAGAAAAAGTGCTCAGCTCGCCGAGAAAATGCGATTTAAGCAATAAAATTAAAAATGCTTATAAAACATAAACCAAACGTTGGAGGTGGTCATTTCTTCATGCGCAGTGATAAACTCGGCACTCTAAAGCACCCGAGAGCGTTTTATTCGATGCCAACCTAACCAGAGTGACGGGAGCGGCACAATTCAGAAAAAGTGCTCAGCTCGCCGAGAAAATGCGATTTAAGCAATAAAATTAAAAATGCTTATAAAACATAAACCAAACGTTGGAGGTGGTCATTTCTTCATGCCAGTGATAAACTCGGCACTCTAAAGCACCCGAGAGCGTTTTTTTCGATGCCAACCTAACCAGAGTGACGGGAGCGGCACAATTCAGAAAAAGCGCTCAGCTCGCCGAGAAAATGCGATTTAAGCAATAAAATTAAAAATGCTTATAAAACATAAACCAAACGTTGGAGGTGGTCATTTCTTCATGCGCGGTGATAAACTCGGCACTCTAAAGCACCCGAGAGCGTTTTTTTCGATGCCAACCTAACCAGAGTGACGGGAGCGGCACAATTCAGAAAAAGTGCTCAGCTCGCCGAGAAAATGCGATTTAAGCAATAAAATTAAAAATGCTTATAAAAATAAATCAAACGTTGGAGGTGGTCATTTCTTCATGCGCAGTGATAAACTCGGCACTCTAAAGCACCCGAGAGCGTTTTTTTCCATGCCAACCTAAACAGAGTGACGGGAGCGGCACAATTCAGAAAAAGTGCTCAGCTCGCCGAGAAAATGCGATTTAAGCAATAAAATTAAAAATGCTTATAAAACATAAACCAAACGTTGTAGATGGTCATTTCTTATTACGCAGTAATAAACTCGGCACTCTAAAGCACCCGAGAGCGTTTTTTTCGATGCCAACCTAACCAGAGTGACGGGAGCGGCACAATTCAGAAAAAGCGCTCAGCTCGCCGAGAAAATGCGATTTAAGCAATAAAATTAAAAATGCTTATAAAACATAAACCAAACGTTGGAGGTGGTCATTTCTTCATGCACAGTGATAAACTCGGCACTCTAAAGCACCCGAGAGCGTTTTTTTCGATGCCAACCTAACCAGAGTGACGGGAGCGGCACAATTCAGAAAAAGTGCTCAGCTCGCCGAGAAAATGCGATTTAAGCAATAAAATTAAAAATGCTTATAAAACATAAACCAAACGTTGTAAATGGTCCTTTCTTATTACGCAGTAATAAACTCGGCACTCTAAAGCACCCGAGAGCGTTTTTTCGATGCCAACCTAACCAGAGTGACGGGAGCGGCACAATACAGAAAAAGCGCTCAGCTCGCCGAGAAAATGCGATTTAAGCAATAAAATTAAAAATGCTTATAAAAAATAAACCAAACGTTGGAGGTGGTCTTTTCTTCATGCGCAGTGATAAACTCGGCACTCTAAAGCACCCGAGAGCGTTTTTTTCCATGCCAACCTAAACAGAGTGACGGGAGCGGCACAATTCAGAAAAAGTGCTCAGCTCGCCGAGAAAATGCGATTTAAGCAATAAAATTAAAAATGCTTATAAAACATAAACCAAACGTTGTAGATGGTCATTTCTTATTACGCAGTAATAAACTCGGCACTCTAAAGCACCCGAGAGCGTTTTTTTCCATGCCAACCTAACCAGAGTGACGGGAGCGGCACAATTCAGAAAAAGTGCTCAGCTCGCCGAGAAAATGCGATTTAAGCAATAAAATTAAAAATGCTTATAAAACATAAACCAAACGTTGGAGGTGGTCATTTCTTCATGCGCAGTGATAAACTCGGCACTCTAAAGCACCCGAGAGCGTTTTTTTCGATGCCAACCTAACCAGAGTGACGGGAGCGGCACAATTCAGAAAAAGTGCTCAGCTCGCCGAGAAAATGCGATTTAAGCAATAAAATTAAAAATGCTTATAAAACATAAACCAAACGTTGGAGGTGGTCATTTCTTCATGCACAGTGATAAACTCGGCACTCTAAAGCACCCGAGAGCGTTTTTTTCCATGCCAACCTAACCAGAGTGACGGGAGCGGCACAATTCAGAAAAAGTGCTCAGCTCGCCGAGAAAATGCGATTTAAGCAATAAAATTAAAAATGCTTATAAAACATAAACCAAACGTTGGAGGTGGTCATTTCTTCATGCGCAGTGATAAACTCGGCACTCTAAAGCACCCGAGAGCGTTTTTTTCGATGCCAACCTAACCAGAGTGACGGGAGCGGCACAATTCAGAAAAAGTGCTCAGCTCGCCGAGAAAATGCGATTTAAGCAATAAAATTAAAAATGCTTATAAAACATAAACCAAACGTTGGAGGTGGTCATTTCTTCATGCGAAGTGATAAACTCGGCACTGTAAAGCACCCGAGAGCGTTTTTTTCCATGCCAACCTAACCAGAGTGACGGCAGCGGCACAATTCAGAAAAAGTGCTCAGCTCGCCGAGAAAATGCGATTTAAGCAATAAAATTAAAAATGCTTATAAAACATAAACCAAACGTTGGAGGTGGTCATTTCTTATTACGCAGTAATAAACTCGGCACTCTAAAGCACCCGAGAGCGTTTTTTTCCATGCCAACCTAACCAGAGTGACGGGAGCGGCACAATTCAGAAAAAGTGCTCAGCTCGCCGAGAAAATGCGATTTAAGCAATAAAATTAAAAATGCTTATAAAACATAAACCAAACGTTGTAAATGGTCATTTCTTATTACGCAGTAATAAACTCGGCACTCTAAAGCACCCGAGAGCGTTTTTTTCGATGCCAACCTAACCAGAGTGACGGGAGCGGCACAATTCAGAAAAAGTGCTCAGCTCGCCGAGAAAATGCGATTTAAGCAATAAAATTAAAAATGCTTATAAAACATAAACCAAACGTTGGAGGTGGTCATTTCTTCATGCGCAGTGATAAACTCGGCACTCTAAAGCACCCGAGAGCGTTTTATTCGATGCCAACCTAACCAGAGTGACGGGAGCGGCACAATTCAGAAAAAGCGCTCAGCTCGCCGAGAAAATGCGATTTAAGCAATAAAATTAAAAATGCTTATAAAACATAAACCAAACGTTGGAGGTGGTCATTTCTTCATGCGCGGTGATAAACTCGGCACTCTAAAGCACCCGAGAGCGTTTTTTTCCATGCCAACCTAACCAGAGTGACGGGAGCGGCACAATTCAGAAAAAGTGCTCAGCTCGCCGAGAAAATGCGATTTAAGCAATAAAATTAAAAATGCTTATAAAACATAAACCAAACGTTGGAGGTGGTCATTTCTTCATGCGCAGTGATAAACTCGGCACTCTAAAGCACCCGAGAGCGTTTTTTTCGATGCCAACCTAACCAGAGTGACGGGAGCGGCACAATTCAGAAAAAGTGCTCAGCTCGCCGAGAAAATGCGATTTAAGCAATAAAATTAAAAATGCTTATAAAACATAAACCAAACGTTGTAGATGGTCATTTCTTATTACGCAGTAATAAACTCGGAACTCTAAAGCACCCGAGAGCGTTTTTTTCCATGCCAACCTAACCAGAGTGACGGGAGCGGCACAATTCAGAAAAAGTGCTCAGCTCGCCGAGAAAATGCGATTTAAGCAATAAAATTAAAAATGCTTATAAAACATAAACCAAACGTTGGAGGTGGTCATTTCTTATTACGCAGTAATAAACTCGGCACTCTAAAGCACCCGAGAGCGTTTTTTTCCATGCCAACCTAACCAGAGTGACGGGAGCGGCACAATTCAGAAAAAGTGCTCAGCTCGCCGAGAAAATGCGATTTAAGCAATAAAATTAAAAATGCTTATAAAACATAAACCAAACGTTGTAAATGGTCATTTCTTATTACGCAGTAATAAACTCGGCACTCTAAAGCACCCGAGAGCGTTTTTTTCGATGCCAACCTAACCAGAGTGACGGGAGCGGCACAATTCAGAAAAAGTGCTCAGCTCGCCGAGAAAATGCGATTTAAGCAATAAAATTAAAAATGCTTATAAAACATAAACCAAACGTTGGAGGTGGTCATTTCTTCATGCGCAGTGATAAACTCGGCACTCTAAAGCACCCGAGAGCGTTTTATTCGATGCCAACCTAACCAGAGTGACGGGAGCGGCACAATTCAGAAAAAGCGCTCAGCTCGCCGAGAAAATGCGATTTAAGCAATAAAATTAAAAATGCTTATAAAACATAAACCAAACGTTGGAGGTGGTCATTTCTTCATGCGCGGTGATAAACTCGGCACTCTAAAGCACCCGAGAGCGTTTTTTTCCATGCCAACCTAACCAGAGTGACGGGAGCGGCACAATTCAGAAAAAGTGCTCAGCTCGCCGAGAAAATGCGATTTAAGCAATAAAATTAAAAATGCTTATAAAACATAAACCAAACGTTGGAGGTGGTCATTTCTTCATGCGCAGTGATAAACTCGGCACTCTAAAGCACCCGAGAGCGTTTTTTTCGATGCCAACCTAACCAGAGTGACGGGAGCGGCACAATTCAGAAAAAGTGCTCAGCTCGCCGAGAAAATGCGATTTAAGCAATAAAATTAAAAATGCTTATAAAACATAAACCAAACGTTGTAGATGGTCATTTCTTATTACGCAGTAATAAACTCGGAACTCTAAAGCACCCGAGAGCGTTTTTTTCCATGCCAACCTAACCAGAGTGACGGGAGCGGCACAATTCAGAAAAAGTGCTCAGCTCGCCGAGAAAATGCGATTTAAGCAATACAATTAAAAATGCTTATAAAACATAAACCAAACGTTGGAGGTGGTCATTTCTTCATGTGCAGTGATAAACTCGGCACTCTAAAGCACCCGAGAGCGTTTTTTTCCATGCCAACCTAACCAGAGTGACGGGAGCGGCACAATTCAGAAAAAGTGCTCAGCTCGCCGAGAAAATGCGATTTAAGCAATAAAATTAAAAATGCTTATAAAACATAAACCAAACGTTGGAGGTGGTCATTTCTTCATGCACAGTGATAAACTCGGCACTCTAAAGCACCCGAGAGCGTTTTTTTCGATGCCAACCTAACCAGAGTGACGGGAGCGGCACAATTCAGAAAAAGTGCTCAGCTCGCCGAGAAAATGCGATTTAAGCAATAAAATTAAAAATGCTTATAAAACATAAACCAAACGTTGTAAATGGTCATTTCTTATTACGCAGTAATAAACTCGGCACTCTAAAGCACCCGAGAGCGTTTTTTTCGATGCCAACCTAACCAGAGTGACGGGAGCGGCACAATTCAGAAAAAGCGCTCAGCTCGCCGAGAAAATGCGATTTAAGCAATAAAATTAAAAATGCTTATAAAACATAAACCAAACGTTGGAGGTGGTCTTTTCTTCATGTGCAGTGATAAACTCGGCACTCTAAAGACCCCGAGAGCGTTTTTTTCCATGCCAACCTAAACAGAGTGACGGGAGCGGCACAATTCAGAAAAAGTGCTCAGCTCGCCGAGAAAATGCGATTTAAGCAATAAAATTAAAAATGCTTATAAAACATAAACCAAACGTTGTAGATGGTCATTTCTTATTACGCAGTAATAAACTCGGCACTCTAAAGCACCCGAGAGCGTTTTTTTCCATGCCAACCTAACCAGAGTGACGGGAGCGGCACAATTCAGAAAAAGTGCTCAGCTCGCCGAGAAAATGCGATTTAAGCAATAAAATTAAAAATGCTTATAAAACATAAACCAAACGTTGGAGGTGGTCATTTCTTCATGCGCAGTGATAAACTCGGTACTCTAAAGCACCCGAGAGCGTTTTTTTCGATGCCAACCTAACCAGAGTGACGGGAGCGGCACAATTCAGAAAAAGTGCTCAGCTCGCCGAGAAAATGCGATTTAAGCAATAAAATTAAAAATGCTTATAAAACATAAACCAAACGTTGGAGGTGGTCATTTCTTCATGCGCAGTGATAAACTCGGCACTCTAAAGCACCCGAGAGCGTTTTATTCGATGCCAACCTAACCAGAGTGACGGGAGCGGCACAATTCAGAAAAAGTGCTCAGCTCGCCGAGAAAATGCGATTTAAGCAATAAAATTAAAAATGCTTATAAAACATAAACCAAACGTTGGAGGTGGTCATTTCTTCATGCGCAGTGATAAACTCGGCACTCTAAAGCACCCGAGAGCGTTTTTTTCGATGCCAACCTAACCAGAGTGACGGGAGCGGCACAATTCAGAAAAAGTGCTCAGCTCGCCGAGAAAATGCGATTTAAGCAATAAAATTAAAAATGCTTATAAAACATAAACCAAACGTTGGAGTTGGTCATTTCTTCATGCGCAGTGATAAACTCGGCACTCTAAAGCACCCGAGAGCGTTTTTTTCGATGCCAACCTAACCAGAGTGACGGGAGCGGCACAATTCAGAAAAAGTGCTCAGCTCGCCGAGAAAATGCGATTTAAGCAATAAAATTAAAAATGCTTATAAAACATAAACCAAACGTTGGAGGTGGTCATTTCTTCATGCGCAGTGATAAACTCGGCACTCTAAAGCACCCAAGAGCGTTTTTTTCGATGCCAACCTAACCAGAGTGACGGGAGCGGCACAATTCAGAAAAAGCGCTCAGCTCGCCGAGAAAATGCGATTTAAGCAATAAAATTAAAAATGCTTATAAAACATAAACCAAACGTTGGAGGTGGTCATTTCTTCATGCACAGTGATAAACTCGGCACTCTAAAGCACCCGAGAGCGTTTTTTTCGATGCCAACCTAACCAGAGTGACGGGAGCGGCACAATTCAGAAAAAGTGCTCAGCTCGCCGAGAAAATGCGATTTAAGCAATAAAATTAAAAATGCTTATAAAACATAAACCAAACGTTGTAGATGGTCATTTCTTATTACGCAGTAATAAACTCGGCACTCTAAAGCACCCGAGAGCGTTTTTTTCGATGCCAACCTAACCAGAGTGACGGGAGCGGCACAATTCAGAAAAAGCGCTCAGCTCGCCGAGAAAATGCGATTTAAGCAATAAAATTAAAAATGCTTATAAAACATAAACCAAACGTTGGAGGTGGTCATTTCTTCATGCACAGTGATAAACTCGGCACTCTAAAGCACCCGAGAGCGTTTTTTTCGATGCCAACCTAACCAGAGTGACGGGAGCGGCACAATTCAGAAAAAGTGCTCAGCTCGCCGAGAAAATGCGATTTAAGCAATAAAATTAAAAATGCTTATAAAACATAAACCAAACGTTGTAAATGGTCATTTTATACGCAGTAATAAACTCGGCACTCTAAAGCACCCGAGAGCGTTTTTTTCGATGCCAACCTAACCAGAGTGACGGGAGCGGCACAATTCAGAAAAAGTGCTCAGCTCGCCGAGAAAATGCGATTTAAGCAATAAAATTAAAAATGCTTATAAAACATAAACCAAACGTTGGAGGTGGTCATTTCTTCATGCGCAGTGATAAACTCGGCACTCTAAAGCACCCGAGAGCGTTTTTTTCGATGCCAACCTAACCAGAGTGACGGGAGCGGCACAATTCAGAAAAAGTGCTCAGCTCGCCGAGAAAATGCGATTTAAGCAATAAAATTAAAAATGCTTATAAAACATAAACCAAACGTTGGAGGTGGTCATTTCTTCATGCGCAGTGATAAACTCGGCACTCTAAAGCACCCGAGAGCGTTTTTTTCCATGCCAACCTAACCAGAGTGACGGGAGCGGCACAATTCAGAAAAAGTGCTCAGCTCGCCGAGAAAATGCGATTTAAGCAATAAAATTAAAAATGCTTATAAAACATAAACCAAACGTTGGAGGTGGTCATTTCTTCATGCGCAGTGATAAACTCGGCACTCTAAAGCACCCGAGAGCGTTTTTTTCCATGCCAACCTAACCAGAGTGACGGGAGCGGCAAAATTCAGAAAAAGTGCTCAGCTCGCCGAGAAAATGCGATTTAAGCAATAAAATTAAAAATGCTTATAAAACATAAACCAAACGTTGTAGATGGTCATTTCTTATTACGCAGTAATAAACTCGGCACTCTAAAGCACCCGAGAGCGTTTTTTTCCATGCCAACCTAACCAGAGTGACGGGAGCGGCACAATTCAGAAAAAGTGCTCAGCTCGCCGAGAAAATGCGATTTAAGCAATAAAATTAAAAATGCTTATAAAACATAAACCAAACGTTGGAGGTGGTCATTTCTTCATGCGCAGTGATAAACTCGGCACTCTAAAGCACCCGAGAGCTTTTTTTCCCATGCCAACCTAACCAGAGTGACGGGAGCGGCACAATTCAGAAAAAGTGCTCAGCTCGCCGAGAAAATGCGATTTAAGCAATAAAATTAAAAATGCTTATAAAACATAAACCAAACGTTGGAGGTGGTCATTTCTTCATGCGCAGTGATAAACTCGGCACTCTAAAGCACCCGAGAGCGTTTTTTTCCATGCCAACCTAACCAGAGTGACGGGAGCGGCACAATTCAGAAAAAGTGCTCAGCTCGCCGAGAAAATGCGATTTAAGCAATAAAATTAAAAATGCTTATAAAACATAAACCAAACGTTGGAGGTGGTCATTTCTTCATGCGCAGTGATAAACTCGGCACTCTAAAGCACCCGAGAGCGTTTTTTTCCATGCCAACCTAACCAGAGTGACGGGAGCGGCACAATTCAGAAAAAGTGCTCAGCTCGCCGAGAAAATGCGATTTAAGCAATAAAATTAAAAATGCTTATAAAACATAAACCAAACGTTGGAGGTGGTCATTTCTTCATGCGCAGTGATAAACTCGGCACTCTAAAGCACCCGAGAGCGTTTTTTTCCATGCCAACCTAACCAGAGTGACGGGAGCGGCACAATTCAGAAAAAGTGCTCAGCTCGCCGAGAAAATGCGATTTAAGCAATAAAATTAAAAATGCTTATAAAACATAAACCAAACGTTGTAGATGGTCATTTCTTATTACGCAGTAATAAACTCGGCACTCTAAAGCACCCGAGAGCGTTTTTTTCCATGCCAACCTAACCAGAGTGACGGGAGCGGCACAATTCAGAAAAAGTGCTCAGCTCGCCGAGAAAATGCGATTTAAGCAATAAAATTAAAAATGCTTATAAAACATAAACCAAACGTTGGAGGTGGTCATTTCTTCATGCGCAGTGATAAACTCGGCACTCTAAAGCACCCGAGAGCGTTTTATTCGATGCCAACCTAACCAGAGTGACGGGAGCGGCACAATTCAGAAAAAGCGCTCAGCTCGCCGAGAAAATGCGATTTAAGCAATAAAATTAAAAATGCTTATAAAACATAAACCAAACGTTGGAGGTGGTCATTTCTTCATGCGCGGTGATAAACTCGGCACTCTAAAGCACCCGAGAGCGTTTTTTTCCATGCCAACCTAACCAGAGTGACGGGAGCGGCACAATTCAGAAAAAGTGCTCAGCTCGCCGAGAAAATGCGATTTAAGCAATAAAATTAAAAATGCTTATAAAACATAAACCAAACGTTGGAGGTGGTCATTTCTTCATGCGCAGTGATAAACTCGGCACTCTAAAGCACCCGAGAGCGTTTTTTTCGATGCCAACCTAACCAGAGTGACGGGAGCGGCACAATTCAGAAAAAGTGCTCAGCTCGCCGAGTAAATGCGATTTAAGCAATAAAATTAAAAATGCTTATAAAACATAAACCAAACGTTGGACGTGGTCATTTCTTCATGCGCAGTGATAAACTCGGCACTCTAAAGCACCCGAGAGCGTTTTTTTCGATGCCAACCTAACCAGAGTGACGGGAGCGGCACAATTCAGAAAAAGCGCTCAGCTCGCCGAGAAAATGCGATTTAAGCAATAAAATTAAAAATGCTTATAAAACATAAACCAAACGTTGGAGGTGGTCATTTCTTCATGCGCAGTGATAAACTCGGCACTCTAAAGCACCCGAGAGCGTTTTTTTCCATGCCAACCTAACCAGAGTGACGGGAGCGGCACAATTCAGAAAAAGTGCTCAGCTCGCCGAGAAAATGCGATTTAAGCAATAAAATTAAAAATGCTTATAAAACATAAACCAAACGTTGTAGATGGTCATTTCTTATTACGCAGTAATAAACTCGGCACTCTAAAGCACCCGAGAGCGTTTTTTTCCATGCCAACCTAACCAGAGTGACGGGAGCGGCACAATTCAGAAAAAGTGCTCAGCTCGCCGAGAAAATGCGATTTAAGCAATAAAATTAAAAATGCTTATAAAACATAAACCAAACGTTGGAGGTGGTCATTTCTTCATGCGCAGTGATAAACTCGGCACTCTAAAGCACCCGAGAGCGTTTTATTCGATGCCAACCTAACCAGAGTGACGGGAGCGGCACAATTCAGAAAAAGCGCTCAGCTCGCCGAGAAAATGCGATTTAAGCAATAAAATTAAAAATGCTTATAAAACATAAACCAAACGTTGGAGGTGGTCATTTCTTCATGCGCGGTGATAAACTCGGCACTCTAAAGCACCCGAGAGCGTTTTTTTCCATGCCAACCTAACCAGAGTGACGGGAGCGGCACAATTCAGAAAAAGTGCTCAGCTCGCCGAGAAAATGCGATTTAAGCAATAAAATTAAAAATGCTTATAAAACATAAACCAAACGTTGGAGGTGGTCATTTCTTCATGCGCAGTGATAAACTCGGCACTCTAAAGCACCCGAGAGCGTTTTTTTCCATGCCAACCTAACCAGAGTGACGGGAGCGGCACAATTCAGAAAAAGTGCTCAGCTCGCCGAGAAAATGCGATTTAAGAAATAAAATTAAAAATGCTTATAAAACATAAACCAAACGTTGGAGGTGGTCATTTCTTCATGCGCAGTGATAAACTCGGCACTCTAAAGCACCCGAGAGCGTTTTTTTCGATGCCAACCTAACCAGAGTGACGGGAGCGGCACAATTCAGAAAAAGTGCTCAGCTCGCCGAGAAAATGCGATTTAAGCAATAAAATTAAAAATGCTTATAAAACATAAACCAAACGTTGGAGGTGGTCATTTCTTCATGCGCAGTGATAAACTCGGCACTCTAAAGCACCCGAGAGCGTTTTATTTGATGCCAACCTAACCAGAGTGACGGGAGCGGCACAATTCAGAAAAAGTGCTCAGCTCGCCGAGAAAATGCGATTTAAGCAATAAAATTAAAAATGCTTATAAAACATAAACCAAACGTTGGAGGTGGTCATTTCTTCATGCGCAGTGATAAACTCGGCACTCTAAAGCACCCGAGAGCGTTTTTTTCGATGCCAACCTAACCAGAGTGACGGGAGCGGCACAATTCAGAAAAAGTGCTCAGCTCGCCGAGAAAATGCGATTTAAGCAATAAAATTAAAAATGCTTATAAAACATAAACCAAACGTTGGAGGTGGTCATTTCTTCATGTGCAGTGATAAACTCGGCACTCTAAAGCACCCGAGAGCGTTTTTTTCCATGCCAACCTAACCAGAGTGACGGGAGCGGCACAATTCAGAAAAAGTGCTCAGCTCGCCGAGAAAATGCGATTTAAGCAATAAAATTAAAAATGCTTATAAAACATAAACCAAACGTTGGAGGTGGTCATTTCTTCATGCGCAGTGATAAACTCGGCACTCTAAAGCACCCGAGAGCGTTTTTTTCCATGCCAACCTAACCAGAGTGACGGGAGCGGCACAATTCAGAAAAAGCGCTCAGCTCGCCGAGAAAATGCGATTTAAGCAATAAAATTAAAAATGCTTATAAAACATAAACCAAACGTTGGAGGTGGTCATTTCTTCATGCGCAGTGATAAACTCGGCACTCTAAAGCACCCGAGAGCGTTTTTTTCGATGCCAACCTAACCAGAGTGACGGGAGCGGCACAATTCAGAAAAAGTGCTCAGCTCGCCGAGAAAATGCGATTTAAGCAATAAAATTAAAAATGCTTATAAAACATAAACCAAACGTTGGAGGTGGTCATTTCTTCATGCGCAGTGATAAACTCGGCACTCTAAAGCACCCGAGAGCGTTTTTTTCGATGCCAACCTAACCAGAGTGACGGGAGCGGCACAATTCAGAAAAAGCGCTCAGCTCGCCGAGAAAATGCGATTTAAGCAATAAAATTAAAAATGCTTATAAAACATAAACCAAACGTTGGAGGTGGTCATTTCTTCATGCACAGTGATAAACTCGGCACTCTAAAGCACCCGAGAGCGTTTTTTTCGATGCCAACCTAACCAGAGTGACGGGAGCGGCACAATTCAGAAAAAGTGCTCAGCTCGCCGAGAAAATGCGATTTAAGCAATAAAATTAAAAATGCTTATAAAACATAAACCAAACGTTGGAGGTGGTCATTTCTTCATGCGCAGTGATAAACTCGGCACTCTAAAGCACCCGAGAGCGTTTTTTTCGATGCCAACCTAACCAGAGTGACGGGAGCGGCACAATTCAGAAAAAGTGCTCAGCTCGCCGAGAAAATGCGATTTAAGCAATAAAATTTAAAATGCTTATAAAACATAAACCAAACGTTGTAGATGGTAATTTCTTATTACCCAGTAATAAACTCGGCACTCTAAAGCACCCGAGAGCGTTTTTTTCCATGCCAACCTAACCAGAGTGACGGGAGCGGCACAATTCAGAAAAAGTGCTCAGCTCGCCGAGAAAATGCGATTTAAGCAATAAAATTAAAAATGCTTATAAAACATAAACCAAACGTTGGAGGTGGTCATTTCTTCATGCGCAGTGATAAACTCGGCACTCTAAAGCACCCGAGAGCGTTTTTTTCCATGCCAACCTAACCAAAGTGACGGGAGCGGCACAATTCAGAAAAAGTGCTCAGCTCGCCGAGAAAATGCGATTTAAGAAATAAAATTAAAAATGCTTATAAAACATAAACCAAACGTTGGAGGTGGTCATTTCTTCATGCGCAGTGATAAACTCGGCACTCTAAAGCACCCGAGAGCGTTTTTTTCCATGCCAACCTAACCAGAGTGACAGGAGCGGCACAATTCAGAAAAAGTGCTCAGCTCGCCGAGAAAATGCGATTTAAGCAATAAAATTAAAAATGCTTATAAAACATAAACCAAACGTTGGAGGTGGTCTTTTCTTCATGCGCAGTGATAAACTCGGCACTCTAAAGCACCCGAGAGCGTTTTTTTCCATGCCAACCTAAACAGAGTGACGGGAGCGGCACAATTCAGAAAAAGTGCTCAGCTCGCCGAGAAAATGCGATTTAAGCAATAAAATTAAAAATGCTTATAAAACATAAACCAAACGTTGTAGATGGTCATTTCTTATTACGCAGTAATAAACTTGGCACTCTAAAGCACCCGAGAGCGTTTTTTTCCATGCCAACCTAACCAGAGTGACGGGAGCGGCACAATTCAGAAAAAGTGCTCAGCTCGCCGAGAAAATGCGATTTAAGCAATAAAATTAAAAATGCTTATAAAACATAAACCAAACGTTGGAGGTGGTCATTTCTTCATGCACAGTGATAAACTCGGCACTCTAAAGCACCCGAGAGCGTTTTTTTCCATGCCAACCTAACCAGAGTGACGGGAGCGGCACAATTCAGAAAAAGTGCTCAGCTCGCCGAGAAAATGCGATTTAAGCAATAAAATTAAAAATGCTTATAAAACATAAACCAAACGTTGGAGGTGGTCATTTCTTCATGCGCAGTGATAAACTCGGCACTCTAAAGCACCCGAGAGCGTTTTTTTCCATGCCAACCTAACCAGAGTGACAGGAGCGGCACAATTCAGAAAAAGTGCTCAGCTCGCCGAGAAAATGCGATTTAAGCAATAAAATTAAAAATGTTATAAAACATAAACCAAACGTTGGAGGTGGTCATTTCTTCATGCACAGTGATAAACTCGGCACTCTAAAGCACCCGAGAGCGTTTTTTTCCATGCCAACCTAACCAGAGTGACGGGAGCGGCACAATTCAGAAAAAGTGCTCAGCTCGCCGAGAAAATGCGATTTAAGCAATAAAATTAAAAATGCTTATAAAACATAAACCAAACGTTGGAGGTGGTCATTTCTTCATGCGCAGTGATAAACTCGGCACTCTAAAGCACCCGAGAGCGTTTTTTTCGATGCCAACCTAACCAGAGTGACGGGAGCGGCACAATTCAGAAAAAGTGCTCAGCTCGCCGAGAAAATGCGATTTAAGCAATAAAATTAAAAATGCTTATAAAACATAAACCAAACGTTGGAGGTGGTCATTTCTTCATGCGCGGTGATAAACTCGGCACTCTAAAGCACCCGAGAGCGTTTTTTTCCATGCCAACCTAACCAGAGTGACGGGAGCGGCACAATTCAGAAAAAGTGCTCAGCTCGCCGAGAAAATGCGATTTAAGCAATAAAATTAAAAATGCTTATAAAACATAAACCAAACGTTGGAGGTGGTCATTTCTTCATGCGCAGTGATAAACTCGGCACTCTAAAGCACCCGAGAGCGTTTTTTTCCATGCCAACCTAACCAGAGTGACGGGAGCGGCACAATTCAGAAAAAGTGCTCAGCTCGCCGAGAAAATGCGATTTAAGAAATAAAATTAAAAATGCTTATAAAACATAAACCAAACGTTGGAGGTGGTCATTTCTTCATGCGCAGTGATAAACTCGGCACTCTAAAGCACCCGAGAGCGTTTTTTTCGATGCCAACCTAACCAGAGTGACGGGAGCGGCACAATTCAGAAAAAGTGCTCAGCTCGCCGAGAAAATGCGATTTAAGCAATAAAATTAAAAATGCTTATAAAACATAAACCAAACGTTGGAGGTGGTCATTTCTTCATGCGCAGTGATAAACTCGGCACTCTAAAGCACCCGAGAGCGTTTTATTTGATGCCAACCTAACCAGAGTGACGGGAGCGGCACAATTCAGAAAAAGTGCTCAGCTCGCCGAGAAAATGCGATTTAAGCAATAAAATTAAAAATGCTTATAAAACATAAACCAAACGTTGGAGGTGGTCATTTCTTCATGCGCAGTGATAAACTCGGCACTCTAAAGCACCCGAGAGCGTTTTTTTCGATGCCAACCTAACCAGAGTGACGGGAGCGGCACAATTCAGAAAAAGTGCTCAGCTCGCCGAGAAAATGCGATTTAAGCAATAAAATTAAAAATGCTTATAAAACATAAACCAAACGTTGGAGGTGGTCATTTCTTCATGTGCAGTGATAAACTCGGCACTCTAAAGCACCCGAGAGCGTTTTTTTCCATGCCAACCTAACCAGAGTGACGGGAGCGGCACAATTCAGAAAAAGTGCTCAGCTCGCCGAGAAAATGCGATTTAAGCAATAAAATTAAAAATGCTTATAAAACATAAACCAAACGTTGGAGGTGGTCATTTCTTCATGCACAGTGATAAACTCGGCACTCTAAAGCACCCGAGAGCGTTTTTTTCGATGCCAACCTAACCAGAGTGACGGGAGCGGCACAATTCAGAAAAAGTGCTCAGCTCGCCGAGAAAATGCGATTTAAGCAATAAAATTAAAAATGCTTATAAAACATAAACCAAACGTTGGAGGTGGTCATTTCTTCATGCGCAGTGATAAACTCGGCACTCTAAAGCACCCGAGAGCGTTTTTTTTCGATGCCAACCTAACCAGAGTGACGGGAGCGGCACAATTCAGAAAAAGTGCTCAGCTCGCCGAGAAAATGCGATTTAAGCAATAAAATTAAAAATGCTTATAAAACATAAACCAAACGTTGGAGGTGGTCATTTCTTCATGCGCAGTGATAAACTCGGCACTCTAAAGCACCCGAGAGCGTTTTATTCGATGCCAACCTAACCAGAGTGACGGGAGCGGCACAATTCAGAAAAAGTGCTCAGCTCGCCGAGAAAATGCGATTTAAGCAATAAAATTAAAAATGCTTATAAAACATAAACCAAACGTTGGAGGTGGTCATTTCTTCATGCGCAGTGATAAACTCGGCACTCTAAAGCACCCGAGAGCGTTTTTTTCGATGCCAACCTAACCAGAGTGACGGGAGCGGCACAATTCAGAAAAAGCGCTCAGCTCGCCGAGAAAATGCGATTTAAGCAATAAAATTAAAAATGCTTATAAAACATAAACCAAACGTTGGAGGTGGTCATTTCTTCATGCGCAGTGATAAACTCGGCACTCTAAAGCACCCGAGAGCGTTTTTTTCGATGCCAACCTAACCAGAGTGACGGGAGCGGCACAATTCAGAAAAAGCGCTCAGTCGCCGAGAAAATGCAATTTAAGCAATAAAATTAAAAATGCTTATAAAACATAAACCAAACGTTGGAGGTGGTCATTTCTTCATGCGCAGTGATAAACTCGGCACTCTAAAGCACCCGAGAGCGTTTTTTTCGATGCCAACCTAACCAGAGTGACGGGAGCGGCACAATTCAGAAAAAGTGCTCAGCTCGCCGAGAAAATGCGATTTAAGCAATAAAATTAAAATTGCTTATAAAACATAAACCAAACGTTGGAGGTGGTCATTTCTTCATGCGCAGTGATAAACTCGGCACTCTAAAGCACCCGAGAGCGTTTTTTTCGATGCCAACCTAACCAGAGTGACGGGAGCGGCACAATTCAGAAAAAGCGCTCAGCTCGCCGAGAAAATGCGATTTAAGCAATAAAATTAAAATGCTTATAAAACATAAACCAAACGTTGGAGGTGGTCATTTCTTCATGCACAGTGATAAACTCGGCACTCTAAAGCACCCGAGAGCGTTTTTTTCGATGCCAACCTAACCAGAGTGACGGGAGCGGCACAATTCAGAAAAAGTGCTCAGCTCGCCGAGAAAATGCGATTTAAGCAATAAAATTAAAAATGCTTATAAAACATAAACCAAATGTTGGAGGTGGTCATTTCTTCATGCGCAGTGATAAACTCGGCACTCTAAAGCACCCGAGAGCGTTTTTTTCGATGCCAACCTAACCAGAGTGACGGGAGCGGCACAATTCAGAAAAAGTGCTCAGCTCGCCGAGAAAATGCGATTTAAGCAATAAAATTTAAAATGCTTATAAAACATAAACCAAACGTTGTAGATGGTCATTTCTTATTACCCAGTAATAAACTCAGCACTCTAAAGCACCCGAGAGCGTTTTTTTCCATGCCAACCTAACCAGAGTGACGGGAGCGGCACAATTCAGAAAAAGTGCTCAGCTCGCCGAGAAAATGCGATTTAAGCAATAAAATTAAAAATGCTTATAAAACATAAACCAAACGTTGGAGGTGGTCATTTCTTCATGCGCAGTGATAAACTCGGCACTCTAAAGCACCCGAGAGCGTTTTTTTCCATGCCAACCTAACCAGAGTGACGGGAGCGGCACAATTCAGAAAAAGTGCTCAGCTCGCCGAGAAAATGCGATTTAAGAAATAAAATTAAAAATGCTTATAAAACATAAACCAAACGTTGGAGGTGGTCATTTCTTCATGCGCAGTGATAAACTCGGCACTCTAAAGCACCCGAGAGCGTTTTTTTCGATGCCAACCTAACCCGAGTGACGGGAGCGGCACAATTCAGAAAAAGTGCTCAGCTCGCCGAGAAAATGCGATTTAAGCAATAAAATTAAAAATGCTTATAAAACATAAACCAAACGTTGGAGGTGGTCATTTCTTCATGCGCAGTGATAAACTCGGCACTCTAAAGCACCCGAGAGCGTTTTATTTGATGCCAACCTAACCAGAGTGACGGGAGCGGCACAATTCAGAAAAAGTGCTCAGCTCGCCGAGAAAATGCGATTTAAGCAATAAAATTAAAAATGCTTATAAAACATAAACCAAACGTTGGAGGTGGTCATTTCTTCATGCGCAGTGATAAACTCGGCACTCTAAAGCACCCGAGAGCGTTTTTTTCCATGCCAACCTAAACAGAGTGACGGGAGCGGCACAATTCAGAAAAAGTGCTCAGCTCGCCGAGAAAATGCGATTTAAGCAATAAAATTAAAAATGCTTATAAAACATAAACCAAACGTTGTAGATGGTTATTTCTTATTACGCAGTAATAAACTCGGCACTCTAAAGCACCCGAGAGCGTTTTTTTCCATGCCAACCTAACCAGAGTGACGGGAGCGGCACAATTCAGAAAAAGTGCTCAGCTCGCCGAGAAAATGCGATTTAAGCAATAAAATTAAAAATGCTTATAAAACATAAACCAAACGTTGGAGGTGGTCATTTCTTCATGCACAGTGATAAACTCGGCACTCTAAAGCACCCGAGAGCGTTTTTTTCCATGCCAACCTAACCAGAGTGACGGGAGCGGCACAATTCAGAAAAAGTGCTCAGCTCGCCGAGAAAATGCGATTTAAGCAATAAAATTAAAAATGCTTATAAAACATAAACCAAACGTTGGAGGTGGTCATTTCTTCATGCGCAGTGATAAACTCGGCACTCTAAAGCACCCGAGAGCGTTTTTTTCGATGCCAACCTAACCAGAGTGACGGGAGCGGCACAATTCAGAAAAAGTGCTCAGCTCGCCGAGAAAATGCGATTTAAGCAATAAAATTAAAAATGCTTATAAAACATAAACCAAACGTTGGAGGTGATCATTTCTTCATGCGCAGTGATAAACTCGGCACTCTAAAGCACCCGAGAGCGTTTTTTTCCATGCCAACCTAACCAGAGTGACGGGAGCGGCACAATTCAGAAAAAGTGCTCAGCTCGCCGAGAAAATGCGATTTAAGCAATAAAATTAAAAATGCTTATAAAACATAAACCAAACGTTGGAGGTGGTCATTTCTTCATGCGCAGTGATAAACTCGGCACTCTAAAGCACCCGAGAGCGTTTTTTTCCATGCCAACCTAACCAGAGTGACGGGAGCGGCACAATTCAGAAAAAGTGCTCAGCTCGCCGAGAAAATGCGATTTAAGCAATAAAATTAAAAATGCTTATGAAACATAAACCAAACGTTGTAGATGGTCATTTCTTATTACGCAGTAATAAACTCGGCACTCTAAAGCACCCGAGAGCGTTTTTTTCCATGCCAACCTAAGCAGAGTGACGGGAGCGGCACAATTCAGAAAAAGTGCTCAGCTCGCCGAGAAAATGCGATTTAAGCAATAAAATTAAAAATGCTTATAAAACATAAACCAAACGTTGGAGGTGGTCATTTCTTCATGCGCAGTGATAAACTCGGCACTCTAAAGCACCCGAGAGCGTTTTATTCGATGCCAACCTAACCAGAGTGACGGGAGCGGCACAATTCAGAAAAAGCGCTCACTCGCCGAGAAAATGCGATTTAAGCAATAAAATTAAAAATGCTTATAAAACATAAACCAAACGTTGGAGGTGGTCATTTCTTCATGCGCGGTGATAAACTCGGCACTCTAAAGCACCCGAGAGCGTTTTTTTCCATGCCAACCTAACCAGAGTGACGGGAGCGGCACAATTCAGAAAAAGTGCTCAGCTCGCCGAGAAAATGCGATTTAAGCAATAAAATTAAAAATGCTTATAAAACATAAACCAAACGTTGGAGGTGGTCATTTCTTCATGCGCAGTGATAAACTCGGCACTCTAAAGCACCCGAGAGCGTTTTTTTCCATGCCAACCTAACCAGAGTGACGGGAGCGGCACAATTCAGAAAAAGTGCTCAGCTCGCCGAGAAAATGCGATTTAAGCAATAAAATTAAAAATGCTTATAAAACATAAACCAAACGTTGGAGGTGGTCATTTCTTCATGCGCAGTGATAAACTCGGCACTCTAAAGCACCCGAGAGCGTTTTTTTCCATGCCAACCTAACCAGAGTGACGGGAGCGGCACAATTCAGAAAAAGTGCTCAGCTCGCCGAGAAAATGCAATTTAAGCAATAAAATTAAAAATGCTTATAAAACATAAACCAAACGTTGGAGGTGGTCATTTCTTCATGCGCAGTGATAAACTCGGCACTCTAAAGCACCCGAGAGCGTTTTTTTCGATGCCAACCTAACCAGAGTGACGGGAGCGGCACAATTCAGAAAAAGCGCTCAGCTCGCCGAGAAAATGCGATTTAAGCAATAAAATTAAAAATGCTTATAAAACATAAACCAAACGTTGGAGGTGGTCATTTCTTCATGCGCAGTGATAAACTCGGCACTCTAAAGCACCCGAGAGCGTTTTTTTCGATGCCAACCTAACCAGAGTGACGAGCGGCACAATTCAGAAAAAGCGCTCAGCTCGCCGAGAAAATGCGATTTAAGCAATACAATTAAAAATGCTTATAAAACATAAACCAAACGTTGGGAGGTGGTCATTTCTTCATGCGCAGTGATAAACTCGGCACTCTAAAGCACCCGAGAGCGTTTTTTTCGATGCCAACCTAACCAGAGTGACGGGAGCGGCACAATTCAGAAAAAGTGCTCAGCTCGCCGAGAAAATGCGATTTAAGCAATAAAATTAAAAATGCTTATAAAACATAAACCAAACGTTGGAGGTGGTCATTTCTTCATGCGCAGTGATAAACTCGGCACTCTAAAGCACCCGAGAGCGTTTTTTTCGATGCCAACCTAACCAGAGTGACGGGAGCGGCACAATTCAGAAAAAGCGCTCAGCTCGCCGAGAAAATGCGATTTAAGCAATAAAATTAAAAATTCTTATAAAACATAAACCAAACGTTGGAGGTGGTCATTTCTTCATGCGCAGTGATAAACTCGGCACTATAAAGCACCCGAGAGCGTTTTTTTCGATGCCAACCTAACCAGAGTGACGGGAGCGGCACAATTCAGAAAAAGTGCTCAGCTCGCCGAGAAAATGCGATTTAAGCAATAAAATTTAAAATGCTTATAAAACATAAACCAAACGTTGTAGATGGTCATTTCTTATTACGCAGTAATAAACTCGGCACTCTAAAGCACCCGAGAGCGTTTTTTTCCATGCCAACCTAACCAGAGTGACGGGAGCGGCACAATTCAGAAAAAGTGCTCAGCTCGCCGAGAAAATGCGATTTAAGCAATAAAATTAAAAATGCTTATAAAACATAAACCAAACGTTGGAGGTGGTCATTTCTTCATGCGCAGTGATAAACTCGGCACTCTAAAGCACCCGAGAGCGTTTTTTTCCATGCCAACCTAACCAGAGTGACGGGAGCGGCACAATTCAGAAAAAGTGCTCAGCTCGCCGAGAAAATGCGATTTAAGCAATAAAATTAAAAATGCTTATAAAACATAAACCAAACGTTGGAGGTGGCCATTACTTCATGCGCAGTGATAAACTCGGCACTCTAAAACGACCGAGAGCGTTTTTTTCCATGCCAACCTAACCAGAGTGACGGGAGCGGCACAATTCAGAAAAAGTGCTCAGCTCGCCGAGAAAATGCGATTTAAGCAATAAAATTAAAAATGCTTATAAAACATAAACCAAACGTTGTAGATGGTCATTTCTTATTACGCAGTAATAAACTCGGCACTCTAAAGCACCCGAGAGCGTTTTTTTCCATGCCAACCTAACAAGAGTGACGGGAGCGGCACAATTCAGAAAAAGTGCTCAGCTCGCCGAGAAAATGCGATTTAAGCAATAAAATTAAAAATGCTTATAAAACATAAACCAAACGTTGGAGGTGGTCATTTCTTCATGCGCAGTGATAAACTCGGCACTCTAAAGCACCCGAGAGCGTTTTTTGCGATGCCAACCTAACCAGAGTGACGGGAGCGGCACAATTCAGAAAAAGTGCTCAGCTCGCCGAGAAAATGCGATTTAAGCAATAAAATTAAAAATGCTTATAAAACATAAACCAAACGTTGGAGGTGGTCATTTCTTCATGCGCAGTGATAAACTCGGCACTCTAAAGCACCCGAGAGCGTTTTTTTTCCATGCCAACCTAACCAGAGTGACGGGAGCGGCACAATTCAGAAAAAGTGCTCAGCTCGCCGAGAAAATGCGATTTTAGCAATAAAATTAAAAATGCTTATAAAACATAAACCAAACGTTGGAGGTGGTCATTTCTTCATGCGCAGTGATAAACTCGGCACTCTAAAGCACCCGAGAGCGTTTTTTTCGATGCCAACCTAACCAGAGTGACGGGAGCGGCACAATTCAGAAAAAGCGCTCAGCTCGCCGAGAAAATGCGATTTAAGCAATAAAATTAAAAATGCTTATAAAACATAAACCAAACGTTGGAGGTGGTCATTTCTTCATGCACAGTGATAAACTCGGCACTCTAAAGCACCCGAGAGCGTTTTTTTCGATGCCAACCTAACCAGAGTGACGGGAGCGGCACAATTCAGAAAAAGTGCTCAGCTCGCCGAGAAAATGCGATTTAAGCAATAAAATTAAAAATGCTTATAAAACATAAACCAAACGTTGGAGGTGGTCATTTCTTCATGCGCAGTGATAAACTCGGCACTCTAAAGCACCCGAGAGCGTTTTTTTCGATGCCAACCTAACCAGAGTGACGGGAGCGGCACAATTCAGAAAAAGTGCTCAGCTCGCCGAGAAAATGCGATTTAAGCAATAAAATTAAAAATGCTTATAAAACATAAACCAAACGTTGTAGATGGTCATTTCTTATTACGCAGTAATAAACTCGGCACTCTAAAGCACCCGAGAGCGTTTTTTTCCATGCCAACCTAACCAGAGTGACGGGAGCGGCACAATTCAGAAAAAGTGCTCAGCTCGCCGAGAAAATGCGATTTAAGCAATAAAATTAAAAATGCTTATAAAACATAAACCAAACGTTGGAGGTGGTCATTTCTTCATGCGCAGTGATAAACTCGGCACTCTAAAGCACCCGAGAGCGTTTTTTTCGATGCCAACCTAACCAGAGTGACGGGAGCGGCACAATTCAGAAAAAGTGCTCAGCTCGCCGAGAAAATGCGATTTAAGCAATAAAATTAAAAATGCTTATAAAACATAAACCAAACGTTGGAGGTGGTCATTTCTTCATGCGCAGTGATAAACTCGGCACTCTAAAGCACCCGAGAGCGTTTTTTTTCGATGCCAACCTAACCAGAGTGACGCGAGCGGCACAATTCAGAAAAAGCGCTCAGCTCGCCGAGAAAATGCGATTTAAGCAATAAAATTAAAAATGCTTATAAAACATAAACCAAACGTTGGAGGTGGTAATTTCTTCATGCACAGTGATAAACTCGGCACTCTAAAGCACCCGAGAGCGTTTTTTTCGATGCCAACCTAACCAGAGTGACGGGAGCGGCACAATTCAGAAAAAGTGCTCAGCTCGCCGAGAAAATGCGATTTAAGCAATAAAATTAAAAATGCTTATAAAACATAAACCAAACGTTGGAGGTGGTCATTTCTTATTACGCAGTAATAAACTCGGCACTCTAAAGCACCCGAGAGCGTTTTTTTTCCATGCCAACCTAACCAGAGTGACGGGAGCGGCACAATTCAGAAAAAGTGCTCAGCTCGCCGAGAAAATGCGATTTAAGCAATAAAATTAAAAATGCTTATAAAACATAAACCAAACGTTGGAGGTGGTCATTTCTTCATGCGCAGTGATAAACTCGGCACTCTAAAGCACCCGAGAGCGTTTTTTTCGATGCCAACCTAACCAGAGTGACGGGAGCGGCACAATTCAGAAAAAGTGCTCAGCTCGCCGAGAAAATGCGATTTAAGCAATAAAATTAAAAATGCTTATAAAACATAAACCAAACGTTGGAGGTGGTCATTTCTTCATGCGCAGTGATAAACTCGGCACTCTAAAGCACCCGAGAGCGTTTTTTTCGATGCCAACCTAACCAGAGTGACGGGAGCGGCACAATTCAGAAAAAGTGCTCAGCTCGCCGAGAAAATGCGATTTAAGCAATAAAATTAAAAATGCTTATAAAACATAAACCAAACGTTGGAGGTGGTCATTTCTTCATGCGCAGTGATAAACTCGGCACTCTAAAGCACCCGAGAGCGTTTTTTTCGATGCCAACCTAACCAGAGTGACGCGAGCGGCACAATTCAGAAAAAGCGCTCAGCTCGCCGAGAAAATGCGATTTAAGCAATAAAATTAAAAATGCTTATAAAACATAAACCAAACGTTGGAGGTGGTCATTTCTTCATGCACAGTGATAAACTCGGCACTCTAAAGCACCCGAGAGCGTTTTTTTCGATGCCAACCTAACCAGAGTGACGGGAGCGGCACAATTCAGAAAAAGTGCTCAGCTCGCCGAGAAAATGCGATTTAAGCAATAAAATTAAAAATGCTTATAAAACATAAACCAAACGTTGGAGGTGGTCATTTCTTCATGCGCAGTGATAAACTCGGCACTCTAAAGCACCCGAGAGCGTTTTTTTCGATGCCAACCTAACCAGAGTGACGGGAGCGGCACAATTCAGAAAAAGTGCTCAGCTCGCCGAGAAAATGCGATTTAAGCAATAAAATTAAAAATGCTTATAAAACATAAACCAAACGTTGTAGATGGTCATTTCTTATTACGCAGTAATAAACTCGGCACTCTAAAGCACCCGAGAGCGTTTTTTTCCATGCCAACCTAACCAGAGTGACGGGAGCGGCACAATTCAGAAAAAGTGCTCAGCTCGCCGAGAAAATGCGATTTAAGCAATAAAATTAAAAATGCTTATAAAACATAAACCAAACGTTGGAGGTGGTCATTTCTTCATGCGCAGTGATAAACTCGGCACTCTAAAGCACCCGAGAGCGTTTTTTTCCATGCCAACCTAACCAGAGTGACGGGAGCGGCACAATTCAGAAAAAGTGCTCAGCTCGCCGAGAAAATGCGATTTAAGCAATAAAATTAAAAATGCTTATAAAACATAAACCAAACGTTGGAGGTGGTCATTTCTTCATGCGCAGTGATAAACTCGGCACTCTAAAGCACCCGAGAGCGTTTTTTTCCATGCCAACCTAACCAGAGTGACGCGAGCGGCACAATTCAGAAAAAGCGCTCAGCTCGCCGAGAAAATGCGATTTAAGCAATAAAATTAAAAATGCTTATAAAACATAAACCAAACGTTGGAGGTGGTAATTTCTTCATGCACAGTGATAAACTCGGCACTCTAAAGCACCCGAGAGCGTTTTTTTCGATGCCAACCTAACCAGAGTGACGGGAGCGGCACAATTCAGAAAAAGTGCTCAGCTCGCCGAGAAAATGCGATTTAAGCAATAAAATTAAAAATGCTTATAAAACATAAACCAAACGTTGGAGGTGGTCATTTCTTATTACGCAGTAATAAACTCGGCACTCTAAAGCACCCGAGAGCGTTTTTTTCCATGCCAACCTAACCAGAGTGACGGGAGCGGCACAATTCAGAAAAAGTGCTCAGCTCGCCGAGAAAATGCGATTTAAGCAATAAAATTAAAAATGCTTATAAAACATAAACCAAACGTTGGAGGTGGTAATTTCTTCATGCGCAGTGATAAACTCGGCACTCTAAAGCACCCGAGAGCGTTTTTTTCGATGCCAACCTAACCAGAGTGACGGGAGCGGCACAATTCAGAAAAAGTGCTCAGCTCGCCGAGAAAATGCGATTTAAGCAATAAAATTAAAAATGCTTATAAAACATAAACCAAACGTTGGAGGTGGTCATTTCTTATTACGCAGTAATAAACTCGGCACTCTAAAGCACCCGAGAGCGTTTTTTTCCATGCCAACCTAACCAGAGTGACGGGAGCGGCACAATTCAGAAAAAGTGCTCAGCTCGCCGAGAAAATGCGATTTAAGCAATAAAATTAAAAATGGTTATAAAACATAAACCAAACGTTGGAGGTGGTCATTTCTTCATGCGCAGTGATAAACTCGGCACTCTAAAGCACCCGAGAGCGTTTTTTTCGATGCCAACCTAACCAGAGTGACGGGAGCGGCACAATTCAGAAAAAGCGCTCAGCTCGCCGAGAAAATGCGATTTAAGCAATAAAATTAAAAATGCTTATAAAACATAAACCAAACGTTGGAGGTGGTCATTTCTTCATGCGCAGTGATAAACTCGGCACTCTAAAGCACCCGAGAGCGTTTTTTTCGATGCTAACCTAACCAGAGTGACGGGAGCGGCACAATTCAGAAAAAGCGCTGAGCTCGCCGAGAAAATGCGATTTAAGCAATAAAATTAAAAATGCTTATAAAACATAAACCAAACGTTGGAGGTGGTCATTTCTTCATGCGCAGTGATAAACTCGGCACTCTAAAGCACCCGAGAGCGTTTTTTTCGATGCCAACCTAACCAGAGTGACGGGAGCGGCACAATTCAGAAAAAGTGCTCAGCTCGCCGAGAAAATGCGATTTAAGCAATAAAATTAAAAATGCTTATAAAACATAAACCAAACGTTGGAGGTGGTCATTTCTTCATGCGCAGTGATAAACTCGGCACTCTAAAGCACCCGAGAGCGTTTTTTTCGATGCCAACCTAACCAGAGTGACGGGAACGGCACAATTCAGAAAAAGCGCTCAGCTCGCCGAGAAAATGCGATTTAAGCATTAAAATTAAAAATGCTTATAAAACATAAACCAAACGTTGGAGGTGGTCATTTCTTCATGCACAGTGATAAACTCGGCACTCTAAAGCACCCGAGAGCGTTTTTTTCGATGCCAACCTAACCAGAGTGACGGGAGCGGCACAATTCAGAAAAAGTGCTCAGCTCGCCGAGAAAATGCGATTTAAGCAATAAAATTAAAAATGCTTATAAAACATAAACCAAACGTTGGAGGTGGTCATTTCTTCATGCGCAGTGATAAACTCGGCACTCTAAAGCACCCGAGAGCGTTTTTTTCGATGCCAACCTAACCAGAGTGACGGGAGCGGCACAATTCAGAAAAAGTGCTCAGGTCGCCGAGAAAATGCGATTTAAGCAATAAAATTAAAAATGCTTATAAAACATAAACCAAACGTTGGAGGTGGTCATTTCTTCATGCGCAGTGATAAACTCGGCACTCTAAAGCACCCGAGAGCGTTTTTTTCGATGCCAACCTAACCAGAGTGACGGGAGCGGCACAATTCAGAAAAAGCGCTCAGCTCGCCGAGAAAATGCGATTTAAGCAATAAAATTAAAAATGCTTATAAAACATAAACCAAACGTTGGAGGTGGTCATTTCTTCATGCGCAGTGATAAACTCGGCACTCTAAAGCACCCGAGAGCGTTTTTTTCGATGCCAACCTAACCAGAGTGACGGGAGCGGCACAATTCAGAAAAAGCGCTCAGCTCGCCGAGAAAATGCGATTTAAGCAATAAAATTAAAAATGCTTATAAAACATAAACCAAACGTTGGAGGTGGTCATTTCTTCATGCGCAGTGATAAATTCGGCACTCTAAAGCACCCGAGAGCGTTTTTTTCGATGCCAACCTAACCAGAGTGACGGGAGCGGCACAATTCAGAAAAAGTGCTCAGCTCGCCGAGAAAATGCGATTTAAGCAATAAAATTAAAAATGCTTATAAAACATAAACCAAACGTTGGAGGTGGTCATTTCTTCATGCGCAGTGATAAACTCGGCACTCTAAAGCACCCGAGAGCGTTTTTTTCGATGCCAACCTAACCAGAGTGACGGGAGCGGCACAATTCAGAAAAAGTGCTCAGCTCGCCGAGAAAATGCGATTTAAGCAATAAAATTAAAAATGCTTATAAAACATAAACCAAACGTTGGAGTTGGTCATTTCTTCATGCGCAGTGATAAACTCGGCACTCTAAAGCACCCGAGAGCGTTTTTTTCGATGCCAACCTAACCAGAGTGACGGGAGCGGCACAATTCAGAAAAAGTGCTCAGCTCGCCGAGAAAATGCGATTTAAGCAATAAAATTAAAAATGCTTATAAAACATAAACCAAACGTTGGAGGTGGTCATTTCTTCATGCGCAGTGATAAACTCGGCACTCTAAAGAACCCAAGAGCGTTTTTTTCGATGCCAACCTAACCAGAGTGACGGGAGCGGCACAATTCAGAAAAAGCGCTCAGCTCGCCGAGAAAATGCGATTTAAGCAATAAAATTAAAAATGCTTATAAAACATAAACCAAACGTTGGAGGTGGTCATTTCTTCATGCACAGTGATAAACTCGGCACTCTAAAGCACCCGAGAGCGTTTTTTTCGATGCCAACCTAACCAGAGTGACGGGAGCGGCACAATTCAGAAAAAGTGCTCAGCTCGCCGAGAAAATGCGATTTAAGCAATAAAATTAAAAATGCTTATAAAACATAAACCAAACGTTGTAGATGGTCATTTCTTATTACGCAGTAATAAACTCGGCACTCTAAAGCACCCGAGAGCGTTTTTTTCGATGCCAACCTAACCAGAGTGACGGGAGCGGCACAATTCAGAAAAAGCGCTCAGCTCGCCGAGAAAATGCGATTTAAGCAATAAAATTAAAAATGCTTATAAAACATAAACCAAACGTTGGAGGTGGTCATTTCTTCATGCACAGTGATAAACTCGGCACTCTAAAGCACCCGAGAGCGTTTTTTTTCATGCCAACCTAACCAGAGTGACGGGAGCGGCACAATTCAGAAAAAGTGCTCAGCTCGCCGAGAAAATGCGATTTAAGCAATAAAATTAAAAATGCTTATAAAACATAAACCAAACGTTGGAGGTGGTCATTTCTTCATGCGCAGTGATAAACTCGGCACTCTAAAGCACCCGAGAGCGTTTTTTTCGATGCCAACCTAACCAGAGTGACGGGAGCGGCACAATTCAGAAAAAGTGCTCAGCTCGCCGAGAAAATGCGATTTAAGCAATAAAATTAAAAATGCTTATAAAACATAAACCAAACGTTGGAGGTGGTCATTTCTTCATGCGCAGTGATAAACTCGGCACTCTAAAGCACCCGAGAGCGTTTTTTTCCATGCCAACCTAACCAGAGTGACGGGAGCGGCACAATTCAGAAAAAGTGCTCAGCTCGCCGAGAAAATGCGATTTAAGCAATAAAATTAAAAATGCTTATAAAACATAAACCAAACGTTGGAGGTGGCCATTTCTTCATGCGCAGTGATAAACTCGGCACTCTAAAGCACCCGAGAGCGTTTTTTTCCATG
The DNA here is from genome assembly GCF_033458585.1 of Syngnathus typhle. Lineage (NCBI taxonomy): Eukaryota > Metazoa > Chordata > Actinopteri > Syngnathiformes > Syngnathidae > Syngnathus > Syngnathus typhle. Next base: position 235,559 of record NW_026871937.1, on the reverse strand, counting down.
CCAACCTAACCAGAGTGACGGGAGCGGCACAATTCAGAAAAAGTGCTCAGCTCGCCGAGAAAATGCGATTCAAGCAATAAAATTAAAAATGCTTATAAAACATAAACCAAACGTTGGAGGTGGCCATTTCTTCATGCGCAGTGATAAACTCGGCACTCTAAAGCACCCGAGAGCGTTTTTTTCCATGCCAACCTAACCAGAGTGACGGGAGCGGCACAATTCAGAAAAAGTGCTCAGCTCGCCGAGAAAATGCGATTTAAGCAATAAAATTAAAAATGCTTATAAAACATAAACCAAACGTTGGAGGTGGTCATTTCTTCATGCGCAGTGATAAACTCGGCACTCTAAAGCACCCGAGAGCGTTTTTTTCCATGCCAACCTAACCAGAGTGACAGGAGCGGCACAATTCAGAAAAAGTGCTCAGCTCGCCGAGAAAATGCGATTTAAGCAATAAAATTAAAAATGCTTATAAAACATAAACCAAACGTTGGAGGTGGTCTTTTCTTCATGCGCAGTGATAAACTCGGCACTCTAAAGCACCCGAGAGCGTTTTTTTCCATGCCAACCTAAACAGAGTGACGGGAGCGGCACAATTCAGAAAAAGTGCTCAGCTCGCCGAGAAAATGCGATTTAAGCAATAAAATGAAAAATGCTTATAAAACATAAACCAAACGTTGTAGATGGTCATTTCTTATTACGCAGTAATAAACTCGGCACTCTAAAGCACCCGAGAGCGTTTTTTTCCATGCCAACCTAACCAGAGTGACGGGAGCGGCACAATTCAGAAAAAGTGCTCAGCTCGCCGAGAAAATGCGATTTAAGCAATAAAATTAAAAATGCTTATAAAACATAAACCAAACGTTGGAGGTGGTCATTTCTTCATGCGCAGTGATAAACTCGGCACTCTAAAGCACCCGAGAGCGTTTTTTTCCATGCCAACCTAACCAGAGTGACGGGAGCGGCACAATTCAGAAAAAGTGCTCAGCTCGCCGAGAAAATGCGATTTAAGCAATAAAATTAAAAATGCTTATAAAACATAAACCAAACGTTGGAGGTGGTCATTTCTTCATGCGCAGTGATAAACTCGGCACTCTAAAGCACCCGAGAGCGTTTTTTTCCATGCCAACCTAACCAGAGTGACAGGAGCGGCACAATTCAGAAAAAGTGCTCAGCTCGCCGAGAAAATGCGATTTAAGCAATAAAATTAAAAATGCTTATAAAACATAAACCAAACGTTGGAGGTGGTCTTTTCTTCATGCGCAGTGATAAACTCGGCACTCTAAAGCACCCGAGAGCGTTTTTTTCCATGCCAACCTAAACAGAGTGACGGGAGCGGCACAATTCAGAAAAAGTGCTCAGCTCGCCGAGAAAATGCGATTTAAGCAATAAAATTAAAAATGCTTATAAAACATAAACTAAACGTTGGAGGTGGTCATTTATTCATGCGCAGTGATAAACTCGGCACTCTAAAGCACCCGAGAGCGTTTTTTTCGATGCCAACCTAACCAGAGTGACGGGAGCGGCACAATTCAGAAAAAGTGCTCAGCTCGCCGAGAAAATGCGATTTAAGCAATAAAATTAAAAATGCTTATAAAACATAAACCAAACGTTGGAGGTGGTCATTTCTTCATGCGCAGTGATAAACTCGGCACTCTAAAGCACCCGAGAGCGTTTTTTTCGATGCCAACCTAACCAGAGTGACGGGAGCGGCACAATTCAGAAAAAGTGCTCAGCTCGCCGAGAAAATGCGATTTAAGCAATAAAATTAAAAATGCTTATAAAACATAAACCAAACGTTGGAGGTGGTCATTTCTTCATGCGCAGTGATAAACTCGGCACTCTAAAGCACCCGAGAGCGTTTTTTTCGATGCCAACCTAACCAGAGTGACGCGAGCGGCACAATTCAGAAAAAGCGCTCAGCTCGCCGAGAAAATGCGATTTAAGCAATAAAATAAAAAATGCTTATAAAACATAAACCAAACGTTGGAGGTGGTCATTTCTTCATGCACAGTGATAAACTCGGCACTCTAAAGCACCCGAGAGCGTTTTTTTCGATGCCAACCTAACCAGAGTGACGGGAGCGGCACAATTCAGAAAAAGTGCTCAGCTCGCCGAGAAAATGCGATTTAAGCAATAAAATAAAAAATGCTTATAAAACATAAACCAAACGTTGGAGGTGGCCATTTCTTCATGCGCAGTGATAAACTCGGCACTCTAAAGCACCCGAGAGCGTTTTTTTCCATGCCAACCTAACCAGAGTGACCGGAGCGGCACAATTCAGAAAAAGTGCTCAGCTCGCCGAGAAAATGCGATTTAAGCAATAAAATTAAAAATGCTTATAAAACATAAACCAAACGTTGTAGATGGTCATTTCTTATTACGCAGTAATAAACTCGGCACTCTAAAGCACCCGAGAGCGTTTTTTTCCATGCCAACCTAACCAGAGTGACGGGAGCGGCACAATTCAGAAAAAGTGCTCAGCTCGCCGAGAAAATGCGATTTAAGCAATAAAATTAAAAATGCTTATAAAACATAAACCAAACGTTGGAGGTGGTCATTTCTTCATGCGCAGTGATAAACTCGGCACTCTAAAGCACCCGAGAGCGTTTTTTTCCATGCCAACCTAACCAGAGTGACGGGAGCGGCACAATTCAGAAAAAGTGCTCAGCTCGCCGAGAAAATGCGATTTAAGCAATAAAATTAAAAATGCTTATAAAACATAAACCAAACGTTGGAGGTGGTCATTTCTTCATGCGCAGTGATAAACTCGGCACTCTAAAGCACCCGAGAGCGTTTTTTTCCATGCCAACCTAACCAGAGTGACGCGAGCGGCACAATTCAGAAAAAGCGCTCAGCTCGCCGAGAAAATGCGATTTAAGCAATAAAATTAAAAATGCTTATAAAACATAAACCAAACGTTGGAGGTGGTAATTTCTTCATGCACAGTGATAAACTCGGCACTCTAAAGCACCCGAGAGCGTTTTTTTCGATGTCAACCTAACCAGAGTGACGGGAGCGGCACAATTCAGAAAAAGTGCTCAGCTCGCCGAGAAAATGCGATTTAAGCAATAAAATTAAAAATGCTTATAAAACATAAACCAAACGTTGGAGGTGGTCATTTCTTATTACGCAGTAATAAACTCGGCACTCTAAAGCACCCGAGAGCGTTTTTTTCCATGCCAACCTAACCAGAGTGACGGGAGCGGCACAATTCAGAAAAAGTGCTCAGCTCGCCGAGAAAATGCGATTTAAGCAATAAAATTAAAAATGCTTATAAAACATAAACCAAACGTTGGAGGTGGTAATTTCTTCATGCGCAGTGATAAACTCGGCACTCTAAAGCACCCGAGAGCGTTTTTTTCGATGCCAACCTAACCAGAGTGACGGGAGCGGCACAATTCAGAAAAAGTGCTCAGCTCGCCGAGAAAATGCGATTTAAGCAATAAAATTAAAAATGCTTATAAAACATAAACCAAACGTTGGAGGTGGTCATTTCTTATTACGCAGTAATAAACTCGGCACTCTAAAGCACCCGAGAGCGTTTTTTTCCATGCCAACCTAACCAGAGTGACGGGAGCGGCACAATTCAGAAAAAGTGCTCAGCTCGCCGAGAAAATGCGATTTAAGCAATAAAATTAAAAATGGTTATAAAACATAAACCAAACGTTGGAGGTGGTCATTTCTTCATGCGCAGTGATAAACTCGGCACTCTAAAGCACCCGAGAGCGTTTTTTTCGATGCCAACCTAACCAGAGTGACGGGAGCGGCACAATTCAGAAAAAGCGCTCAGCTCGCCGAGAAAATGCGATTTAAGCAATAAAATTAAAAATGCTTATAAAACATAAACCAAACGTTGGAGGTGGTCATTTCTTCATGCGCAGTGATAAACTCGGCACTCTAAAGCACCCGAGAGCGTTTTTTTCGATGCCAACCTAACCAGAGTGACGGGAGCGGCACAATTCAGAAAAAGCGCTGAGCTCGCCGAGAAAATGCGATTTAAGCAATACAATTAAAAATGCTTATAAAACATAAACCAAACGTTGGAGGTGGTCATTTCTTCATGCGCAGTGATAAACTCGGCACTCTAAAGCACCCGAGAGCGTTTTTTTCGATGCCAACCTAACCAGAGTGACGGGAGCGGCACAATTCAGAAAAAGTGCTCAGCTCGCCGAGAAAATGCGATTTAAGCAATAAAATTAAAAATGCTTATAAAACATAAACCAAACGTTGGAGGTGGTCATTTCTTCATGCGCAGTGATAAACTCGGCACTCTAAAGCACCCGAGAGCGTTTTTTTCGATGCCAACCTAACCAGAGTGACGGGAGCGGCACAATTCAGAAAAAGCGCTCAGCTCGCCGAGAAAATGCGATTTAAGCATTAAAATTAAAAATGCTTATAAAACATAAACCAAACGTTGGAGGTGGTCATTTCTTCATGCACAGTGATAAACTCGGCACTCTAAAGCACCCGAGAGCGTTTTTTTCGATGCCAACCTAACCAGAGTGACGGGAGCGGCACAATTCAGAAAAAGTGCTCAGCTCGCCGAGAAAATGCGATTTAAGCAATAAAATTAAAAATGCTTATAAAACATAAACCAAACGTTGGAGGTGGTCATTTCTTCATGCGCAGTGATAAACTCGGCACTCTAAAGCACCCGAGAGCGTTTTTTTCGATGCCAACCTAACCAGAGTGACGGGAGCGGCACAATTCAGAAAAAGTGCTCAGGTCGCCGAGAAAATGCGATTTAAGCAATAAAATTAAAAATGCTTATAAAACATAAACCAAACGTTGGAGGTGGTCATTTCTTCATGCGCAGTGATAAACTCGGCACTCTAAAGCACCCGAGAGCGTTTTTTTCGATGCCAACCTAACCAGAGTGACGGGAGCGGCACAATTCAGAAAAAGCGCTCAGCTCGCCGAGAAAATGCGATTTAAGCAATAAAATTAAAAATGCTTATAAAACATAAACCAAACGTTGGAGGTGGTCATTTCTTCATGCGCAGTGATAAACTCGGCACTCTAAAGCACCCGAGAGCGTTTTTTTCGATGCCAACCTAACCAGAGTGACGGGAGCGGCACAATTCAGAAAAAGCGCTCAGCTCGCCGAGAAAATGCGATTTAAGCAATAAAATTAAAAATGCTTATAAAACATAAACCAAACGTTGGAGGTGGTCATTTCTTCATGCGCAGTGATAAATTCGGCACTCTAAAGCACCCGAGAGCGTTTTTTTCGATGCCAACCTAACCAGAGTGACGGGAGCGGCACAATTCAGAAAAAGTGCTCAGCTCGCCGAGAAAATGCGATTTAAGCAATAAAATTAAAAATGCTTATAAAACATAAACCAAACGTTGGAGGTGGTCATTTCTTCATGCGCAGTGATAAACTCGGTACTCTAAAGCACCCGAGAGCGTTTTTTTCGATGCCAACCTAACCAGAGTGACGGGAGCGGCACAATTCAGAAAAAGTGCTCAGCTCGCCGAGAAAATGCGATTTAAGCAATAAAATTAAAAATGCTTATAAAACATAAACCAAACGTTGGAGTTGGTCATTTCTTCATGCGCAGTGATAAACTCGGCACTCTAAAGCACCCGAGAGCGTTTTTTTCGATGCCAACCTAACCAGAGTGACGGGAGCGGCACAATTCAGAAAAAGTGCTCAGCTCGCCGAGAAAATGCGATTTAAGCAATAAAATTAAAAATGCTTATAAAACATAAACCAAACGTTGGAGGTGGTCATTTCTTCATGCGCAGTGATAAACTCGGCACTCTAAAGAACCCAAGAGCGTTTTTTTCGATGCCAACCTAACCAGAGTGACGGGAGCGGCACAATTCAGAAAAAGCGCTCAGCTCGCCGAGAAAATGCGATTTAAGCAATAAAATTAAAAATGCTTATAAAACATAAACCAAACGTTGGAGGTGGTCATTTCTTCATGCACAGTGATAAACTCGGCACTCTAAAGCACCCGAGAGCGTTTTTTTCGATGCCAACCTAACCAGAGTGACGGGAGCGGCACAATTCAGAAAAAGTGCTCAGCTCGCCGAGAAAATGCGATTTAAGCAATAAAATTAAAAATGCTTATAAAACATAAACCAAACGTTGTAGATGGTCATTTCTTATTACGCAGTAATACACTCGGCACTCTAAAGCACCCGAGAGCGTTTTTTTCGATGCCAACCTAACCAGAGTGACGGGAGCGGCACAATTCAGAAAAAGTGCTCAGCTCGCCGAGAAAATGCGATTTAAGCAATAAAATTAAAAATGCTTATAAAACATAAACCAAACGTTGTAAATTGTCATTTCTTATTACGCAGTAATAAACTCGGCACTCTAAAGCACCCGAGAGCGTTTTTTTCGATGCCAACCTAACCAGAGTGACGGGAGCGGCACAATTCAGAAAAAGCGCTCAGCTCGCCGAGAAAATGCGATTTAAGCAATAAAATTAAAAATGCTTATAAAACATAAACCAAACGTTGGAGGTGGTCATTTCTTCATGCACAGTGATAAACTCGGCACTCTAAAGCACCCGAGAGCGTTTTTTTTCATGCCAACCTAACCAGAGTGACGGGAGCGGCACAATTCAGAAAAAGTGCTCAGCTCGCCGAGAAAATGCGATTTAAGCAATAAAATTAAAAATGCTTATAAAACATAAACCAAACGTTGGAGGTGGTCATTTCTTCATGCGCAGTGATAAACTCGGCACTCTAAAGCACCCGAGAGCGTTTTTTTCGATGCCAACCTAACCAGAGTGACGGGAGCGGCACAATTCAGAAAAAGTGCTCAGCTCGCCGAGAAAATGCGATTTAAGCAATAAAATTAAAAATGCTTATAAAACATAAACCAAACGTTGGAGGTGGTCATTTCTTCATGCGCAGTGATAAACTCGGCACTCTAAAGCACCCGAGAGCGTTTTTTTCCATGCCAACCTAACCAGAGTGACGGGAGCGGCACAATTCAGAAAAAGTGCTCAGCTCGCCGAGAAAATGCGATTTAAGCAATAAAATTAAAAATGCTTATAAAACATAAACCAAACGTTGGAGGTGGCCATTTCTTCATGCGCAGTGATAAACTCGGCACTCTAAAGCACCCGAGAGCGTTTTTTTCCATGCCAACCTAACCAGAGTGACGGGAGCGGCACAATTCAGAAAAAGTGCTCAGCTCGCCGAGAAAATGCGATTCAAGCAATAAAATTAAAAATGCTTATAAAACATAAACCAAACGTTGGAGGTGGCCATTTCTTCATGCGCAGTGATAAACTCGGCACTCTAAAGCACCCGAGAGCGTTTTTTTCCATGCCAACCTAACCAGAGTGACGGGAGCGGCACAATTCAGAAAAAGTGCTCAGCTCGCCGAGAAAATGCGATTTAAGCAATAAAATTAAAAATGCTTATAAAACATAAACCAAACGTTGGAGGTGGTCATTTCTTCATGCGCAGTGATAAACTCGGCACTCTAAAGCACCCGAGAGCGTTTTTTTCCATGCCAACCTAACCAGAGTGACAGGAGCGGCACAATTCAGAAAAAGTGCTCAGCTCGCCGAGAAAATGCGATTTAAGCAATAAAATTAAAAATGCTTATAAAACATAAACCAAACGTTGGAGGTGGTCTTTTCTTCATGCGCAGTGATAAACTCGGCACTCTAAAGCACCCGAGAGCGTTTTTTTCCATGCCAACCTAAACAGAGCGACGGGAGCGGCACAATTCAGAAAAAGTGCTCAGCTCGCCGAGAAAATGCGATTTAAGCAATAAAATTAAAAATGCTTATAAAACATAAACCAAACGTTGTAGATGGTCATTTCTTATTACGCAGTAATAAACTCGGCACTCTAAAGCACCCGAGAGCGTTTTTTTCCATGCCAACCTAACCAGAGTGACGGGAGCGGCACAATTCAGAAAAAGTGCTCAGCTCGCCGAGAAAATGCGATTTAAGCAATAAAATTAAAAATGCTTATAAAACATAAACCAAACGTTGGAGGTGGTCATTTCTTCATGCGCAGTGATAAACTCGGCACTCTAAAGCACCCGAGAGCGTTTTTTTCCATGCCAACCTAACCAGAGTGACGGGAGCGGCACAATTCAGAAAAAGTGCTCAGCTCGCCGAGAAAATGCGATTTAAGCAATAAAATTAAAAATGCTTATAAAACATAAACCAAACGTTGGAGGTGGTCATTTCTTCATGCGCAGTGATAAACTCGGCACTCTAAAGCACCCGAGAGCGTTTTTTTCCATGCCAACCTAACCAGAGTGACAGGAGCGGCACAATTCAGAAAAAGTGCTCAGCTCGCCGAGAAAATGCGATTTAAGCAATAAAATTAAAAATGCTTATAAAACATAAACCAAACGTTGGAGGTGGTCTTTTCTTCATGCGCAGTGATAAACTCGGCACTCTAAAGCACCCGAGAGCGTTTTTTTCCATGCCAACCTAAACAGAGTGACGGGAGCGGCACAATTCAGAAAAAGTGCTCAGCTCGCCGAGAAAATGCGATTTAAGCAATAAAATTAAAAATGCTTATAAAACATAAACCAAACGTTGTAGATGGTCATTTCTTATTACGCAGTAATAAACTCGGCACTCTAAAGCACCCGAGAGCGTTTTTTCCATGCCAACCTAACCAGAGTGACGGGAGCGGCACAATTCAGAAAAAAGTGCTCAGCTCGCCGAGAAAATGCGATTTAAGCAATAAAATTAAAAATGCTTATAAAACATAAACCAAACGTTGGAGGTGGTCATTTCTTCATGCGCAGTGATAAACTCGGCACTCTAAAGCACCCGAGAGCGTTTTATTCGATGCCAACCTAACCAGAGTGACGGGAGCGGCACAATTCAGAAAAAGCGCTCAGCTCGCCGAGAAAATGCGATTTAAGCAATAAAATTAAAAATGCTTATAAAACATAAACCAAACGTTGTAGATGGTCATTTCTTATTACGCAGTAATAAACTCGGCACTCTAAAGCACCCGAGAGCGTTTTTTTCCATGCCAACCTAACCAGAGTGACGGGAGCGGCACAATTCAGAAAAAGTGCTCAGCTCGCCGAGAAAATGCGATTTAGGAAATAAAATTAAAAATGCTTATAAAACATAAACCAAACGTTGGAGGTGGTCATTTCTTCATGCGCAGTGATAAACTCGGCACTCTAAAGCACCCGAGAGCGTTTTTTTCCATGCCAACCTAACCAGAGTGACGGGAGCGGCACAATTCAGAAAAAGTGCTCAGCTCGCCGAGAAAATGCGATTTAAGCAATAAAATTAAAAATGCTTATAAAACATAAACCAAACGTTGGAGGTGGCCATTTCTTCATGCGCAGTGATAAACTCGGCACTCTAAAGCACCCGAGAGCGTTTTTTTCCATGCCAACCTAACCAGAGTGACGGGAGCGGCACAATTCAGAAAAAGTGCTCAGCTAGCCGAGAAAATGCGATTTAAGCAATAAAATTAAAAATGCTTATAAAACATAAACCAAACGTTGGAGGTGGTCATTTCTTCATGCGCAGTGATAAACTCGGCACTCTAAAGCACCCGAGAGCGTTTTTTTCCATGCCAACCTAACCAGAGTGACGGGAGCGGCACAATTCAGAAAAAGTGCTCAGCTCGCCGAGAAAATGCGATTTAAGCAATAAAATTAAAAATGCTTATAAAACATAAACCAAACGTTGTAGATGGTCATTTCTTATTACGCAGTAATAAACTCGGCACTCTAAAGCACCCGAGAGCGTTTTTTTCGATGCCAACCTAACCAGAGTGACGGGAGCGGCACAATTCAGAAAAAGCGTTCAGCTCGCCGAGAAAATGCGATTTAAGCAATAAAATTAAAAATGCTTATAAAACATAAACCAAACGTTGGAGGTGGTCATTTCTTCATGCACAGTGATAAACTCGGCACTCTAAAGCACCCGAGAGCGTTTTTTTCGATGCCAACCTAACCAGAGTGACGGGAGCGGCACAATTCAGAAAAAGTGCTCAGCTCGCCGAGAAAATGCGATTTAAGCAATAAAATTAAAAATGCTTATAAAACATAAACCAAACGTTGGAGGTGGTCATTTCTTCATGCGCAGTGATAAACTCGGCACTCTAAAGCACCCGAGAGCGTTTTTTTCGATGCCAACCTAACCAGAGTGACGGGAGCGGCACAATTCAGAAAAAGTGCTCAGCTCGCCGAGAAAATGCGATTTAAGCAATAAAATTATAAATGCTTATAAAACATAAACCAAACGTTGTAGATGGTCATTTCTTATTACGCAGTAATAAACTCGGCACTCTAAGCACCCGAGAGCGTTTTTTTCGATGCCAACCTAACCAGAGTGACGGGAGCGGCACAATTCAGAAAAAGCGTTCAGCTCGCCGAGAAAATGCGATTTAAGCAATAAAATTAAAAATGCTTATAAAACATAAACCAAACGTTGGAGGTGGTCATTTCTTCATGCACAGTGATAAACTCGGCACTCTAAAGCACCCGAGAGCGTTTTTTTCGATGCCAACCTAACCAGAGTGACGGGAGCGGCACAATTCAGAAAAAGTGCTCAGCTCGCCGACAAAATGCGATTTAAGCAATAAAATTAAAAATGCTTACAAAACATAAACCAAACGTTGTAAATGGTCATTTCTTATTACGCAGTAATAAACTCGGCACTCTAAAGCACCCGAGAGCGTTTTTTTCGATGCCAACCTAACCAGAGTGACGGGAGCGGCACAATACAGAAAAAGCGCTCAGCTCGCCGAGAAAATGCGATTTAAGCAATAAAATTAAAAATGCTTATAAAACATAAACCAAACGTTGGAGGTGGTCATTTCTTCATGCGCAGTGATAAACTCGGCACTCTAAAGCACCCGAGAGCGTTTTTTTCGATGCCAACCTAACCAGAGTGACGGGAGCGGCACAATTCAGAAAAAGTGCTCAGCTCGCCGAGAAAATGCGATTTAAGCAATAAAATTAAAAATGCTTATAAAACATAAACCAAACGTTGTAGATGGTCATTTCTTATTACGCAGTGATAAACTCGGCACTCTAAAGCACCCGAGAGCGTTTTTTTCGATGCCAACCTAACCAGAGTGACGGGAGCGGCACAATTCAGAAAAAGCGCTCAGCTCGCCGAGAAAATGCGATTTAAACAATAAAATTAAAAATGCTTATAAAACATAAACCAAACGTTGGAGGTGGTCATTTCTTCATGCGCAGTGATAAACTCGGCACTCTAAAGCACCCGAGAGCGTTTTTTTCCATGCCAACCTAAACAGAGTGACGGGAGCGGCACAATTCAGAAAAAGTGCTCAGCTCGCCGAGAAAATGCGATTTAAGCAATAAAATTAAAAATGCTTATAAAACATAAACCAAACGTTGTAGATGGTCATTTCTTATTACGCAGTAATAAACTCGGCACTCTAAAGCACCCGAGAGCGATTTTTTCCATGCCAACCTAACCAGAGTGACGGGAGCGGCACAATTCAGAAAAAGTGCTCAGCTCGCCGAGAAAATGCGATTTAAGCAATAAAATTAAAAATGCTTATAAAACATAAACCAAACGTTGGAGGTGGTCATTTCTTCATGCGCAGTGATAAACTCGGCACTCTAAAGCACCCGAGAGCGTTTTTTTCGATGCCAACCTAACCAGAGTGACGGGAGCGGCACAATTCAGAAAAAGTGCTCAGCTCGCCGAGAAAATGCGATTTAAGCAATAAAATTTAAAATGCTTATAAAACATAAACCAAACGTTGGAGGTGGCCATTTCTTCATGCGCAGTGATAAACTCGGCACTCTAAAGCACCCGAGAGCGTTTTTTTCCATGCCAACCTAACCAGAGTGACGGGAGCGGCACAATTCAGAAAAAGTGCTCAGCTCGCCGAGAAAATGCGATTTAAGCAATAAAATTAAAAATGCTTATAAAACATAAACCAAACGTTGGAGGTGGCCATTTCTTCATGCGCAGTGATAAACTCGGCACTCTAAAGCACCCGAGAGCGTTTTTTTCCATGCCTAACCAGAGTGACGGGAGCGGCACAATTCAGAAAAAGTGCTCAGCTCGCCGAGAAAATGCGATTTAAGCAATAAAATTAAAAATGCTTATAAAACATAAACCAAACGTTGGAGGTGGTCATTTCTTCATGCGCAGTGATAAACTCGGCACTCTAAAGCACCCGAGAGCGTTTTTTTCCATGCCAACCTAACCAGAGTGACAGGAGCGGCACAATTCAGAAAAAGTGCTCAGCTCGCCGAGAAAATGCGATTTAAGCAATAAAATTAAAAATGCTTATAAAACATAAACCAAACGTTGGAGGTGGTCTTTTCTTCATGCGCAGTGATAAACTCGGCACTCTAAAGCACCCGAGAGCGTTTTTTTCCATGCCAACCTAAACAGAGTGACGGGAGCGGCACAATTCAGAAAAAGTGCTCAGCTCGCCGAGAAAATGCGATTTAAGCAATAAAATTAAAAATGCTTATAAAACATAAACCAAACGTTGTAGATGGTCATTTCTTATTACGCAGTAATAAACTCGGCACTCTAAAGCACCCGAGAGCGTTTTTTTCCATGCCAACCTAACCAGAGTGACGGGAGCGCCACAATTCAGAAAAAGTGCTCAGCTCGCCGAGAAAATGCGATTTAAGCAATAAAATTAAAAATGCTTATAAAACATAAACCAAACGTTGGAGGTGGTCATTTCTTCATGCACAGTGATAAACTCGGCACTCTAAAGCACCCGAGAGCGTTTTTTTCCATGCCAACCTAACCAGAGTGACGGGAGCGGCACAATTCAGAAAAAGTGCTCAGCTCGCCGAGAAAATGCGATTTAAGCAATACAATTAAAAATGCTTATAAAACATAAACCAAACGTTGGAGGTGGTCATTTCTTCATGCGCAGTGATAAACTCGGCACTCTAAAGCACCCGAGAGCGTTTTTTTCGATGCCAACCTAACCAGAGTGACAGGAGCGGCACAATTCAGAAAAAGTGCTCAGCTCGCCGAGAAAATGCGATTTAAGCAATAAAATTAAAAATGCTTATAAAACATAAACCAAACGTTGGAGGTGGTCATTTCTTCATGCGCAGTGATAAACTCGGCACTCTAAAGCACCCGAGAGCGTTTTTTTCCATGCCAACCTAAACAGAGTGACGGGAGCGGCACAATTCAGAAAAAGTGCTCAGCTCGCCGAGAAAATGCGATTTAAGCAATAAAATTAAAAATGCTTATAAAACATAAACCAAACGTTGGAGGTGGTCATTTCTTCATGCGCAGTGATAAACTCGGCACTCTAAAGCACCCGAGAGCGTTTTATTCGATGCCAACCTAACCAGAGTGACGGGAGCGGCACAATTCAGAAAAAGTGCTCAGCTCGCCGAGAAAATGCGATTTAAGCAATAAAATTAAAAATGCTTATAAAACATAAACCAAACGTTGGAGGTGGTCATTTCTTCATGCGCAGTGATAAACTCGGCACTCTAAAGCACCCGAGAGCGTTTTTTTCGATGCCAACCTAACCAGAGTGACGGGAGCGGCACAATTCAGAAAAAGCGCTCAGCTCGCCGAGAAAATGCGATTTAAGCAATAAAATTAAAAATGCTTATAAAACATAAACCAAACGTTGGAGGTGGTCATTTCTTCATGCGCAGTGATAAACTCGGCACTCTAAAGCACCCGAGAGCGTTTTTTTCGATGCCAACCTAACCAGAGTGACGGGAGCGGCACAATTCAGAAAAAGCGCTCAACTCGCCGAGAAAATGCAATTTAAGCAATAAAATTAAAAATGCTTATAAAACATAAACCAAACGTTGGAGGTGGTCATTTCTTCATGCGCAGTGATAAACTCGGCACTCTAAAGCACCCGAGAGCGTTTTTTTCGATGCCAACCTAACCAGAGTGACGGGAGCGGCACAATTCAGAAAAAGTGCTCAGCTCGCCGAGAAAATGCGATTTAAGCAATAAAATTAAAAATGCTTATAAAACATAAACCAAACGTTGGAGGTGGTCATTTCTTCATGCGCAGTGATAAACTCGGCACTCTAAAGCACCCGAGAGCGTTTTTTTCGATGCCAACCTAACCAGAGTGACGGGAGCGGCACAATTCAGAAAAAGCGCTCAGCTCGCCGAGAAAATGCGATTTAAGCAATAAAATTAAAAATGCTTATAAAACATAAACCAAACGTTGGAGGTGGTCATTTCTTCATGCACAGTGATAAACTCGGCACTCTAAAGCACCCGAGAGCGTTTTTTTCGATGCCAACCTAACCAGAGTGACGGGAGCGGCACAATTCAGAAAAAGTGCTCAGCTCGCCGAGAAAATGCGATTTAAGCAATAAAATTAAAAATGCTTATAAAACATAAACCAAACGTTGGAGGTGGTCATTTCTTCATGCGCAGTGATAAACTCGGCACTCTAAAGCACCCGAGAGCGTTTTTTTCGATGCCAACCTAACCAGAGTGACGCGAGCGGCACAATTCAGAAAAAGCGCTCAGCTCGCCGAGAAAATGCGATTTAAGCAATAAAATTAAAAATGCTTATAAAACATAAACCAAACGTTGGAGGTGGTAATTTCTTCATGCGCAGTGATAAACTCGGCACTCTAAAGCACCCGAGAGCGTTTTTTTCGATGCCAACCTAACCAGAGTGACGGGAGCGGCACAATTCAGAAAAAGTGCTCAGGCTCAGCTCGCCGAGAAAATGCGATTTAAGCAATAAACTTAAAAATGCTTATAAAACATAAACCAAACGTTGGAGGTGGTCTTTTCTTCATGCGCAGTGATAAACTCGGCACTCTAAAGCACCCGAGAGCGTTTTATTCGATGCCAACCTAACCAGAGTGACGGGAGCGGCACAATTCAGAAAAAGCGCTCAGCTCGCCGAGAAAATGCGATTTAAGCAATAAAATTAAAAATGCTTATAAAACATAAACCAAACGTTGGAGGTGGTCATTTCTTCATGCGCAGTGATAAACTCGGCACTCTAAAGCACCCGAGAGCGTTTTTTTCGATGCCAACCTAACCAGAGTGACGGGAGCGGCACAATTCAGAAAAAGTGCTCAGCTCGCCGAGAAAATGCGATTTAAGCAATAAAATTAAAAATGCTTATAAAACATAAACCAAACGTTGTAGATGGTCATTTCTTATTACGCAGTAATAAACTCGGCACTCTAAAGCACCCGAGAGCGTTTTTTTCCATGCCAACCTAACCAGAGTGACGGGAGCGGCACAATTCAGAAAAAGTGCTCAGCTCGCCGAGAAAATGCGATTTAAGCAATAAAATTAAAAATGCTTATAAAACATAAACCAAACGTTGGAGGTGGCCATTTCTTCATGCGCAGTGATAAACTCGGCACTCTAAAGCACCCGAGAGCGTTTTTTTCCATGCCAACCTAACCAGAGTGACGGGAGCGGCACAATTCAGAAAAATAGCTCAGCTCGCCGAGAAAATGCGATTTAAGCAATAAAATTAAAAATGCTTATAAAACATAAACCAAACGTTGGAGGTGGCCATTTCTTCATGCGCAGTGATAAACTCGGCACTCTAAAGCACCCGAGAGCGTTTTTTTCCATGCCAACCTAACCAGAGTGACGGGAGCGGCACAATTCAGAAAAAGTGCTCAGCTCGCCGAGAAAATGCGATTTAAGCAATAAAATTAAAAATGCTTATAAAACATAAACCAAACGTTGGAGGTGGTCATTTCTTCATGCGCAGTGATAAACTCGGCACTCTAAAGCACCCGAGAGCGTTTTTTTCCATGCCAACCTAACCAGAGTGACGGGAGCGGCACAATTCAGAAAAAGTGCTCAGCTCGCCGAGAAAATGCGATTTAAGCAATAAAATTAAAAATGCTTATAAAACATAAACCAAACGTTGGAGGTGGTCATTTCTTCATGCGCAGTGATAAACTCGGCACTCTAAAGCACCCGAGAGCGTTTTTTTCGATGCCAACCTAACCAGAGTGACGGGAGCGGCACAATTCAGAAAAAGTGCTCAGCTCGCCGAGAAAATGCGATTTAAGCAATAAAATTAAAAATGCTTATAAAACATAAACCAAACGTTGGAGGTGGCCATTTCTTCATGCGCAGTGATAAACTCGGCACTCTAAAGCACCCGAGAGCGTTTTTTTCCATGCCAACCTAACCAGAGTGACGGGAGCGGCACAATTCAGAAAAAGTGCTCAGCTCGCCGAGAAAATGCGATTTAAGCAATAAAATTAAAAATGCTTATAAAACATAAACCAAACGTTGGAGGTGGTCATTTCTTCATGCGCAGTGATAAACTCGGCACTCTAAAGCACCCGAGAGCGTTTTTTTCCATGCCAACCTAACCAGAGTGACGGGAGCGGCACAATTCAGAAAAAGTGCTCAGCTCGCCGAGAAAATGCGATTTAAGCAATAAAATTAAAAATGCTTATAAAACATAAACCAAACGTTGGAGGTGGCCATTTCTTCATGCGCAGTGATAAACTCGGCACTCTAAAGCACCCGAGAGCGTTTTTTTGCATGCCAACCTAACCAGAGTGACGGGAGCGGCACAATTCAGAAAAAGTGCTCAGCTCGCCGAGAAAATGCGATTTAAGCAATAAAATTAAAAATGCTTATAAAACATAAACCAAACGTTGGAGGTGGCCATTTCTTCATGCGCAGTGATAAACTCGGCACTCTAAAGCACCCGAGAGCGTTTTTTTCCATGCCAACCTAACCAGAGTGACGGGAGCGGCACAATTCAGAAAAAGTGCTCAGCTCGCCGAGAAAATGCGATTTAAGCAATAAAATTAAAAATGCTTATAAAACATAAACCAAACGTTGGAGGTGGTCATTTCTTCATGCGCAGTGATAAACTCGGCACTCTAAAGCACCCGAGAGCGTTTTTTTCCATGCCAACCTAACCAGAGTGACAGGAGCGGCACAATTCAGAAAAAGTGCTCAGCTCGCCGAGAAAATGCGATTTAAGCAATAAACTTAAAAATGCTTATAAAACATAAACCAAACGTTGGAGGTGGTCTTTTCTTCATGCGCAGTGATAAACTCGGCACTCTAAAGCACCCGAGAGCGTTTTATTCGATGCCAACCTAACCAGAGTGACGGGAGCGGCACAATTCAGAAAAAGCGCTCAGCTCGCCGAGAAAATGCGATTTAAGCAATAAAATTAAAAATGCTTATAAAACATAAACCAAACGTTGGAGGTGGTCATTTCTTCATGCGCAGTGATAAACTCGGCACTCTAAAGCACCCGAGAGCGTTTTTTTCGATGCCAACCTAACCAGAGTGACGGGAGCGGCACAATTCAGAAAAAGTGCTCAGCTCGCCGAGAAAATGCGATTTAAGCAATAAAATTAAAAATGCTTATAAAACATAAACCAAACGTTGTAGATGGTCATTTCTTATTACGCAGTAATAAACTCGGCACTCTAAAGCACCCGAGAGCGTTTTTTTCCATGCCAACCTAACCAGAGTGACGGGAGCGGCACAATTCAGAAAAAGTGCTCAGCTCGCCGAGAAAATGCGATTTAAGCAATAAAATTAAAAATGCTTATAAAACATAAACCAAACGTTGGAGGTGGCCATTTCTTCATGCGCAGTGATAAACTCGGCACTCTAAAGCACCCGAGAGCGTTTTTTTCCATGCCAACCTAACCAGAGTGACGGGAGCGGCACAATTCAGAAAAATAGCTCAGCTCGCCGAGAAAATGCGATTTAAGCAATAAAATTAAAAATGCTTATAAAACATAAACCAAACGTTGGAGGTGGCCATTTCTTCATGCGCAGTGATAAACTCGGCACTCTAAAGCACCCGAGAGCGTTTTTTTCCATGCCAACCTAACCAGAGTGACGGGAGCGGCACAATTCAGAAAAAGTGCTCAGCTCGCCGAGAAAATGCGATTTAAGCAATAAAATTAAAAATGCTTATAAAACATAAACCAAACGTTGGAGGTGGTCATTTCTTCATGCGCAGTGATAAACTCGGCACTCTAAAGCACCCGAGAGCGTTTTTTTCCATGCCAACCTAACCAGAGTGACGGGAGCGGCACAATTCAGAAAAAGTGCTCAGCTCGCCGAGAAAATGCGATTTAAGCAATAAAATTAAAAATGCTTATAAAACATAAACCAAACGTTGGAGGTGGTCATTTCTTCATGCGCAGTGATAAACTCGGCACTCTAAAGCACCCGAGAGCGTTTTTTTCCATGCCAACCTAACCAGAGCGACGGGAGCGGCACAATTCAGAAAAAGTGCTCAGCTCGCCGAGAAAATGCGATTTAAGCAATAAAATTAAAAATGCTTATAAAACATAAACCAAACGTTGGAGGTGGCCATTTCTTCATGCGCAGTGATAAACTCGGCACTCTAAAGCACC
Organism: Syngnathus typhle; assembly: GCF_033458585.1. NCBI lineage: Eukaryota > Metazoa > Chordata > Actinopteri > Syngnathiformes > Syngnathidae > Syngnathus > Syngnathus typhle. The sequence goes on along the minus strand of NW_026871937.1, from coordinate 217,252 downwards.
CGAGAGCGTTTTTTTCGATGCCAACCTAACCAGAGTGACGGGAGCGGCACAATTCAGAAAAAGTGCTCAGCTCGCCGAGAAAATGCGATTTAAGCAATAAAATTAAAAATGCTTATAAAACATAAACCAAACGTTGGAGGTGGTCATTTCTTCATGCGCAGTGATAAACTCGGCACTCTAAAGCACCCGAGAGCGTTTTTTTTCCATGCCAACCTAACCAGAGTGACGGGAGCGGCACAATTCAGAAAAAGTGCTCAGCTCGCCGAGAAAATGCGATTTAAGCAATAAAATTAAAAATGCTTATAAAACATAAACCAAACGTTGGAGGTGGTCATTTCTTCATGCGCAGTGATAAACTCGGCACTCTAAAGCACCCGAGAGCGTTTTTTTCGATGCCAACCTAACCAGAGTGACGGGAGCGGCACAATTCAGAAAAAGTGCTCAGCTCGCCGAGAAAATGCAATTTAAGCAATAAAATTTAAAATGCTTATAAAACATAAACCAAACGTTGTAGATGGTCATTTCTTATTACGCAGTAATAAACTCGGCACTCTAAAGCACCCGAGAGCGTTTTTTTCCATGCCAACCTAACCAGAGTGACGGGAGCGGCACAATTCAGAAAAAGTGCTCAGCTCGCCGAGAAAATGCGATTTAAGCAATAAAATTAAAAATGCTTATAAAACATAAACCAAACGTTGGAGGTGGTCATTTCTTCATGCGCAGTGATAAACTCGGCACTCTAAAGCACCCGAGAGCGTTTTTTTCCATGCCAACCTAACCAGAGTGACGGGAGCGGCACAATTCAGAAAAAGTGCTCAGCTCGCCGAGAAAATGCGATTTAAGCAATAAAATTAAAAATGCTTATAAAACATAAACCAAACGTTGGAGGTGGTCATTTCTTCATGCGCAGTGATAAACTCGGCACTCTAAAGCACCCGAGAGCGTTTTATTTGATGCCAACCTAACCAGAGTGACGGGAGCGGCACAATTCAGAAAAAGTGCTCAGCTCGCCGAGAAAATGCGATTTAAGCAATAAAATTAAAAATGCTTATAAAACATAAACCAAACGTTGGAGGTGGTCATTTCTTCATGCGCAGTGATAAACTCGGCACTCTAAAGCACCCGAGAGCGTTTTTTTCGATGCCAACCTAACCAGAGTGACGGGAGCGGCACAATTCAGAAAAAGCGCTCAGCTCGCCGAGAAAATGCGATTTAAGCAATAAAATTAAAAATGCTTATAAAACATAAACCAAACGTTGGAGGTGGTCATTTCTTCATGCACAGTGATAAACTCGGCACTCTAAAGCACCCGAGAGCGTTTTTTTCGATGCCAACCTAACCAGAGTGACGGGAGCGGCACAATTCAGAAAAAGTGCTCAGCTCGCCGAGAAAATGCGATTTAAGCAATAAAATTAAAAATGCTTATAAAACATAAACCAAACGTTGTAAATGGTCATTTCTTATTACGCAGTAATAAACTCGGCACTCTAAAGCACCCGAGAGCGTTTTTTCGATGCCAACCTAACCAGAGTGACGGGAGCGGCACAATACAGAAAAAGCGCTCAGCTCGCCGAGAAAATGCGATTTAAGCAATAAAATTAAAAATGCTTATAAAACATAAACCAAACGTTGGAGGTGGTCTTTTCTTCATGCGCAGTGATAAACTCGGCACTCTAAAGCACCCGAGAGCGTTTTTTTCCATGCCAACCTAAACAGAGTGACGGGAGCGGCACAATTCAGAAAAAGTGCTCAGCTCGCCGAGAAAATGCGATTTAAGCAATAAAATTAAAAATGCTTATAAAACATAAACCAAACGTTGTAGATGGTCATTTCTTATTACGCAGTAATAAACTCGGCACTCTAAAGCACCCGAGAGCGTTTTTTTCCATGCCAACCTAACCAGAGTGACGGGAGCGGCACAATTCAGAAAAAGTGCTCAGCTCGCCGAGAAAATGCGATTTAAGCAATAAAATTAAAAATGCTTATAAAACATAAACCAAACGTTGGAGGTGGTCATTTCTTCATGCGCAGTGATAAACTCGGCACTCTAAAGCACCCGAGAGCGTTTTTTTCGATGCCAACCTAACCAGAGTGACGGGAGCGGCACAATTCAGAAAAAGTGCTCAGCTCGCCGAGAAAATGCGATTTAAGCAATAAAATTAAAAATGCTTATAAAACATAAACCAAACGTTGGAGGTGGTCATTTCTTCATGCACAGTGATAAACTCGGCACTCTAAAGCACCCGAGAGCGTTTTTTTCCATGCCAACCTAACCAGAGTGACGGGAGCGGCACAATTCAGAAAAAGTGCTCAGCTCGCCGAGAAAATGCGATTTAAGCAATAAAATTAAAAATGCTTATAAAACATAAACCAAACGTTGGAGGTGGTCATTTCTTCATGCGCAGTGATAAACTCGGCACTCTAAAGCACCCGAGAGCGTTTTTTTCCATGCCAACCTAACCAGAGTGACGGGAGCGGCACAATTCAGAAAAAGTGCTCAGCTCGCCGAGAAAATGCGATTTAAGCAATAAAATTAAAAATGCTTATAAAACATAAACCAAACGTTGGAGGTGGTCATTTCTTCATGCACAGTGATAAACTCGGCACTCTAAAGCACCCGAGAGCGTTTTTTTCGATGCCAACCTAACCAGAGTGACGGGAGCGGCACAATTCAGAAAAAGTGCTCAGCTCGCCGAGAAAATGCGATTTAAGCAATAAAATTAAAAATGCTTATAAAACCTAAACCAAACGTTGGAGGTGGTCATTTCTTCATGCGCAGTGATAAACTCGGCACTCTAAAGCACCCGAGAGCGTTTTTTTGGATGCCAACCTAACCAGAGTGACGGGAGCGGCACAATTCAGAAAAAGTGCTCAGCTCGCCGAGAAAATGCGATTTAAGCAATAAAATTAAAAATGCTTATAAAACATAAACCAAACGTTGGAGGTGGTCATTTCTTCATGCGCAGTGATAAACTCGGCACTCTAAAGCACCCGAGAGCGTTTTATTCGATGCCAACCTAACCAGAGTGACGGGAGCGGCACAATTCAGAAAAAGTGCTCAGCTCGCCGAGAAAATGCGATTTAAGCAATAAAATTAAAAATGCTTATAAAACATAAACCAAACGTTGGAGGTGGTCATTTCTTCATGCGCAGTGATAAACTCGGCACTCTAAAGCACCCGAGAGCGTTTTTTTCGATGCCAACCTAACCAGAGTGACGGGAGCGGCACAATTCAGAAAAAGTGCTCAGCTCGCCGAGAAAATGCGATTTAAGCAATAAAATTAAAAATGCTTATAAAACATAAACCAAACGTTGGAGTTGGTCATTTCTTCATGCGCAGTGATAAACTCGGCACTCTAAAGCACCCGAGAGCGTTTTTTTCGATGCCAACCTAACCAGAGTGACGGGAGCGGCACAATTCAGAAAAAGTGCTCAGCTCGCCGAGAAAATGCGATTTAAGCAATAAAATTAAAAATGCTTATAAAACATAAACCAAACGTTGGAGGTGGTCATTTCTTCATGCGCAGTGATAAACTCGGCACTCTAAAGCACCCAAGAGCGTTTTTTTCGATGCCAACCTAACCAGAGTGACGGGAGCGGCACAATTCAGAAAAAGCGCTCAGCTCGCCGAGAAAATGCGATTTAAGCAATAAAATTAAAAATGCTTATAAAACATAAACCAAACGTTGGAGGTGGTCATTTCTTCATGCACAGTGATAAACTCGGCACTCTAAAGCACCCGAGAGCGTTTTTTTCGATGCCAACCTAACCAGAGTGACGGGAGCGGCACAATTCAGAAAAAGTGCTCAGCTCGCCGAGAAAATGCGATTTAAGCAATAAAATTAAAAATGCTTATAAAACATAAACCAAACGTTGTAGATGGTCATTTCTTATTACGCAGTAATAAACTCGGCACTCTAAAGCACCTGAGAGCGTTTTTTTCGATGCCAACCTAACCAGAGTGACGGGAGCGGCACAATTCAGAAAAAGCGCTCAGCTCGCCGAGAAAATGCGATTTAAGCAATAAAATTAAAAATGCTTATAAAACATAAACCAAACGTTGGAGGTGGTCATTTCTTCATGCACAGTGATAAACTCGGCACTCTAAAGCACCCGAGAGCGTTTTTTTCGATGCCAACCTAACCAGAGTGACGGGAGCGGCACAATTCAGAAAAAGTGCTCAGCTCGCCGAGAAAATGCGATTTAAGCAATAAAATTAAAAATGCTTATAAAACATAAACCAAACGTTGTAAATGGTCATTTCTTATTACGCAGTAATAAACTCGGCACTCTAAAGCACCCGAGAGCGTTTTTTTCGATGCCAACCTAACCAGAGTGACGGGAGCGGCACAATTCAGAAAAAGCGCTCAGCTCGCCGAGAAAATGCGATTTAAGCAATAAAATTAAAAATGCTTATAAAACATAAACCAAACGTTGGAGGTGGTCTTTTCTTCATGTGCAGTGATAAACTCGGCACTCTAAAGCACCCGAGAGCGTTTTTTTCCATGCCAACCTAAACAGAGTGACGGGAGCGGCACAATTCAGAAAAAGTGCTCAGCTCGCCGAGAAAATGCGATTTAAGCAATAAAATTAAAAATGCTTATAAAACATAAACCAAACGTTGTAGATGGTCATTTCTTATTACGCAGTAATAAACTCGGCACTCTAAAGCACCCGAGAGCGTTTTTTTCCATGCCAACCTAACCAGAGTGACGGGAGCGGCACAATTCAGAAAAAGTGCTCAGCTCGCCGAGAAAATGCGATTTAAGCAATAAAATTAAAAATGCTTATAAAACATAAACCAAACGTTGGAGGTGGTCATTTCTTCATGCGCAGTGATAAACTCGGCACTCTAAAGCACCCGAGAGCGTTTTTTTCGATGCCAACCTAACCAGAGTGACGGGAGCGGCACAATTCAGAAAAAGTGCTCAGCTCGCCGAGAAAATGCGATTTAAGCAATAAAATTAAAAATGCTTATAAAACATAAACCAAACGTTGGAGGTGGTCATTTCTTCATGCGCAGTGATAAACTCGGCACTCTAAAGCACCCGAGAGCGTTTTTTTCGATGCCAACCTAACCAGAGTGACGGGAGCGGCACAATTCAGAAAAAGTGCTCAGCTCGCCGAGAAAATGCGATTTAAGCAATAAAATTAAAAATGCTTATAAAACATAAACCAAACGTTGGAGGTGGTCATTTCTTCATGCGCAGTGATAAACTCGGCACTCTAAAGCACCCGAGAGCGTTTTTTTCGATGCCAACCTAACCAGAGTGACGGGAGCGGCACAATTCAGAAAAAGTGCTCAGCTCGCCGAGAAAATGCGATTTAAGCAATAAAATTAAAAATGCTTATAAAACATAAACCAAACGTTGTAAATGGTCATTTCTTATTACGCAGTAATAAACTCGGCACTCTAAAGCACCCGAGAGCGTTTTTTTCGATGCCAACCTAACCAGAGTGACGGGAGCGGCACAATTCAGAAAAAGCGCTCAGCTCGCCGAGAAAATGCGATTTAAGCAATAAAATTAAAAATGCTTATAAAACATAAACCAAACGTTGGAGGTGGTCTTTTCTTCATGTGCAGTGATAAACTCGGCACTCTAAAGCACCCGAGAGCGTTTTTTTCCATGCCAACCTAAACAGAGTGACGGGAGCGGCACAATTCAGAAAAAGTGCTCAGCTCGCCGAGAAAATGCGATTTAAGCAATAAAATTAAAAATGCTTATAAAACATAAACCAAACGTTGTAGATGGTCATTTCTTATTACGCAGTAATAAACTCGGCACTCTAAAGCACCCGAGAGCGTTTTTTTCCATGCCAACCTAACCAGAGTGACGGGAGCGGCACAATTCAGAAAAAGTGCTCAGCTCGCCGAGAAAATGCGATTTAAGCAATAAAATTAAAAATGCTTATAAAACATAAACCAAACGTTGGAGGTGGTCATTTCTTCATGCGCAGTGATAAACTCGGCACTCTAAAGCACCCGAGAGCGTTTTTTTCGATGCCAACCTAACCAGAGTGACGGGAGCGGCACAATTCAGAAAAAGTGCTCAGCTCGCCGAGAAAATGCGATTTAAGCAATAAAATTAAAAATGCTTATAAAACATAAACCAAACGTTGTAGATGGTCATTTCTTATTACGCAGTAATAAACTCGGCACTCTAAAGCACCCGAAAGCGTTTTTTTCCATGCCAACCTAACCAGAGTGACGGGAGCGGCACAATTCAGAAAAAGTGCTCAGCTCGCCGAGAAAATGCGATTTAAGCAATAAAATTAAAAATGCTTATAAAACATAAACCAAACGTTGGAGGTGGTCATTTCTTCATGCGCAGTGATAAACTCGGCACTCTAAAGCACCCGAGAGCGTTTTTTTCCATGCCAACCTAACCAGAGTGACGGGAGCGGCACAATTCAGAAAAAGTGCTCAGCTCGCCGAGAAAATGCGATTTAAGCAATAAAATTAAAAATGCTTATAAAACATAAACCAAACGTTGGAGGTGGTCATTTCTTCATGCGCAGTGATAAACTCGGCACTCTAAAGCACCCGAGAGCGTTTTTTTCCATGCCAACCTAACCAGAGTGACGGGAGCGGCACAATTCAGAAAAAGTGCTCAGCTCGCCGAGAAAATGCGATTTAAGCAATAAAATTAAAAATGCTTATAAAACATAAACCAAACGTTGTAGATGGTCATTTCTTATTACGCAGTAATAAACTCGGCACTCTAAAGCACCCGAGAGCGTTTTTTTCCATGCCAACCTAACCAGAGTGACGGGAGCGGCACAATTCAGAAAAAGTGCTCAGCTCGCCGAGAAATTGCGATTTAAGCAATAAAATTAAAAATGCTTATAAAACATAAACCAAACGTTGGAGGTGGTCATTTCTTCATGCGCAGTGATAAACTCGGCACTCTAAAGCACCCAAGAGCGTTTTTTTCGATGCCAACCTAACCAGAGTGACGGGAGCGGCACAATTCAGAAAAAGTGCTCAGCTCGCCGAGAAAATGCGATTTAAGCAATAAAATTAAAAATGCTTATAAAACATAAACCAAACGTTGGAGGTGGTCATTTCTTCATGCACAGTGATAAACTCGGCACTCTAAAGCACCCGAGAGCGTTTTTTTCCATGCCAACCTAACCAGAGTGACGGGAGCGGCACAATTCAGAAAAAGTGCTCAGCTCGCCGAGAAAATGCGATTTAAGCAATAAAATTAAAAATGCTTATAAAACATAAACCAAACGTTGGAGGTGGTCATTTCTTCATGCGCAGTGATAAACTCGGCACTCTAAAGCACCCGAGAGCGTTTTTTTCCATGCCAACCTAACCAGAGTGACGGGAGCGGCACAATTCAGAAAAAGTGCTCAGCTCGCCGAGAAAATGCGATTTAAGCAATAAAATTAAAAATGCTTATAAAACATAAACCAAACGTTGGAGGTTGTCATTTCTTCATGCACAGTGATAAACTCGGCACTCTAAAGCACCCGAGAGCGTTTTTTTCGATGCCAACCTAACCAGAGTGACGGGAGCGGCACAATTCAGAAAAAGTGCTCAGCTCGCCGAGAAAATGCGATTTAAGCAATAAATTTAAAAATGCTTATAAAACCTAAACCAAACGTTGGAGGTGGTCATTTCTTCATGCGCAGTGATAAACTCGGCACTCTAAAGCACCCGAGAGCGTTTTTTTGGATGCCAACCTAACCAGAGTGACGGGAGCGGCACAATTCAGAAAAAGTGCTCAGCTCGCCGAGAAAATGCGATTTAAGCAATAAAATTAAAAATGCTTATAAAACATAAACCAAACGTTGGAGGTGGTCATTTCTTCATGCGCAGTGATAAACTCGGCACTCTAAAGCACCCGAGAGCGTTTTATTCGATGCCAACCTAACCAGAGTGACGGGAGCGGCACAATTCAGAAAAAGTGCTCAGCTCGCCGAGAAAATGCGATTTAAGCAATAAAATTAAAAATGCTTATAAAACATAAACCAAACGTTGGAGGTGGTCATTTCTTCATGCGCAGTGATAAACTCGGCACTCTAAAGCACCCGAGAGCGTTTTTTTCGATGCCAACCTAACCAGAGTGACGGGAGCGGCACAATTCAGAAAAAGTGCTCAGCTCGCCGAGAAAATGCGATTTAAGCAATAAAATTAAAAATGCTTATAAAACATAAACCAAACGTTGGAGTTGGTCATTTCTTCATGCGCAGTGATAAACTCGGCACTCTAAAGCACCCGAGAGCGTTTTTTTCGATGCCAACCTAACCAGAGTGACGGGAGCGGCACAATTCAGAAAAAGTGCTCAGCTCGCCGAGAAAATGCGATTTAAGCAATAAAATTAAAAATGCTTATAAAACATAAACCAAACGTTGGAGGTGGTCATTTCTTCATGCGCAGTGATAAACTCGGCACTCTAAAGCACCCAAGAGCGTTTTTTTCGATGCCAACCTAACCAGAGTGACGGGAGTGGCACAATTCAGAAAAAGCGCTCAGCTCGCCGAGAAAATGCGATTTAAGCAATAAAATTAAAAATGCTTATAAAACATAAACCAAACGTTGGAGGTGGTCATTTCTTCATGCACAGTGATAAACTCGGCACTCTAAAGCACCCGAGAGCGTTTTTTTCGATGCCAACCTAACCAGAGTGACGGGAGCGGCACAATTCAGAAAAAGTGCTCAGCTCGCCGAGAAAATGCGATTTAAGCAATAAAATTAAAAATGCTTATAAAACATAAACCAAACGTTGTAGATGGTCATTTCTTATTACGCAGTAATAAACTCGGCACTCTAAAGCACCCGAGAGCGTTTTTTTCGATGCCAACCTAACCAGAGTGACGGGAGCGGCACAATTCAGAAAAAGCGCTCAGCTCGCCGAGAAAATGCGATTTAAGCAATAAAATTAAAAATGCTTATAAAACATAAACCAAACGTTGGAGGTGGTCATTTCTTCATGCACAGTGATAAACTCGGCACTCTAAAGCACCCGAGAGCGTTTTTTTCGATGCCAACCTAACCAGAGTGACGGGAGCGGCACAATTCAGAAAAAGTGCTCAGCTCGCCGAGAAAATGCGATTTAAGCAATAAAATTAAAAATGCTTATAAAACATAAACCAAACGTTGTAAATGGTCATTTCTTATTACGCAGTAATAAACTCGGCACTCTAAAGCACCCGAGAGCGTTTTTTTCGATGCCAACCTAACCAGAGTGACGGGAGCGGCACAATTCAGAAAAAGCGCTCAGCTCGCCGAGAAAATGCGATTTAAGCAATAAAATTAAAAATGCTTATAAAACATAAACCAAACGTTGGAGGTGGTCTTTTCTTCATGTGCAGTGATAAACTCGGCACTCTAAAGCACCCGAGAGCGTTTTTTTCCATGCCAACCTAAACAGAGTGACGGGAGCGGCACAATTCAGAAAAAGTGCTCAGCTCGCCGAGAAAATGCGATTTAAGCAATAAAATTAAAAATGCTTATAAAACATAAACCAAACGTTGTAGATGGTCATTTCTTATTACGCAGTAATAAACTCGGCACTCTAAAGCACCCGAGAGCGTTTTTTTCCATGCCAACCTAACCAGAGTGACGGGAGCGGCACAATTCAGAAAAAGTGCTCAGCTCGCCGAGAAAATGCGATTTAAGCAATAAAATTAAAAATGCTTATAAAACATAAACCAAACGTTGGAGGTGGTCATTTCTTCATGCGCAGTGATAAACTCGGCACTCTAAAGCACCCGAGAGCGTTTTTTTCGATGCCAACCTAACCAGAGTGACGGGAGCGGCACAATTCAGAAAAAGTGCTCAGCTCGCCGAGAAAATGCGATTTAAGCAATAAAATTAAAAATGCTTATAAAACATAAACCAAACGTTGGAGGTGGTCATTTCTTCATGCGCAGTGATAAACTCGGCACTCTAAAGCACCCGAGAGCGTTTTTTTCGATGCCAACCTAACCAGAGTGACGGGAGCGGCACAATTCAGAAAAAGTGCTCAGCTCGCCGAGAAAATGCGATTTAAGCAATAAAATTAAAAATGCTTATAAAACATAAACCAAACGTTGGAGGTGGTCATTTCTTCATGCGCAGTGATAAACTCGGCACTCTAAAGCACCCGAGAGCGTTTTTTTCGATGCCAACCTAACCAGAGTGACGGGAGCGGCACAATTCAGAAAAAGTGCTCAGCTCGCCGAGAAAATGCGATTTAAGCAATAAAATTAAAAATGCTTATAAAACATAAACCAAACGTTGTAAATGGTCATTTCTTATTACGCAGTAATAAACTCGGCACTCTAAAGCACCCGAGAGCGTTTTTTTCGATGCCAACCTAACCAGAGTGACGGGAGCGGCACAATTCAGAAAAAGCGCTCAGCTCGCCGAGAAAATGCGATTTAAGCAATAAAATTAAAAATGCTTATAAAACATAAACCAAACGTTGGCGGTGGTCTTTTCTTCATGTGCAGTGATAAACTCGGCACTCTAAAGCACCCGAGAGCGTTTTTTTCCATGCCAACCTAAACAGAGTGACGGGAGCGGCACAATTCAGAAAAAGTGCTCAGCTCGCCGAGAAAATGCGATTTAAGCAATAAAATTAAAAATGCTTATAAAACATAAACCAAACGTTGTAGATGGTCATTTCTTATTACGCAGTAATAAACTCGGCACTCTAAAGCACCCGAGAGCGTTTTTTTCCATGCCAACCTAACCAGAGTGACGGGAGCGGCACAATTCAGAAAAAGTGCTCAGCTCGCCGAGAAAATGCGATTTAAGCAATAAAATTAAAAATGCTTATAAAACATAAACCAAACGTTGGAGGTGGTCATTTCTTCATGCGCAGTGATAAACTCGGCACTCTAAAGCACCCGAGAGCGTTTTTTTCGATGCCAACCTAACCAGAGTGACGGGAGCGGCACAATTCAGAAAAAGTGCTCAGCTCGCCGAGAAAATGCGATTTAAGCAATAAAATTAAAAATGCTTATAAAACATAAACCAAACGTTGTAGATGGTCATTTCTTATTACGCAGTAATAAACTCGGCACTCTAAAGCACCCGAGAGCGTTTTTTTCCATGCCAACCTAACCAGAGTGACGGGAGCGGCACAATTCAGAAAAAGTGCTCAGCTCGCCGAGAAAATGCGATTTAAGCAATAAAATTAAAAATGCTTATAAAACATAAACCAAACGTTGTAAATGGTCATTTCTTCATGCGCAGTGATAAACTTGGCACTCTAAAGCACCCGAGAGCGTTTTTTTCCATGCCAACCTAACCAGAGTGACGGGAGCGGCACAATTCAGAAAAAGTGCTCAGCTCGCCGAGAAAATGCGATTTAAGCAATAAAATTAAAAATGCTTATAAAACATAAACCAAACGTTGGAGGTGGTCATTTCTTCATGCGCAGTGATAAACTCGGCACTCTAAAGCACCCGAGAGCGTTTTTTTCGATGCCAACCTAACCAGAGTGACGGGAGCGGCACAATTCAGAAAAAGTGCTCAGCTCGCCGAGAAAATGCGATTTAAGCAATAAAATTAAAAATGCTTATAAAACATAAACCAAACGTTGGAGGTGGTCATTTCTTCATGCGCAGTGATAAACTCGGCACTCTAAAGCACCCGAGAGCGTTTTTTTCGATGCCAACCTAACCAGAGTGACGGGAGCGGCACAATTCAGAAAAAGTGCTCAGCTCGCCGAGTAAATGCGATTTAAGCAATAAAATTAAAAATGCTTATAAAACATAAACCAAACGTTGGAGGTGGTCATTTCTTCATGCGCAGTGATAAACTCGGCACTCTAAAGCACCCGAGAGCGTTTTTTTCGATGCCAACCTAACCAGAGTGACGGGAGCGGCACAATTCAGAAAAAGCGCTCAGCTCGCCGAGAAAATGCGATTTAAGCAATAAAATTAAAAATGCTTATAAAACATAAACCAAACGTTGGAGGTGGTCATTTCTTCATGCGCAGTGATAAACTCGGCACTCTAAAGCACCCGAGAGCGTTTTTTTCCATGCCAACCTAACCAGAGTGACGGGAGCGGCACAATTCAGAAAAAGCGCTCAGCTCGCCGAGAAAATGCGATTTAAGCAATAAAATTAAAAATGCTTATAAAACATAAACCAAACGTTGGAGGTGGTCATTTCTTCATGCACAGTGATAAACTCGGCACTCTAAAGCACCCGAGAGCGTTTTTTTCGATGCCAACCTAACCAGAGTGACGGGAGCGGCACAATTCAGAAAAAGTGCTCAGCTCGCCGAGAAAATGCGATTTAAGCAATAAAATTAAAAATGCTTATAAAACATAAACCAAACGTTGGAGGTGGTCATTTCTTCATGCGCAGTGATAAACTCGGCACTCTAAAGCACCCGAGAGCGTTTTTTTCGATGCCAACCTAACCAGAGTGACGGGAGCGGCACAATTCAGAAAAAGTGCTCAGCTCGCCGAGAAAATGCGATTTAAGCAATAAAATTAAAAATGCTTATAAAACATAAACCAAACGTTGGAGGTGGTCATTTCTTCATGCGCAGTGATAAACTCGGGACTCTAAAGCACCCGAGAGCGTTTTATTCGATGCCAACCTAACCAGAGTGACGGGAGCGGCACAATTCAGAAAAAGTGCTCAGCTCGCCGAGAAAATGCGATTTAAGCAATAAAATTAAAAATGCTTATAAAACATAAACCAAACGTTGGAGGTGGTCATTTCTTCATGCGCAGTGATAAACTCGGCACTCTAAAGCACCCGAGAGCGTTTTTTTCGATGCCAACCTAACCAGAGTGACGGGAGCGGCACAATTCAGAAAAAGCGCTCAGCTCGCCGAGAAAATGCGATTTAAGCAATAAAATTAAAAATGCTTATAAAACATAAACCAAACGTTGGAGGTGGTCATTTCTTCATGCGCAGTGATAAACTCGGCACTCTAAAGCACCCGAGAGCGTTTTTTTCGATGCCAACCTAACCAGAGTGACGGGAGCGGCACAATTCAGAAAAAGCGCTCAGCTCGCCGAGAAAATGCGATTTAAGCAATAAAATGAAAAATGCTTATAAAACATAAACCAAACGTTGGAGGTGGTCATTTCTTCATGCGCAGTGATAAACTCGGCACTCTAAAGCACCCGAGAGCGTTTTTTTCGATGCCAACCTAACCAGAGTGACGGGAGCGGCACAATTCAGAAAAAGTGCTCAGCTCGCCGAGAAAATGCGATTTAAGCAATAAAATTAAAAATGCTTATAAAACATAAACCAAACGTTGGAGGTGGTCATTTCTTCATGCGCAGTGATAAACTCGGCACTCTAAAGCACCCGAGAGCGTTTTTTTCGATGCCAACCTAACCAGAGTGACGGGAGCGGCACAATTCAGAAAAAGTGCTCAGCTCGCCGAGAAAATGCAATTTAAGCAATAAAATTTAAAATGCTTATAAAACATAAACCAAACGTTGTAGATGGTCATTTCTTATTACGCAGTAATAAACTCGGCACTCTTAAGCACCCGAGAGCGTTTTTTTCCATGCCAACCTAACCAGAGTGACGGGAGCGGCACAATTCAGAAAAAGTGCTCAGCTCGCCGAGAAAATGCGATTTAAGCAATAAAATTAAAAATGCTTATAAAACATAAACCAAACGTTGGAGGTGGTCATTTCTTCATGCGCAGTGATAAACTCGGCACTCTAAAGCACCCGAGAGCGTTTTTTTCCATGCCAACCTAACCAGAGTGACGGGAGCGGCACAATTCAGAAAAAGTGCTCAGCTCGCCGAGAAAATGCGATTTAAGCAATAAAATTAAAAATGCTTATAAAACATAAACCAAACGTTGGAGGTGGTCATTTCTTCATGCGCAGTGATAAACTCGGCACTCTAAAGCACCCGAGAGCGTTTTATTCGATGCCAACCTAACCAGAGTGACGGGAGCGGCACAATTCAGAAAAAGTGCTCAGCTCGCCGAGAAAATGCGATTTAAGCAATAAAATTAAAAATGCTTATAAAACATAAACCAAACGTTGGAGGTGGTCATTTCTTCATGCGCAGTGATAAACTCGGCACTCTAAAGCACCCGAGAGCGTTTTTTTCGATGCCAACCTAACCAGAGTGACGGGAGCGGCACAATTCAGAAAAAGTGCTCAGCTCGCCGAGAAAATGCGATTTAAGCAATAAAATTAAAAATGCTTATAAAACATAAACCAAACGTTGGAGTTGGTCATTTCTTCATGCGCAGTGATAAACTCGGCACTCTAAAGCACCCGAGAGCGTTTTTTTCGATGCCAACCTAACCAGAGTGACGGGAGCGGCACAATTCAGAAAAAGTGCTCAGCTCGCCGAGAAAATGCGATTTAAGCAATAAAATTAAAAATGCGTATAAAACATAAACCAAACGTTGGAGGTGGTCATTTCTTCATGCGCAGTGATAAACTCGGCACTCTAAAGCACCCAAGAGCGTTTTTTTCGATGCCAACCTAACCAGAGTGACGGGAGCGGCACAATTCAGAAAAAGTGCTCAGCTCGCCGAGAAAATGCGATTTAAGCAATAAAATTAAAAATGCTTATAAAACATAAACCAAACGTTGGAGTTGGTCATTTCTTCATGCGCAGTGATAAACTCGGCACTCTAAAGCACCCGAGAGCGTTTTTTTCCATGCCAACCTAACCAGAGTGAAGGGAGCGGCACAATTCAGAAAAAGTGCTCAGCTCGCCGAGAAAATGCGATTTAAGCAATAAAATTAAAAATGCTTATAAAACATAAACCAAACGTTGGAGGTGGTCATTTCTTCATGCGCAGTGATAAACTCGGCACTCTAAAGCACCCAAGAGCGTTTTTTTCGATGCCAACCTAACCAGAGTGACGGGAGCGGCACAATTCAGAAAAAGCGCTCAGCTCGCCGAGAAAATGCGATTTAAGCAATAAAATTAAAAATGCTTATAAAACATAAACCAAACGTTGGAGGTGGTCATTTCTTCATGCACAGTGATAAACTCGGCACTCTAAAGCACCCGAGAGCGTTTTTTTCGATGCCAACCTAACCAGAGTGACGGGAGCGGCACAATTCAGAAAAAGTGCTCAGCTCGCCGAGAAAATGCGATTTAAGCAATAAAATTAAAAATGCTTATAAAACATAAACCAAACGTTGTAGATGGTCATTTCTTATTACGCAGTAATAAACTCGGCACTCTAAAGCACCCGAGAGCGTTTTTTTCGATGCCAACCTAACCAGAGTGACGGGAGCGGCACAATTCAGAAAAAGCGCTCAGCTCGCCGAGAAAATGCGATTTAAGCAATAAAATTAAAAATGCTTATAAAACATAAACCAAACGTTGGAGGTGGTCATTTCTTCATGCACAGTGATAAACTCGGCACTCTAAAGCACCCGAGAGCGTTTTTTTCGATGCCAACCTAACCAGAGTGACGGGAGCGGCACAATTCAGAAAAAGTGCTCAGCTCGCCGAGAAAATGCGATTTAAGCAATAAAATTAAAAATGCTTATAAAACATAAACCAAACGTTGTAAATTGTCATTTCTTATTACGCAGTAATAAACTCGGCACTCTAAAGCACCCGAGAGCGTTTTTTTCGATGCCAACCTAACCAGAGTGACGGGAGCGGCACAATTCAGAAAAAGCGCTCAGCTCGCCGAGAAAATGCGATTTAAGCAATAAAATTAAAAATGCTTATAAAACATAAACCAAACGTTGGAGGTGGTCATTTCTTCATGCACAGTGATAAACTCGGCACTCTAAAGCACCCGAGAGCGTTTTTTTTCATGCCAACCTAACCAGAGTGACGGGAGCGGCACAATTCAGAAAAAGTGCTCAGCTCGCCGAGAAAATGCGATTTAAGCAATAAAATTAAAAATGCTTATAAAACATAAACCAAATATTGGAGGTGGTCATTTCTTCATGCGCAGTGATAAACTCGGCACTTTAAAGCACCCGAGAGCGTTTTTTTCGATGCCAACCTAACCAGAGTGACGGGAGCGGCACAATTCAGAAAAAGTGCTCAGCTCGCCGAGAAAATGCGATTTAAGCAATAAAATTAAAAATGCTTATAAAACATAAACCAAACGTTGGAGGTGGTCATTTCTTCATGCGCAGTGATAAACTCGGCACTCTAAAGCACCCGAGAGCGTTTTTTTCCATGCCAACCTAACCAGAGTGACGGGAGCGGCACAATTCAGAAAAAGTGCTCAGCTCGCCGAGAAAATGCGATTTAAGCAATAAAATTAAAAATGCTTATAAAACATAAACCAAACGTTGGAGGTGGCCATTTCTTCATGCGCAGTGATAAACTCGGCACTCTAAAGCACCCGAGAGCGTTTTTTTCCATGCCAACCTAACCAGAGTGACGGGAGCGGCACAATTCAGAAAAAGTGCTCAGCTCGCCGAGAAAATGCGATTCAAGCAATAAAATTAAAAATGCTTATAAAACATAAACCAAACGTTGGAGGTGGCCATTTCTTCATGCGCAGTGATAAACTCGGCACTCTAAAGCACCCGAGAGCGTTTTTTTCCATGCCAACCTAACCAGAGTGACGGGAGCGGCACAATTCAGAAAAAGTGCTCAGCTCGCCGAGAAAATGCGATTTAAGCAATAAAATTAAAAATGCTTATAAAACATAAACCAAACGTTGGAGGTGGTCATTTCTTCATGCACAGTGATAAACTCGGCACTCTAAAGCACCCGAAGCGTTTTTTTCCATGCCAACCTAACCAGAGTGACAGGAGCGGCACAATTCAGAAAAAGTGCTCAACTCGCCGAGAAAATGCGATTTAAGCAATAAAATTAAAAATGCTTATAAAACATAAACCAAACGTTGGAGGTGGTCTTTTCTTCATGCGCAGTGATAAACTCGGCACTCTAAAGCACCCGAGAGTGTTTTTTTCCATGCCAACCTAAACAGAGTGACGGGAGCGGCACAATTCAGAAAAAGTGCTCAGCTCGCCGAGAAAATGCGATTTAAGCAATAAAATTAAAAATGCTTATAAAACATAAACCAAACGTTGTAGATGGTCATTTCTTATTACGCAGTAATAAACTCGGCACTCTAAAGCACCCGAGAGCGTTTTTTTCCATGCCAACCTAACCAGAGTGACGGGAGCGGCACAATTCAGAAAAAGTGCTCAGCTCGCCGAGAAAATGCGATTTAAGCAATAAAATTAAAAATGCTTATAAAACATAAACCAAACGTTGGAGGTGGTCATTTCTTCATGCGCAGTGATAAACTCGGCACTCTAAAGCACCCGAGAGCGTTTTTTTCCATGCCAACCTAACCAGAGTGACGGGAGCGGCACAATTCAGAAAAAGTGCTCAGCTCGCCGAGAAAATGCGATTTAAGCAATAAAATTAAAAATGCTTATAAAACATAAACCAAACGTTGGAGGTGGTCATTTCTTCATGCGCAGTGATAAACTCGGCACTCTAAAGCACCCGAGAGCGTTTTTTTCCATGCCAACCTAACCAGAGTGACAGGAGCGGCACAATTCAGAAAAAGTGCTCAGCTCGCCGAGAAAATGCGATTTAAGCAATAAAATTAAAAATGCTTATAAAACATAAACCAAACGTTGGAGGTGGTCTTTTCTTCATGCGCAGTGATAAACTCGGCACTCTAAAGCACCCGAGAGCGTTTTTTTCCATGCCAACCTAAACAGAGTGACGGGAGCGGCACAATTCAGAAAAAGTGCTCAGCTCGCCGAGAAAATGCGATTTAAGCAATAAAATTAAAAATGCTTATAAAACATAAACCAAACGTTGTAGATGGTCATTTCTTATTACGCAGTAATAAACTCGGCACTCTAAAGCACCCGAGAGCGTTTTTTTCCATGCCAACCTAACCAGAGTGACGGGAGCGGCACAATTCAGAAAAAGTGCTCAGCTCGCCGAGAAAATGCGATTTAAGCAATAAAATTAAAAATGCTTATAAAACATAAACCAAACGTTGGAGGTGGTCATTTCTTATTACGCAGTAATAAACTCGGCACTCTAAAGCACCCGAGAGCGTTTTTTTCCATGCCAACCTAACCAGAGTGACGGGAGCGGCACAATTCAGAAAAAGTGCTCAGCTCGCCGAGAAAATGCGATTTAAGCAATACAATTAAAAATGCTTATAAAACATAAACCAAACGTTGGAGGTGGTCATTTCTTCATGTGCAGTGATAAACTCGGCACTCTAAAGCACCCGAGAGCGTTTTTTTCCATGCCAACCTAACCAGAGTGACGGGAGCGGCACAATTCAGAAAAAGTGCTCAGCTCGCCGAGAAAATGCGATTTAAGCAATAAAATTAAAAATGCTTATAAAACATAAACCAAACGTTGGAGGTGGTCATTTCTTCATGCACAGTGATAAACTCGGCACTCTAAAGCACCCGAGAGCGTTTTTTTCGATGCCAACCTAACCAGAGTGACGGGAGCGGCACAATTCAGAAAAAGCGCTCAGCTCGCCGAGAAAATGCGATTTAAGCAATAAAATTAAAAATGCTTATAAAACATAAACCAAACGTTGGAGGTGGTCATTTCTTCATGCACAGTGATAAACTCGGCACTCTAAAGCACCCGAGAGCGTTTTTTTCGGTACCAACCTAACCAGAGTGACGGGAGCGGCACAATTCAGAAAAAGTGCTCAGCTCGCCGAGAAAATGCGATTTAAGCAATAAAATTAAAAATGCTTATAAAACATAAACCAAACGTTGGAGGTGGTCATTTCTTCATGCGCAGTGATAAACTCGGCACTCTAAAGCACCCGAGAGCGTTTTTTTCGATGCCAACCTAACCAGAGTGACGGGAGCGGCACAATTCAGAAAAAGTGCTCAGCTCGCCGAGAAAATGCAATTTAAGCAATAAAATTTAAAATGCTTATAAAACATAAACCAAACGTTGTAGATGGTCATTTCTTATTACGCAGTAATAAACTCGGCACTCTAAAGCACCCGAGAGCGTTTTTTTCCATGCCAACCTAACCAGAGTGACGGGAGCGGCACAATTCAGAAAAAGTGCTCAGCTCGCCGAGAAAATGCGATTTAAGCAATAAAATTAAAAATGCTTATAAAACATAAACCAAACGTTGGAGGTGGTCATTTCTTCATGCGCAGTGATAAACTCGGCACTCTAAAGCACCCGAGAGCGTTTTTTTCCATGCCAACCTAACCAGAGTGACGGGAGCGGCACAATTCAGAAAAAGTGCTCAGCTCGCCGAGAAAATGCGATTTAAGCAATAAAATTAAAAATGCTTATAAAACATAAACCAAACGTTGGAGGTGGTCATTTCTTCATGCGCAGTGATAAACTCGGCACTCTAAAGCACCCGAGAGCGTTTTATTTGATGCCAACCTAACCAGAGTTACGGGAGCGGCACAATTCAGAAAAAGTGCTCAGCTCGCCGAGAAAATGCGATTTAAGCAATAAAATTAAAAATGCTTATAAAACATAAACCAAACGTTGGAGGTGGTCATTTCTTCATGCGCAGTGATAAACTCGGCACTCTAAAGCACCCGAGAGCGTTTTTTTCGATGCCAACCTAACCAGAGTGACGGGAGCGGCACAATTCAGAAAAAGTGCTCAGCTCGCCGAGAAAATGCAATTTAAGCAATAAAATTTAAAATGCTTATAAAACATAAACCAAACGTTGTAGATGGTCATTTCTTATTACGCAGTAATAAACTCGGCACTCTAAAGCACCCGAGAGCGTTTTTTTCCATGCCAACCTAACCAGAGTGACGGGAGCGGCACAATTCAGAAAAAGTGCTCAGCTCGCCGAGAAAATGCGATTTAAGCAATAAAATTAAAAATGCTTATAAAACATAAACCAAACGTTGGAGGCGGTCATTTCTTCATGCGCAGTGATAAACTCGGCACTCTAAAGCACCCGAGAGCGTTTTTTTCCATGCCAACCTAACCAGAGTGACGGGAGCGGCACAATTCAGAAAAAGTGCTCAGCTCGCCGAGAAAATGCGATTTAAGCAATAAAATTAAAAATGCTTATAAAACATAAACCAAACGTTGGAGGTGGTCATTTCTTCATGCGCAGTGATAAACTCGGCACTCTAAAGCACCCGAGAGCGTTTTATTTGATGCCAACCTAACCAGAGTTACGGGAGCGGCACAATTCAGAAAAAGTGCTCAGCTCGCCGAGAAAATGCGATTTAAGCAATAAAATTAAAAATGCTTATAAAACATAAACCAAACGTTGGAGGTGGTCATTTCTTCATGCGCAGTGATAAACTCGGCACTCTAACGCACCCGAGAGCGTTTTATTCGATGCCAACCTAACCAGAGTGACGGGAGCGGCACAATTCAGAAAAAGCGCTCAGCTCGCCGAGAAAATGCGATTTAAGCAATAAAATTAAAAATGCTTATAAAACATAAACCAAACGTTGGAGGTGGTCATTTCTTCATGCGCGGTGATAAACTCGGCACTCTAAAGCACCCGAGAGCGTTTTTTTCCATGCCAACCTAACCAGAGTGACGGGAGCGGCACAATTCAGAAAAAGTGCTCAGCTCGCCGAGAAAAATGCGATTTAAGCAATAAAATTAAAAATGCTTATAAAACACAAACCAAACGTTGGAGGTGGTCATTTCTTCATGCGCAGTGATAAACTCGGCACTCTAAAGCACCCGAGTGCGTTTTTTTTTTATGCCAACCTAACCAGAGTGACGGGAGCGGCACAATTCAGAAAAAGTGCTCAGCTCGCCGAGAAAATGCGATTTAAGCAATAAAATTAAAAATGCTTATAAAACATAAACCAAACGTTGTAGATGGTCATTTCTTATTACGCAGTAATAAACTCGGCACTCTAAAGCACCCGAGAGCGTTTTTTTCCATGCCAACCTAACCAGAGTGACGGGAGCGGCACAATTCAGAAAAAGTGCTCAGCTCGCCGAGAAAATGCGATTTAAGCAATACAATTAAAAATGCTTATAAAACATAAACCAAACGTTGGAGGTGGTCATTTCTTCATGTGCAGTGATAAACTCGGCACTCTAAAGCACCCGAGAGCGTTTTTTTCCATGCCAACCAACCAGAGTGACGGGAGCGGCACAATTCAGAAAAAGTGCTCAGCTCGCCGAGAAAATGCGATTTAAGCAATAAAATTAAAAATGCTTATAAAACATAAACCAAACGTTGGAGGTGGTCATTTCTTCATGCACAGTGATAAACTCGGCACTCTAAAGCACCCGAGAGCGTTTTTTTCGATGCCAACCTAACCAGAGTGACGGGAGCGGCACAATTCAGAAAAAGTGCTCAGCTCGCCGAGAAAATGCGATTTAAGCAATAAAATTAAAAATGCTTATAAAACATAAACCAAACGTTGGAGGTGGTCATTTCTTCATGCGCAGTGATAAACTCGGCACTCTAAAGCACCCGAGAGCGTTTTTTTCGATGCCAACCTAAACAGAGTGACGGGAGCGGCACAATTCAGAAAAAGTGCTCAGCTCGCCGAGAAAATGCGATTTAAGCAATAAAATTAAAAATGCTTATAAAACATAAACCAAACGTTGTAGATGGTCATTTCTTATTACGCAGTAATAAACTCGGCACTCTAAAGCACCCGAGAGCGTTTTTTTCCATGCCAACCTAACCAGAGTGACGGGAGCGGCACAATTCAGAAAAAGTGCTCAGCTCGCCGAGAAAATGCGATTTAAGCAATAAAATTAAAAATGCTTATAAAACATAAACCAAACGTTGGAGGTGGTCATTTCTTCATGCGCAGTGATAAACTCGGCACTCTAAAGCACCCGAGAGCGTTTTTTTCCATGCCAACCTAACCAGAGTGACAGGAGCGGCACAATTCAGAAAAAGTGCTCAGCTCGCCGAGAAAATGCGATTTAAGCAATAAACTTAAAAATGCTTATAAAACATAAACCAAACGTTGGAGGTGGTCTTTTCTTCATGCGCAGTGATAAACTCGGCACTCTAAAGCACCCGAGAGCGTTTTTTTCCATGCCAACCTAAACAGAGTGACGGGAGCGGCACTATTCAGAAAAAGTGCTCAGCTCGCCGAGAAAATGCGATTTAAGCAATAAAATTAAAAATGCTTATAAAACATAAACCAAACGTTGGAGGTGGCCATTTCTTCATGCGCAGTGATAAACTCGGCACTCTAAAGCACCCGAGAGCGTTTTTTTCCATGCCAACCTAACCAGAGTGACGGGAGCGGCACAATTCAGAAAAAGTGCTCAGCTCGCCGAGAAAATGCGATTCAAGCAATAAAATTAAAAATGCTTATAAAACATAAACCAAACGTTGGAGGTGGCCATTTCTTCATGCGCAGTGATAAACTCGGCACTCTAAAGCACCCGAGAGCGTTTTTTTCCATGCCAACCTAACCAGAGTGACGGGAGCGGCACAATTCAGAAAAAGTGCTCAGCTCGCCGAGAAAATGCGATTTAAGCAATAAAATTAAAAATGCTTATAAAACATAAACCAAACGTTGGAGGTGGTCATTTCTTCATGCGCAGTGATAAACTCGGCACTCTAAAGCACCCGAGAGCGTTTTTTTCCATGCCAACCTAACCAGAGTGACGGGAGCGGCACAATTCAGAAAAAGTGCTCAGCTCGCCGAGAAAATGCGATTTAAGCAATAAAATTAAAAATGCTTATAAAACATAAACCAAACGTTGTAGATGGTCATTTCTTATTACGCAGTAATAAACTCGGCACTCTAAAGCACCCGAGAGCGTTTTTTTCCATGCCAACCTAACCAGAGTGACGGGAGCGGCACAATTCAGAAAAAGTGCTCAGCT
The DNA here is from genome assembly GCF_033458585.1 of Syngnathus typhle. Classification (NCBI taxonomy): domain Eukaryota; kingdom Metazoa; phylum Chordata; class Actinopteri; order Syngnathiformes; family Syngnathidae; genus Syngnathus; species Syngnathus typhle. The sequence goes on along the minus strand of NW_026871937.1, from coordinate 194,553 downwards.
CGCCGAGAAAATGCGATTTAAGCAATAAAATTAAAAATGCTTATAAAACATAAACCAAACGTTGGAGGTGGTAATTTCTTCATGCGCAGTGATAAACTCGGCACTGTAAAGCACCCGAGAGCGTTTTATTCGATGCCAACCTAACCAGAGTGACGGGAGCGGCACAATTCAGAAAAAGCGCTCAGCTCGCCGAGAAAATGCGATTTAAGCAATAAAATTAAAAATGCTTATAAAACATAAACCAAACGTTGGAGGTGGTCATTTCTTCATGCGCAGTGATAAACTCGGCACTCTAAAGCACCCGAGAGCGTTTTTTTCGATGCCAACCTAACCAGAGTGACGGGAGCGGCACAATTCAGAAAAAGTGCTCAGCTCGCCGAGAAAATGCGATTTAAGCAATAAAATTAAAAATGCTTATAAAACATAAACCAAACGTTGTAGATGGTCATTTCTTATTACGCAGTAATAAACTCGGCACTCTAAAGCACCCGAGAGCGTTTTTTTCCATGCCAACCTAACCAGAGTGACGGGAGCGGCACAATTCAGAAAAAGTGCTCAGCTCGCCGAGAAAATGCGATTTAAGCAATAAAATTAAAAATGCTTATAAAACATAAACCAAACGTTGGAGGTTGCCATTTCTTCATGCGCAGTGATAAACTCGGCACTCTAAAGCACCCGAGAGCGTTTTTTTCCATGCCAACCTAACCAGAGTGACGGGAGCGGCACAATTCAGAAAAATAGCTCAGCTCGCCGAGAAAATGCGATTTAAGCAATAAAATTAAAAATGCTTATAAAACATAAACCAAACGTTGGAGGTGGCCATTTCTTCATGCGCAGTGATAAACTCGGCACTCTAAAGCACCCGAGAGCGTTTTTTTCCATGCCAACCTAACCAGAGTGACGGGAGCGGCACAATTCAGAAAAAGTGCTCAGCTCGCCGAGAAAATGCGATTTAAGCAATAAAATTAAAAATGCTTATAAAACATAAACCAAACGTTGGAGGTGGTCATTTCTTCATGCGCAGTGATAAACTCGGCACTCTAAAGCACCCGAGAGCGTTTTTTTCCATGCCAACCTAACCAGAGTGACGGGAGCGGCACAATTCAGAAAAAGTGCTCAGCTCGCCGAGAAAATGCGATTTAAGCAATAAAATTAAAAATGCTTATAAAACATAAACCAAACGTTGGAGGTGGTCATTTCTTCATGCGCAGTGATAAACTCGGCACTCTAAAGCACCCGAGAGCGTTTTTTTCCATGCCAACCTAACCAGAGTGACGGGAGCGGCACAATTCAGAAAAAGTGCTCAGCTCGCCGAGAAAATGCGATTTAAGCAATAAAATTAAAAATGCTTATAAAACATAAACCAAACGTTGGAGGTGGTCATTTCTTCATGCGCAGTGATAAACTCGGCACTCTAAAGCACCCGAGAGCGTTTTTTTCGATGCCAACCTAACCAGAGTGACGGGAGCGGCACAATTCAGAAAAAGCGCTCAGCTAGCCGAGAAAATGCGATTTAAGCAATAAAATTAAAAATGCTTATAAAACATAAACCAAACGTTGGAGGTGGTCATTTCTTCATGCGCAGTGATAAACTCAGCACTCTAAAGCACCCGAGAGCGTTTTTTTCGATGCCAACCTAACCAGAGTGACGGGAGCGGCACAATTCAGAAAAAGCGCTCAGCTCGCCGAGAAAATGCGATTTAAGCAATAAAATTAAAAATGCTTATAAAACATAAACCAAACGTTGGAGGTGGTCATTTCTTCATGCGCAGTGATAAACTCGGCACTCTAAAGCACCCGAGAGCGTTTTTTTCGATGCCAACCTAACCAGAGTGACGGGAGCGGCACAATTCAGAAAAAGTGCTCAGCTCGCCGAGAAAATGCGATTTAAGCAATAAAATTAAAAATGCTTATAAAACATAAACCAAACGTTGGAGGTGGTCATTTCTTCATGCGCAGTAATAAACTCGGCACTCTAAAGCACCCGAGAGCGTTTTTTTTCCATGCCAACCTAACCAGAGTGACGGGAGCGGCACAATTCAGAAAAAGTGCTCAGCTCGCCGAGAAAATGCGATTTAAGCAATAAAATTAAAAATGCTTATAAAACATAAACCAAACGTTGGAGGTGGCCATTTCTTCATGCGCAGTGATAAACTCGGCACTCTAAAGCACCCGAGAGCGTTTTTTCGATGCCAACCTAACCAGAGTGACGGGAGCGGCACAATTCAGAAAAAGTGCTCAGCTCGCCGAGAAAATGCGATTTAAGCAATAAAATTAAAAATGCTTATAAAACATAAACCAAACGTTGGAGGTGGTCATTTCTTCATGCGCAGTGATAAACTCGGCACTCTAAAGCACCCGAGAGCGTTTTTTTCCATGCCAACCTAACCAGAGTGACGGGAGCGGCACAATTCAGAAAAAGTGCTCAGCTCGCCGAGAAAATGCGATTTAAGCAATAAAATTAAAAATGCTTATAAAACATAAACCAAACGTTGGAGGTGGTCATTTCTTCATGCGCAGTGATAAACTCGGGACTCTAAAGCACCCGAGAGCGTTTTTTTCGATGCCAACCTAACCAGAGTGACGGGAGCGGCACAATTCAGAAAAAGTGCTCAGCTCGCCGAGAAAATGCAATTTAAGCAATAAAATTTAAAATGCTTATAAAACATAAACCAAACGTTGTAGATGGTCATTTCTTATTACGCAGTAATAAACTCGGCACTCTAAAGCACCCGAGAGCGTTTTTTTCCATGCCAACCTAACCAGAGTGACGGGAGCGGCACAATTCAGAAAAAGTGCTCAGCTCGCCGAGAAAATGCGATTTAAGCAATAAAATTAAAAATGCTTATAAAACATAAACCAAACGTTGGAGGTGGTCATTTCTTCATGCGCAGTGATAAACTCGGCACTCTAAAGCACCCGAGAGCGTTTTTTTCCATGCCAACCTAACCAGAGTGACGGGAGCGGCACAATTCAGAAAAAGTGCTCAGCTCGCCGAGAAAATGCGATTTAAGCAATAAAATTAAAAATGCTTATAAAACATAAACCAAACGTTGGAGGTGGTCATTTCTTCATGCGCAGTGATAAACTCGGCACTCTAAAGCACCCGAGAGCGTTTTATTTGATGCCAACCTAACCAGAGTGACGGGAGCGGCACAATTCAGAAAAAGTGCTCAGCTCGCCGAGAAAATGCGATTTAAGCAATAAAATTAAAAATGCTTATAAAACATAAACCAAACGTTGGAGGTGGTCATTTCTTCATGCGCAGTGATAAACTCGGCACTCTAAAGCACCCGAGAGCGTTTTTTTCGATGCCAACCTAACCAGAGTGACGGGAGCGGCACAATTCAGAAAAAGCGCTCAGCTCGCCGAGAAAATGCGATTTAAGCAATAAAATTAAAAATGCTTATAAAACATAAACCAAACGTTGGAGGTGGTCATTTCTTCATGCACAGTGATAAACTCGGCACTCTAAAGCACCCGAGAGCGTTTTTTTCGATGCCAACCTAACCAGAGTGACGGGAGCGGCACAATTCAGAAAAAGTGCTCAGCTCGCCGAGAAAATGCGATTTAAGCAATAAAATTAAAAATGCTTATAAAACATAAACCAAACGTTGTAAATGGTCATTTCTTATTACGCAGTAATAAACTCGGCACTCTAAAGCACCCGAGAGCGTTTTTTCGATGCCAACCTAACCAGAGTGACGGGAGCGGCACAATACAGAAAAAGCGCTCAGCTCGCCGAGAAAATGCGATTTAAGCAATAAAATTAAAAATGCTTATAAAACATAAACCAAACGTTGGAGGTGGTCTTTTCTTCATGCGCAGTGATAAACTCGGCACTCTAAAGCACTCGAGAGCGTTTTTTTCCATGCCAACCTAAACAGAGTGACGGGAGCGGCACAATTCAGAAAAAGTGCTCAGCTCGCCGAGAAAATGCGATTTAAGCAATAAAATTAAAAATGCTTATAAAACATAAACCAAACGTTGTAGATGGTCATTTCTTATTACGCAGTAATAAACTCGGCACTCTAAAGCACCCGAGAGCGTTTTTTTCCATGCCAACCTAACCAGAGTGACGGGAGCGGCACAATTCAGAAAAAGTGCTCAGCTCGCCGAGAAAATGCGATTTAAGCAATAAAATTAAAAATGCTTATAAAACATAAACCAAACGTTGGAGGTGGTCATTTCTTCATGCGCAGTGATAAACTCGGCACTCTAAAGCACCCGAGAGCGTTTTTTTCGATGCCAACCTAACCAGAGTGACGGGAGCGGCACAATTCAGAAAAAGTGCTCAGCTCGCCGAGAAAATGCGATTTAAGCAATAAAATTAAAAATGCTTATAAAACATAAACCAAACGTTGGAGGTGGTCATTTCTTCATGCACAGTGATAAACTCGGCACTCTAAAGCACCCGAGAGCGTTTTTTTCCATGCCAACCTAACCAGAGTGACGGGAGCGGCACAATTCAGAAAAAGTGCTCAGCTCGCCGAGAAAATGCGATTTAAGCAATAAAATTAAAAATGCTTATAAAACATAAACCAAACGTTGGAGGTGGTCATTTCTTCATGCGCAGTGATAAACTCGGCACTCTAAAGCACCCGAGAGCGTTTTTTTCCATGCCAACCTAACCAGAGTGACGGGAGCGGCACAATTCAGAAAAAGTGCTCAGCTCGCCGAGAAAATGCGATTTAAGCAATAAAATTAAAAATGCTTATAAAACATAAACCAAACGTTGGAGGTGGTCATTTCTTCATGCACAGTGATAAACTCGGCACTCTAAAGCACCCGAGAGCGTTTTTTTCGATGCCAACCTAACCAGAGTGACGGGAGCGGCACAATTCAGAAAAAGTGCTCAGCTCGCCGAGAAAATGCGATTTAAGCAATAAAATTAAAAATGCTTATAAAACCTAAACCAAACGTTGGAGGTGGTCATTTCTTCATGCGCAGTGATAAACTCGGCACTCTAAAGCACCCGAGAGCGTTTTTTTGGATGCCAACCTAACCAGAGTGACGGGAGCGGCACAATTCAGAAAAAGTGCTCAGCTCGCCGAGAAAATGCGATTTAAGCAATAAAATTAAAAATGCTTATAAAACATAAACCAAACGTTGGAGGTGGTCATTTCTTCATGCGCAGTGATAAACTCGGCACTCTAAAGCACCCGAGAGCGTTTTATTCGATGCCAACCTAACCAGAGTGACGGGAGCGGCACAATTCAGAAAAAGTGCTCAGCTCGCCGAGAAAATGCGATTTAAGCAATAAAATTAAAAATGCTTATAAAACATAAACCAAACGTTGGAGGTGGTCATTTCTTCATGCGCAGTGATAAACTCGGCACTCTAAAGCACCCGAGAGCGTTTTTTTCGATGCCAACCTAACCAGAGTGACGGGAGCGGCACAATTCAGAAAAAGCGCTCAGCTCGCCGAGAAAATGCGATTTAAGCAATAAAATTAAAAATGCTTATAAAACATAAACCAAACGTTGGAGGTGGTCATTTCTTCATGCACAGTGATAAACTCGGCACTCTAAAGCACCCGAGAGCGTTTTTTTCGATGCCAACCTAACCAGAGTGACGGGAGCGGCACAATTCAGAAAAAGTGCTCAGCTCGCCGAGAAAATGCGATTTAAGCAATAAAATTAAAAATGCTTATAAAACATAAACCAAACGTTGTAAATGGTCATTTCTTATTACGCAGTAATAAACTCGGCACTCTAAAGCACCCGAGAGCGTTTTTTCGATGCCAACCTAACCAGAGTGACGGGAGCGGCACAATACAGAAAAAGCGCTCAGCTCGCCGAGAAAATGCGATTTAAGCAATAAAATTAAAAATGCTTATAAAACATAAACCAAACGTTGGAGGTGGTCTTTTCTTCATGCGCAGTGATAAACTCGGCACTCTAAAGCACTCGAGAGCGTTTTTTTCCATGCCAACCTAAACAGAGTGACGGGAGCGGCACAATTCAGAAAAAGTGCTCAGCTCGCCGAGAAAATGCGATTTAAGCAATAAAATTAAAAATGCTTATAAAACATAAACCAAACGTTGTAGATGGTCATTTCTTATTACGCAGTAATAAACTCGGCACTCTAAAGCACCCGAGAGCGTTTTTTTCCATGCCAACCTAACCAGAGTGACGGGAGCGGCACAATTCAGAAAAAGTGCTCAGCTCGCCGAGAAAATGCGATTTAAGCAATAAAATTAAAAATGCTTATAAAACATAAACCAAACGTTGGAGGTGGTCATTTCTTCATGCGCAGTGATAAACTCGGCACTCTAAAGCACCCGAGAGCGTTTTTTTCGATGCCAACCTAACCAGAGTGACGGGAGCGGCACAATTCAGAAAAAGTGCTCAGCTCGCCGAGAAAATGCGATTTAAGCAATAAAATTAAAAATGCTTATAAAACATAAACCAAACGTTGGAGGTGGTCATTTCTTCATGCACAGTGATAAACTCGGCACTCTAAAGCACCCGAGAGCGTTTTTTTCCATGCCAACCTAACCAGAGTGACGGGAGCGGCACAATTCAGAAAAAGTGCTCAGCTCGCCGAGAAAATGCGATTTAAGCAATAAAATTAAAAATGCTTATAAAACATAAACCAAACGTTGGAGGTGGTCATTTCTTCATGCGCAGTGATAAACTCGGCACTCTAAAGCACCCGAGAGCGTTTTTTTCCATGCCAACCTAACCAGAGTGACGGGAGCGGCACAATTCAGAAAAAGTGCTCAGCTCGCCGAGAAAATGCGATTTAAGCAATAAAATTAAAAATGCTTATAAAACATAAACCAAACGTTGGAGGTGGTCATTTCTTCATGCACAGTGATAAACTCGGCACTCTAAAGCACCCGAGAGCGTTTTTTTCGATGCCAACCTAACCAGAGTGACGGGAGCGGCACAATTCAGAAAAAGTGCTCAGCTCGCCGAGAAAATGCGATTTAAGCAATAAAATTAAAAATGCTTATAAAACCTAAACCAAACGTTGGAGGTGGTCATTTCTTCATGCGCAGTGATAAACTCGGCACTCTAAAGCACCCGAGAGCGTTTTTTTGGATGCCAACCTAACCAGAGTGACGGGAGCGGCACAATTCAGAAAAAGTGCTCAGCTCGCCGAGAAAATGCGATTTAAGCAATAAAATTAAAAATGCTTATAAAACATAAACCAAACGTTGGAGGTGGTCATTTCTTCATGCGCAGTGATAAACTCGGCACTCTAAAGCACCCGAGAGCGTTTTATTCGATGCCAACCTAACCAGAGTGACGGGAGCGGCACAATTCAGAAAAAGTGCTCAGCTCGCCGAGAAAATGCGATTTAAGCAATAAAATTAAAAATGCTTATAAAACATAAACCAAACGTTGGAGGTGGTCATTTCTTCATGCGCAGTGATAAACTCGGCACTCTAAAGCACCCGAGAGCGTTTTTTTCGATGCCAACCTAACCAGAGTGACGGGAGCGGCACAATTCAGAAAAAGTGCTCAGCTCGCCGAGAAAATGCGATTTAAGCAATAAAATTAAAAATGCTTATAAAACATAAACCAAACGTTGGAGTTGGTCATTTCTTCATGCGCAGTGATAAACTCGGCACTCTAAAGCACCCGAGAGCGTTTTTTTCGATGCCAACCTAACCAGAGTGACGGGAGCGGCACAATTCAGAAAAAGTGCTCAGCTCGCCGAGAAAATGCGATTTAAGCAATAAAATTAAAAATGCTTATAAAACATAAACCAAACGTTGGAGGTGGTCATTTCTTCATGCGCAGTGATAAACTCGGCACTCTAAAGCACCCAAGAGCGTTTTTTTCGATGCCAACCTAACCAGAGTGACGGGAGCGGCACAATTCAGAAAAAGCGCTCAGCTCGCCGAGAAAATGCGATTTAAGCAATAAAATTAAAAATGCTTATAAAACATAAACCAAACGTTGGAGGTGGTCATTTCTTCATGCACAGTGATAAACTCGGCACTCTAAAGCACCCGAGAGCGTTTTTTTCGATGCCAACCTAACCAGAGTGACGGGAGCGGCACAATTCAGAAAAAGTGCTCAGCTCGCCGAGAAAATGCGATTTAAGCAATAAAATTAAAAATGCTTATAAAACATAAACCAAACGTTGTAGATGGTCATTTCTTATTACGCAGTAATAAACTCGGCACTCTAAAGCTCCCGAGAGCGTTTTTTTCGATGCCAACCTAACCAGAGTGACGGGAGCGGCACAATTCAGAAAAAGCGCTCAGCTCGCCGAGAAAATGCGATTTAAGCAATAAAATTAAAAATGCTTATAAAACATAAACCAAACGTTGGAGGTGGTCATTTCTTCATGCACAGTGATAAACTCGGCACTCTAAAGCACCCGAGAGCGTTTTTTTCGATGCCAACCTAACCAGAGTGACGGGAGCGGCACAATTCAGAAAAAGTGCTCAGCTCGCCGAGAAAATGCGATTTAAGCAATAAAATTAAAAATGCTTATAAAACATAAACCAAACGTTGTAAATGGTCATTTCTTATTACGCAGTAATAAACTCGGCACTCTAAAGCACCCGAGAGCGTTTTTTTCGATGCCAACCTAACCAGAGTGACGGGAGCGGCACAATTCAGAAAAAGCGCTCAGCTCGCCGAGAAAATGCGATTTAAGCAATAAAATTAAAAATGCTTATAAAACATAAACCAAACGTTGGAGGTGGTCTTTTCTTCATGTGCAGTGATAAACTCGGCACTCTAAAGCACCCGAGAGCGTTTTTTTCCATGCCAACCTAAACAGAGTGACGGGAGCGGCACAATTCAGAAAAAGTGCTCAGCTCGCCGAGAAAATGCGATTTAAGCAATAAAATTAAAAATGCTTATAAAACATAAACCAAACGTTGTAGATGGTCATTTCTTATTACGCAGTAATAAACTCGGCACTCTAAAGCACCCGAGAGCGTTTTTTTCCATGCCAACCTAACCAGAGTGACGGGAGCGGCACAATTCAGAAAAAGTGCTCAGCTCGCCGAGAAAATGCGATTTAAGCAATAAAATTAAAAATGCTTATAAAACATAAACCAAACGTTGGAGGTGGTCATTTCTTCATGCGCAGTGATAAACTCGGCACTCTAAAGCACCCGAGAGCGTTTTTTTCGATGCCAACCTAACCAGAGTGACGGGAGCGGCACAATTCAGAAAAAGTGCTCAGCTCGCCGAGAAAATGCGATTTAAGCAATAAAATTAAAAATGCTTATAAAACATAAACCAAACGTTGGAGGTGGTCATTTCTTCATGCGCAGTGATAAACTCGGCACTCTAAAGCACCCGAGAGCGTTTTTTTCGATGCCAACCTAACCAGAGTGACGGGAGCGGCACAATTCAGAAAAAGTGCTCAGCTCGCCGAGAAAATGCGATTTAAGCAATAAAATTAAAAATGCTTATAAAACATAAACCAAACGTTGGAGGTGGTCATTTCTTCATGCGCAGTGATAAACTCGGCACTCTAAAGCACCCGAGAGCCTTTTTTTCGATGCCAACCTAACCAGAGTGACGGGAGCGGCACAATTCAGAAAAAGTGCTCAGCTCGCCGAGAAAATGCGATTTAAGCAATAAAATTAAAAATGCTTATAAAACATAAACCAAACGTTGGAGGTGGTCATTTCTTCATGCGCAGTGATAAACTCGGCACTCTAAAGCACCCGAGAGCGTTTTTTTCCATGCCAACCTAACCAGAGTGACGGGAGCGGCACAATTCAGAAAAAGTGCTCAGCTCGCCGAGAAAATGCGATTTAAGCAATAAAATTAAAAATGCTTATAAAACATAAACCAAACGTTGTAGATGGTCATTTCTTATTACGCAGTAATAAACTCGGCACTCTAAAGCACCCGAGAGCGTTTTTTTCCATGCCAACCTAACCAGAGTGACGGGAGCGGCACAATTCAGAAAAAGTGCTCAGCTCGCCGAGAAAATGCGATTTAAGCAATAAAATTAAAAATGCTTATAAAACATAAACCAAACGTTGGAGGTGGTCATTTCTTCATGCGCAGTGATAAACTCGGCACTCTAAAGCACCCAAGAGCGTTTTTTTCGATGCCAACCTAACCAGAGTGACGGGAGCGGCACAATTCAGAAAAAGTGCTCAGCTCGCCGAGAAAATGCGATTTAAGCAATAAAATTAAAAATGCTTATAAAACATAAACCAAACGTTGTAAATGGTCATTTCTTATTACGCAGTAATAAACTCGGCACTCTAAAGCACCCGAGAGCGTTTTTTCGATGCCAACCTAACCAGAGTGACGGGAGCGGCACAATACAGAAAAAGCGCTCAGCTCGCCGAGAAAATGCGATTTAAGCAATAAAATTAAAAATGCTTATAAAACATAAACCAAACGTTGGAGGTGGTCTTTTCTTCATGCGCAGTGATAAACTCGGCACTCTAAAGCACCCGAGAGCGTTTTTTTCCATGCCAACCTAAACAGAGTGACGGGAGCGGCACAATTCAGAAAAAGTGCTCAGCTCGCCGAGAAAATGCGATTTAAGCAATAAAATTAAAAATGCTTATAAAACATAAACCAAACGTTGTAGATGGTCATTTCTTATTACGCAGTAATAAACTCGGCACTCTAAAGCACCCGAGAGCGTTTTTTTCCATGCCAACCTAACCAGAGTGACGGGAGCGGCACAATTCAGAAAAAGTGCTCAGCTCGCCGAGAAAATGCGATTTAAGCAATAAAATTAAAAATGCTTATAAAACATAAACCAAACGTTGGAGGTGGTCATTTCTTCATGCGCAGTGATAAACTCGGCACTCTAAAGCACCCGAGAGCGTTTTTTTCGATGCCAACCTAACCAGAGTGACGGGAGCGGCACAATTCAGAAAAAGTGCTCAGCTCGCCGAGAAAATGCGATTTAAGCAATAAAATTAAAAATGCTTATAAAACATAAACCAAACGTTGGAGGTGGTCATTTCTTCATGCACAGTGATAAACTCGGCACTCTAAAGCACCCGAGAGCGTTTTTTTCCATGCCAACCTAACCAGAGTGACGGGAGCGGCACAATTCAGAAAAAGTGCTCAGCTCGCCGAGAAAATGCGATTTAAGCAATAAAATTAAAAATGCTTATAAAACATAAACCAAACGTTGGAGGTGGTCATTTCTTCATGCGCAGTGATAAACTCGGCACTCTAAAGCACCCGAGAGCGTTTTTTTCCATGCCAACCTAACCAGAGTGACGGGAGCGGCACAATTCAGAAAAAGTGCTCAGCTCGCCGAGAAAATGCGATTTAAGCAATAAAATTAAAAATGCTTATAAAACATAAACCAAACGTTGGAGGTGGTCATTTCTTCATGCACAGTGATAAACTCGGCACTCTAAAGCACCCGAGAGCGTTTTTTTCGATGCCAACCTAACCAGAGTGACGGGAGCGGCACAATTCAGAAAAAGTGCTCAGCTCGCCGAGAAAATGCGATTTAAGCAATAAAATTAAAAATGCTTATAAAACCTAAACCAAACGTTGGAGGTGGTCATTTCTTCATGCGCAGTGATAAACTCGGCACTCTAAAGCACCCGAGAGCGTTTTTTTGGATGCCAACCTAACCAGAGTGACGGGAGCGGCACAATTCAGAAAAAGTGCTCAGCTCGCCGAGAAAATGCGATTTAAGCAATAAAATTAAAAATGCTTATAAAACATAAACCAAACGTTGGAGGTGGTCATTTCTTCATGCGCAGTGATAAACTCGGCACTCTAAAGCACCCGAGAGCGTTTTATTCGATGCCAACCTAACCAGAGTGACGGGAGCGGCACAATTCAGAAAAAGTGCTCAGCTCGCCGAGAAAATGCGATTTAAGCAATAAAATTAAAAATGCTTATAAAACATAAACCAAACGTTGGAGGTGGTCATTTCTTCATGCGCAGTGATAAACTCGGCACTCTAAAGCACCCGAGAGCGTTTTTTTCGATGCCAACCTAACCAGAGTGACGGGAGCGGCACAATTCAGAAAAAGTGCTCAGCTCGCCGAGAAAATGCGATTTAAGCAATAAAATTAAAAATGCTTATAAAACATAAACCAAACGTTGGAGTTGGTCATTTCTTCATGCGCAGTGATAAACTCGGCACTCTAAAGCACCCGAGAGCGTTTTTTTCGATGCCAACCTAACCAGAGTGACGGGAGCGGCACAATTCAGAAAAAGTGCTCAGCTCGCCGAGAAAATGCGATTTAAGCAATAAAATTAAAAATGCTTATAAAACATAAACCAAACGTTGGAGGTGGTCATTTCTTCATGCGCAGTGATAAACTCGGCACTCTAAAGCACCCAAGAGCGTTTTTTTCGATGCCAACCTAACCAGAGTGACGGGAGCGGCACAATTCAGAAAAAGCGCTCAGCTCGCCGAGAAAATGCGATTTAAGCAATAAAATTAAAAATGCTTATAAAACATAAACCAAACGTTGGAGGTGGTCATTTCTTCATGCACAGTGATAAACTCGGCACTCTAAAGCACCCGAGAGCGTTTTTTTCGATGCCAACCTAACCAGAGTGACGGGAGCGGCACAATTCAGAAAAAGTGCTCAGCTCGCCGAGAAAATGCGATTTAAGCAATAAAATTAAAAATGCTTATAAAACATAAACCAAACGTTGTAGATGGTCATTTCTTATTACGCAGTAATAAACTCGGCACTCTAAAGCACCCGAGAGCGTTTTTTTCGATGCCAACCTAACCAGAGTGACGGGAGCGGCACAATTCAGAAAAAGCGCTCAGCTCGCCGAGAAAATGCGATTTAAGCAATAAAATTAAAAATGCTTATAAAACATAAACCAAACGTTGGAGGTGGTCATTTCTTCATGCACAGTGATAAACTCGGCACTCTAAAGCACCCGAGAGCGTTTTTTTCGATGCCAACCTAACCAGAGTGACGGGAGCGGCACAATTCAGAAAAAGTGCTCAGCTCGCCGAGAAAATGCGATTTAAGCAATAAAATTAAAAATGCTTATAAAACATAAACCAAACGTTGTAAATGGTCATTTCTTATTACGCAGTAATAAACTCGGCACTCTAAAGCACCCGAGAGCGTTTTTTTCGATGCCAACCTAACCAGAGTGACGGGAGCGGCACAATTCAGAAAAAGCGCTCAGCTCGCCGAGAAAATGCGATTTAAGCAATAAAATTAAAAATGCTTATAAAACATAAACCAAACGTTGGAGGTGGTCTTTTCTTCATGTGCAGTGATAAACTCGGCACTCTAAAGCACCCGAGAGCGTTTTTTTCCATGCCAACCTAAACAGAGTGACGGGAGCGGCACAATTCAGAAAAAGTGCTCAGCTCGCCGAGAAAATGCGATTTAAGCAATAAAATTAAAAATGCTTATAAAACATAAACCAAACGTTGTAGATGGTCATTTCTTATTACGCAGTAATAAACTCGGCACTCTAAAGCACCCGAGAGCGTTTTTTTCCATGCCAACCTAACCAGAGTGACGGGAGCGGCACAATTCAGAAAAAGTGCTCAGCTCGCCGAGAAAATGCGATTTAAGCAATAAAATTAAAAATGCTTATAAAACATAAACCAAACGTTGGAGGTGGTCATTTCTTCATGCGCAGTGATAAACTCGGCACTCTAAAGCACCCGAGAGCGTTTTTTTCGATGCCAACCTAACCAGAGTGACGGGAGCGGCACAATTCAGAAAAAGTGCTCAGCTCGCCGAGAAAATGCGATTTAAGCAATAAAATTAAAAATGCTTATAAAACATAAACCAAACGTTGGAGGTGGTCATTTCTTCATGCGCAGTGATAAACTCGGCACTCTAAAGCACCCGAGAGCGTTTTTTTCGATGCCAACCTAACCAGAGTGACGGGAGCGGCACAATTCAGAAAAAGTGCTCAGCTCGCCGAGAAAATGCGATTTAAGCAATAAAATTAAAAATGCTTATAAAACATAAACCAAACGTTGGAGGTGGTCATTTCTTCATGCGCAGTGATAAACTCGGCACTCTAAAGCACCCGAGAGCGTTTTTTTCGATGCCAACCTAACCAGAGTGACGGGAGCGGCACAATTCAGAAAAAGTGCTCAGCTCGCCGAGAAAATGCGATTTAAGCAATAAAATTAAAAATGCTTATAAAACATAAACCAAACGTTGTAAATGGTCATTTCTTATTACGCAGTAATAAACTCGGCACTCTAAAGCACCCGAGAGCGTTTTTTTCGATGCCAACCTAACCAGAGTGACGGGAGCGGCACAATTCAGAAAAAGCGCTCAGCTCGCCGAGAAAATGCGATTTAAGCAATAAAATTAAAAATGCTTATAAAACATAAACCAAACGTTGGAGGTGGTCTTTTCTTCATGTGCAGTGATAAACTCGGCACTCTAAAGCACCCGAGAGCGTTTTTTTCCATGCCAACCTAAACAGAGTGACGGGAGCGGCACAATTCAGAAAAAGTGCTCAGCTCGCCGAGAAAATGCGATTTAAGCAATAAAATTAAAAATGCTTATAAAACATAAACCAAACGTTGTAGATGGTCATTTCTTATTACGCAGTAATAAACTCGGCACTCTAAAGCACCCGAGAGCGTTTTTTTCCATGCCAACCTAACCAGAGTGACGGGAGCGGCACAATTCAGAAAAAGTGCTCAGCTCGCCGAGAAAATGCGATTTAAGCAATAAAATTAAAAATGCTTATAAAACATAAACCAAACGTTGGAGGTGGTCATTTCTTCATGCGCAGTGATAAACTCGGCACTCTAAAGCACCCGAGAGCGTTTTTTTCGATGCCAACCTAACCAGAGTGACGGGAGCGGCACAATTCAGAAAAAGTGCTCAGCTCGCCGAGAAAATGCGATTTAAGCAATAAAATTAAAAATGCTTATAAAACATAAACCAAACGTTGTAGATGGTCATTTCTTATTACGCAGTAATAAACTCGGCACTCTAAAGCACCCGAGAGCGTTTTTTTCCATGCCAACCTAACCAGAGTGACGGGAGCGGCACAATTCAGAAAAAGTGCTCAGCTCGCCGAGAAAATGCGATTTAAGCAATAAAATTAAAAATGCTTATAAAACATAAACCAAACGTTGGAGGTGGTCATTTCTTCATGCGCAGTGATAAACTCGGCACTCTAAAGCACCCGAGAGCGTTTTTTTCCATGCCAACCTAACCAGAGTGACGGGAGCGGCACAATTCAGAAAAAGTGCTCAGCTCGCCGAGAAAATGCGATTTAAGCAATAAAATTAAAAATGCTTATAAAACATAAACCAAACGTTGGAGGTGGTCATTTCTTCATGCGCAGTGATAAACTCGGCACTCTAAAGCACCCGAGAGCGTTTTTTTCCATGCCAACCTAACCAGAGTGACGGGAGCGGCACAATTCAGAAAAAGTGCTCAGCTCGCCGAGAAAATGCGATTTAAGCAATAAAATTAAAAATGCTTATAAAACATAAACCAAACGTTGTAGATGGTCATTTCTTATTACGCAGTAATAAACTCGGCACTCTAAAGCACCCGAGAGCGTTTTTTTCCATGCCAACCTAACCAGAGTGACGGGAGCGGCACAATTCAGAAAAAGTGCTCAGCTCGCCGAGAAAATGCGATTTAAGCAATAAAATTAAAAATGCTTATAAAACATAAACCAAACGTTGGAGGTGGTCATTTCTTCATGCGCAGTGATAAACTCGGCACTCTAAAGCACCCGAGAGCGTTTTATTCGATGCCAACCTAACCAGAGTGACGGGAGCGGCACAATTCAGAAAAAGCGCTCAGCTCGCCGAGAAAATGCGATTTAAGCAATAAAATTAAAAATGCTTATAAAACATAAACCAAACGTTGGAGGTGGTCATTTCTTCATGCGCGGTGATAAACTCGGCACTCTAAAGCACCCGAGAGCGTTTTTTTCCATGCCAACCTAACCAGAGTGACGGGAGCGGCACAATTCAGAAAAAGTGCTCAGCTCGCCGAGTAAATGCGATTTAAGCAATAAAATTAAAAATGCTTATAAAACATAAACCAAACGTTGGAGGTGGTCATTTCTTCATGCGCAGTGATAAACTCGGCACTCTAAAGCACCCGAGAGCGTTTTTTTCGATGCCAACCTAACCAGAGTGACGGGAGCGGCACAATTCAGAAAAAGCGCTCAGCTCGCCGAGAAAATGCGATTTAAGCAATAAAATTAAAAATGCTTATAAAACATAAACCAAACGTTGGAGGTTGTCATTTCTTCATGCGCAGTGATAAACTCGGCACTCTAAAGCACCCGAGAGCGTTTTTTTCCATGCCAACCTAACCAGAGTGACGGGAGCGGCACAATTCAGAAAAAGCGCTCAGCTCGCCGAGAAAATGCGATTTAAGCAATAAAATTAAAAATGCTTATAAAACATAAACCAAACGTTGGAGGTGGTCATTTCTTCATGCACAGTGATAAACTCGGCACTCTAAAGCACCCGAGAGCGTTTTTTTCGATGCCAACCTAACCAGAGTGACGGGAGCGGCACAATTCAGAAAAAGTGCTCAGCTCGCCGAGAAAATGCGATTTAAGCAATAAAATTAAAAATGCTTATAAAACATAAACCAAACGTTGGAGGTGGTCATTTCTTCATGCGCAGTGATAAACTCGGCACTCTAAAGCACCCGAGAGCGTTTTTTTCGATGCCAACCTAACCAGAGTGACGGGAGCGGCACAATTCAGAAAAAGTGCTCAGCTCGCCGAGAAAATGCGATTTAAGCAATAAAATTAAAAATGCTTATAAAACATAAACCAAACGTTGGAGGTGGTCATTTCTTCATGCGCAGTGATAAACTCGGGACTCTAAAGCACCCGAGAGCGTTTTATTCGATGCCAACCTAACCAGAGTGACGGGAGCGGCACAATTCAGAAAAAGTGCTCAGCTCGCCGAGAAAATGCGATTTAAGCAATAAAATTAAAAATGCTTATAAAACATAAACCAAACGTTGGAGGTGGTCATTTCTTCATGCGCAGTGATAAACTCGGCACTCTAAAGCACCCGAGAGCGTTTTTTTCGATGCCAACCTAACCAGAGTGACGGGAGCGGCACAATTCAGAAAAAGCGCTCAGCTCGCCGAGAAAATGCGATTTAAGCAATAAAATTAAAAATACTTATAAAACATAAACCAAACGTTGGAGGTGGTCATTTCTTCATGCGCAGTGATAAACTCGGCACTCTAAAGCACCCGAGAGCGTTTTTTTCGATGCCAACCTAACCAGAGTGACGGGAGCGGCACAATTCAGAAAAAGCGCTCAGCTCGCCGAGAAAATGCGATTTAAGCAATAAAATTAAAAATGCTTATAAAACATAAACCAAACGTTGGAGGTGGTCATTTCTTCATGCGCAGTGATAAACTCGGCACTCTAAAGCACCCGAGAGCGTTTTTTTCGATGCCAACCTAACCAGAGTGACGGGAGCGGCACAATTCAGAAAAAGTGCTCAGCTCGCCGAGAAAATGCGATTTAAGCAATAAAATTAAAAATGCTTATAAAACATAAACCAAACGTTGGAGGTGGTCATTTCTTCATGCGCAGTGATAAACTCGGCACTCTAAAGCACCCGAGAGCGTTTTTTTCGATGCCAACCTAACCAGAGTGACGGGAGCGGCACAATTCAGAAAAAGTGCTCAGCTCGCCGAGAAAATGCAATTTAAGCAATAAAATTTAAAATGCTTATAAAACATAAACCAAACGTTGTAGATGGTCATTTCTTATTACGCAGTAATAAACTCGGCACTCTAAAGCACCCGAGAGCGTTTTTTTCCATGCCAACCTAACCAGAGTGACGGGAGCGGCACAATTCAGAAAAAGTGCTCAGCTCGCCGAGAAAATGCGATTTAAGCAATAAAATTAAAAATGCTTATAAAACATAAACCAAACGTTGGAGGTGGTCATTTCTTCATGCGCAGTGATAAACTCGGCACTCTAAAGCACCCGAGAGCGTTTTTTTCCATGCCAACCTAACCAGAGTGACGGGAGCGGCACAATTCAGAAAAAGTGCTCAGCTCGCCGAGAAAATGCGATTTAAGCAATAAAATTAAAAATGCTTATAAAACATAAACCAAACGTTGGAGGTGGTCATTTCTTCATGCGCAGTGATAAACTCGGCACTCTAAAGCACCCGAGAGCGTTTTATTCGATGCCAACCTAACCAGAGTGACGGGAGCGGCACAATTCAGAAAAAGTGCTCAGCTCGCCGAGAAAATGCGATTTAAGCAATAAAATTAAAAATGCTTATAAAACATAAACCAAACGTTGGAGGTGGTCATTTCTTCATGCGCAGTGATAAACTCGGCACTCTAAAGCACCCGAGAGCGTTTTTTTCGATGCCAACCTAACCAGAGTGACGGGAGCGGCACAGTTCAGAAAAAGTGCTCAGCTCGCCGAGAAAATGCGATTTAAGCAATAAAATTAAAAATGCTTATAAAACATAAACCAAACGTTGGAGTTGGTCATTTCTTCATGCGCAGTGATAAACTCGGCACTCTAAAGCACCCGAGAGCGTTTTTTTCGATGCCAACCTAACCAGAGTGACGGGAGCGGCACAATTCAGAAAAAGTGCTCAGCTCGCCGAGAAAATGCGATTTAAGCAATAAAATTAAAAATGCTTATAAAACATAAACCAAACGTTGGAGGTGGTCATTTCTTCATGCGCAGTGATAAACTCGGCACTCTAAAGCACCCAAGAGCGTTTTTTTCGATGCCAACCTAACCAGAGTGACGGGAGCGGCACAATTCAGAAAAAGCGCTCAGCTCGCCG
Organism: Syngnathus typhle; assembly: GCF_033458585.1. NCBI lineage: Eukaryota > Metazoa > Chordata > Actinopteri > Syngnathiformes > Syngnathidae > Syngnathus > Syngnathus typhle. The sequence continues at coordinate 175,851 of NW_026871937.1, read as the reverse complement.
AGAAAATGCGATTTAAGCAATAAAATTAAAAATGCTTATAAAACATAAACCAAACGTTGGAGGTGGTCATTTCTTCATGCACAGTGATAAACTCGGCACTCTAAAGCACCCGAGAGCGTTTTTTTCGATGCCAACCTAACCAGAGTGACGGGAGCGGCACAATTCAGAAAAAGTGCTCAGCTCGCCGAGAAAATGCGATTTAAGCAATAAAATTAAAAATGCTTATAAAACATAAACCAAACGTTGTAGAATGTAGATGGTCATTTCTTATTACGCAGTAATAAACTCGGCACTCTAAAGCACCCGAGAGCGTTTTTTTCGATGCCAACCTAACCAGAGTGACGGGAGCGGCACAATTCAGAAAAAGCGCTCAGCTCGCCGAGAAAATGCGATTTAAGCAATAAAATTAAAAATGCTTATAAAACATAAACCAAACGTTGGAGGTGGTCATTTCTTCATGCACAGTGATAAACTCGGCACTCTAAAGCACCCGAGAGCGTTTTTTTCGATGCCAACCTAACCAGAGTGACGGGAGCGGCACAATTCAGAAAAAGTGCTCAGCTCGCCGAGAAAATGCGATTTAAGCAATAAAATTAAAAATGCTTATAAAACATAAACCAAACGTTGTAAATGGTCATTTCTTATTACGCAGTAATAAACTCGGCACTCTAAAGCACCCGAGAGCGTTTTTTTCGATGCCAACCTAACCAGAGTGACGGGAGCGGCACAATTCAGAAAAAGCGCTCAGCTCGCCGAGAAAATGCGATTTAAGCAATAAAATTAAAAATGCTTATAAAACATAAACCAAACGTTGGAGGTGGTCTTTTCTTCATGTGCAGTGATAAACTCGGCACTCTAAAGCACCCGAGAGCGTTTTTTTCCATGCCAACCTAAACAGAGTGACGGGAGCGGCACAATTCAGAAAAAGTGCTCAGCTCGCCGAGAAAATGCGATTTAAGCAATAAAATTAAAAATGCTTATAAAACATAAACCAAACGTTGTAGATGGTCATTTCTTATTACGCAGTAATAAACTCGGCACTCTAAAGCACCCGAGAGCGTTTTTTTCCATGCCAACCTAACCAGAGTGACGGGAGCGGCACAATTCAGAAAAAGTGCTCAGCTCGCCGAGAAAATGCGATTTAAGCAATAAAATTAAAAATGCTTATAAAACATAAACCAAACGTTGGAGGTGGTCATTTCTTCATGCACAGTGATAAACTCGGCACTCTAAAGCACCCGAGAGCGTTTTTTTCCATGCCAACCTAACCAGAGTGACAGGAGCGGCACAATTCAGAAAAAGCGCTCAGCTCGCCGAGAAAATGCGATTTAAGCAATAAAATTAAAAATGCTTATAAAACATAAACCAAACGTTGGAGGTGGTCTTTTCTTCATGCGCAGTGATAAACTCGGCACTCTAAAGCACCCGAGAGTGTTTTTTTCCATGCCAACCTAAACAGAGTGACGGGAGCGGCACAATTCAGAAAAAGTGCTCAGCTCGCCGAGAAAATGCGATTTAAGCAATAAAATTAAAAATGCTTATAAAACATAAACCAAACGTTGTAGATGGTCATTTCTTATTACGCAGTAATAAACTCGGCACTCTAAAGCACCCGAGAGCGTTTTTTTCCATGCCAACCTAACCAGAGTGACGGGAGCGGCACAATTCAGAAAAAGTGCTCAGCTCGCCGAGAAAATGCGATTTAAGCAATAAAATTAAAAATGCTTATAAAACATAAACCAAACGTTGGAGGTGGTCATTTCTTCATGCGCAGTGATAAACTCGGCACTCTAAAGCACCCGAGAGCGTTTTTTTCCATGCCAACCTAACCAGAGTGACGGGAGCGGCACAATTCAGAAAAAGTGCTCAGCTCGCCGAGAAAATGCGATTTAAGCAATAAAATTAAAAATGCTTATAAAACATAAACCAAACGTTGGAGGTGGTCATTTCTTCATGCGCAGTGATAAACTCGGCACTCTAAAGCACCCGAGAGCGTTTTTTTCCATGCCAACCTAACCAGAGTGACAGGAGCGGCACAATTCAGAAAAAGTGCTCAGCTCGCCGAGAAAATGCGATTTAAGCAATAAAATTAAAAATGCTTATAAAACATAAACCAAACGTTGGAGGTGGTCTTTTCTTCATGCGCAGTGATAAACTCGGCACTCTAAAGCACCCGAGAGCGTTTTTTTCCATGCCAACCTAAACAGAGTGACGGGAGCGGCACAATTCAGAAAAAGTGCTCAGCTCGCCGAGAAAATGCGATTTAAGCAATAAAATTAAAAATGCTTATAAAACATAAACCAAACGTTGTAGATGGTCATTTCTTATTACGCAGTAATAAACTCGGCACTCTAAAGCACCCGAGAGCGTTTTTTTCCATGCCAACCTAACCAGAGTGACGGGAGCGGCACAATTCAGAAAAAGTGCTCAGCTCGCCGAGAAAATGCGATTTAAGCAATAAAATTAAAAATGCTTATAAAACATAAACCAAACGTTGGAGGTGGTCATTTCTTCATGCGCAGTGATAAACTCGGCACTCTAAAGCACCCGAGAGCGTTTTTTTCGATGCCAACCTAACCAGAGTGACGGGAGCGGCACAATTCAGAAAAAGTGCTCAGCTCGCCGAGAAAATGCGATTTAAGCAATAAAATTAAAAATGCTTATAAAACATAAACCAAACGTTGGAGGTGGCCATTTCTTCATGCGCAGTGATAAACTCGGCACTCTAAAGCACCCGAGAGCGTTTTTTTCCATGCCAACCTAACCAGAGTGACGGGAGCGGCACAATTCAGAAAAAGTGCTCAGCTCGCCGAGAAAATGCGATTTAAGCAATAAAATTAAAAATGCTTATAAAACATAAACCAAACGTTGGAGGTGGTCATTTCTTCATGCGCAGTGATAAACTCGGCACTCTAAAGCACCCGAGAGCGTTTTTTTCGATGCCAACCTAACCAGAGTGACGGGAGCGGCACAATTCAGAAAAAGTGCTCAGCTCGCCGAGAAAATGCGATTTAAGCAATAAAATTAAAAATGCTTATAAAACATAAACCAAACGTTGTAGATGGTCATTTCTTATTACGCAGTAATAAACTCGGCACTCTAAAGCACCCGAGAGCGTTTTTTTCCATGCCAACCTAACCAGAGTGACGGGAGCGGCACAATTCAGAAAAAGTGCTCAGCTCGCCGAGAAAATGCGATTTAAGCAATACAATTAAAAATGCTTATAAAACATAAACCAAACGTTGGAGGTGGTCATTTCTTCATGTGCAGTGATAAACTCGGCACTCTAAAGCACCCGAGAGCGTTTTTTTCCATGCCAACCTAACCAGAGTGACGGGAGCGGCACAATTCAGAAAAAGTGCTCAGCTCGCCGAGAAAATGCGATTTAAGCAATAAAATTAAAAATGCTTATAAAACATAAACCAAACGTTGGAGGTGGTCATTTCTTCATGCACAGTGATAAACTCGGCACTCTAAAGCACCCGAGAGCGTTTTTTTCGATGCCAACCTAACCAGAGTGACGGGAGCGGCACAATTCAGAAAAAGCGCTCAGCTCGCCGAGAAAATGCGATTTAAGCAATAAAATTAAAAATGCTTATAAAACATAAACCAAACGTTGGAGGTGGTCATTTCTTCATGCACAGTGATAAACTCGGCACTCTAAAGCACCCGAGAGCGTTTTTTTCGGTACCAACCTAACCAGAGTGACGGGAGCGGCACAATTCAGAAAAAGTGCTCAGCTCGCCGAGAAAATGCGATTTAAGCAATAAAATTAAAAATGCTTATAAAACATAAACCAAACGTTGGAGGTGGTCATTTCTTCATGCGCAGTGATAAACTCGGCACTCTAAAGCACCCGAGAGCGTTTTTTTCGATGCCAACCTAACCAGAGTGACGGGAGCGGCACAATTCAGAAAAAGTGCTCAGCTCGCCGAGAAAATGCATGCAATTTAAGCAATAAAATTTAAAATGCTTATAAAACATAAACCAAACGTTGTAGATGGTCATTTCTTATTACGCAGTAATAAACTCGGCACTCTAAAGCACCCGAGAGCGTTTTTTTCCATGCCAACCTAACCAGAGTGAAGGGAGCGGCACAATTCAGAAAAAGTGCTCAGCTCGCCGAGAAAATGCGATTTAAGCAATAAAATTAAAAATGCTTATAAAACATAAACCAAACGTTGGAGGTGGTCATTTCTTCATGCGCAGTGATAAACTCGGCACTCTAAAGCACCCGAGAGCGTTTTATTTGATGCCAACCTAACCAGAGTTACGGGAGCGGCACAATTCAGAAAAAGTGCTCAGCTCGCCGAGAAAATGCGATTTAAGCAATAAAATTAAAAATGCTTATAAAACATAAACCAAACGTTGGAGGTGGTCATTTCTTCATGCGCAGTGATAAACTCGGCACTCTAAAGCACCCGAGAGCGTTTTTTTCGATGCCAACCTAACCAGAGTGACGGGAGCGGCACAATTCTGAAAAAGCGCTCAGCTCGCCGAGAAAATGCGATTTAAGCAATAAAATTAAAAATGCTTATAAAACATAAACCAAACGTTGGAGGTGGTCATTTCTTCATGCGCGGTGATAAACTCGGCACTCTAAAGCACCCGAGAGCGTTTTTTTCGATGCCAACCTAACCAGAGTGACGGGAGCGGCACAATTCAGAAAAAGTGCTCAGCTCGCCGAGAAAATGCGATTTAAGCAATAAAATTAAAAATGCTTATAAAACATAAACCAAACGTTGGAGGTGGTCATTTCTTCATGCGCAGTGATAAACTCGGCACTCTAAAGCACCCGAGAGCGTTTTTTTCGATGCCAACCTAACCAGAGTGACGGGAGCGGCACAATTCAGAAAAAGTGCTCAGCTCGCCGAGAAAATGCGATTTAAGCAATAAAATTAAAAATGCTTATAAAACATAAACCAAACGTTGGAGGTGGTCATTTCTTCATGCGCAGTGATAAACTCGGCACTCTAAAGCACCCGAGAGCGTTTTTTTCGATGCCAACCTAACCAGAGTGACGGGAGCGGCACAATTCAGAAAAAGCGCTCGGCTCGCCGAGAAAATGCGATTTAAGCAATAAAATTAAAAATGCTTATAAAACATAAACCAAACGTTGGAGGTGGTCATTTCTTCATGCGCAGTGATAAACTCGGCACTCTAAAGCACCCGAGAGCGTTTTTTTCGATGCCAACCTAACCAGAGTGACGGGAGCGGCACAATTCAGAAAAAGCGCTCAGCTCGCCGAGAAAATGCGATTTAAGCAATAAAATTAAAAATGCTTATAAAACATAAACCAAACGTTGGAGGTGGTCATTTCTTCATGCGCAGTGATAAATTCGGCACTCTAAAGCACCCGAGAGCGTTTTTTTCGATGCCAACCTAACCAGAGTGACGGGAGCGGCACAATTCAGAAAAAGTGCTCAGCTCGCCGAGAAAATGCGATTTAAGCAATAAAATTAAAAATGCTTATAAAACATAAACCAAACGTTGGAGGTGGTCATTTCTTCATGCGCAGTGATAAACTCGGCACTCTAAAGCACCCGAGAGCGTTTTTTTCGATGCCAACCTAACCAGAGTGACGGGAGCGGCACAATTTAGAAAAAGTGCTCAGCTCGCCGAGAAAATGCGATTTAAGCAATAAAATTAAAAATGCTTATAAAACATAAACCAAACATTGGAGTTGGTCATTTCTTCATGCGCAGTGATAAACTCGGCACTCTAAAGCACCCGAGAGCGTTTTTTTCGATGCCAACCTAACCAGAGTGACGGGAGCGGCACAATTCAGAAAAAGTGCTCAGCTCGCCGAGAAAATGCGATTTAAGCAATAAAATTAAAAATGCTTATAAAACATAAACCAAACGTTGGAGGTGGTCATTTCTTCATGCGCAGTGATAAACTCGGCACTCTAAAGCACCCAAGAGCGTTTTTTTCGATGCCAACCTAACCAGAGTGACGGGAGCGGCACAATTCAGAAAAAGCGCTCAGCTCGCCGAGAAAATGCGATTTAAGCAATAAAATTAAAAATGCTTATAAAACATAAACCAAACGTTGGAGGTGGTCATTTCTTCATGCACAGTGATAAACTCGGCACTCTAAAGCACCCGAGAGCGTTTTTTTCGATGCCAACCTAACCAGAGTGACGGGAGCGGCACAATTCAGAAAAAGTGCTCAGCTCGCCGAGAAAATGCGATTTAAGCAATAAAATTAAAAATGCTTATAAAACATAAACCAAACGTTGTAGATGGTCATTTCTTATTACGCAGTAATAAACTCGGCACTCTAAAGCACCCGAGAGCGTTTTTTTCGATGCCAACCTAACCAGAGTGACGGGAGCGGCACAATTCAGAAAAAGCGCTCAGCTCGCCGAGAAAATGCGATTTAAGCAATAAAATTAAAAATGCTTATAAAACATAAACCAAACGTTGGAGGTGGTCATTTCTTCATGCACAGTGATAAACTCGGCACTCTAAAGCACCCGAGAGCGTTTTTTTCGATGCCAACCTAACCAGAGTGACGGGAGCGGCACAATTCAGAAAAAGTGCTCAGCTCGCCGAGAAAATGCGATTTAAGCAATAAAATTAAAAATGCTTATAAAACATAAACCAAACGTTGGAGGTGGTCATTTCTTCATGCGCAGTGATAAACTCGGCACTCTAAAGCACCCGAGAGCGTTTTTTTCCATGCCAACCTAACCAGAGTGACGGGAGCGGCACAATTCAGAAAAAGTGCTCAGCTCGCCGAGAAAATGCGATTTAAGCAATAAAATTAAAAATGCTTATAAAACATAAACCAAACGTTGTAGATGGTCATTTCTTATTACGCAGTAATAAACTCGGCACTCTAAAGCACCCGAGAGCGTTTTTTTCCATGCCAACCTAACCAGAGTGACGGGAGCGGCACAATTCAGAAAAAGTGCTCAGCTCGCCGAGAAAATGCGATTTAAGCAATAAAATTAAAAATGCTTATAAAACATAAACCAAACGTTGGAGGTGGTCATTTCTTCATGCGCAGTGATAAACTCGGCACTCTAACGCACCCGAGAGCGTTTTATTCGATGCCAACCTAACCAGAGTGACGGGAGCGGCACAATTCAGAAAAAGCGCTCAGCTCGCCGAGAAAATGCGATTTAAGCAATAAAATTAAAAATGCTTATAAAACATAAACCAAACGTTGGAGGTGGTCATTTCTTCATGCGCGGTGATAAACTCGGCACTCTAAAGCACCCGAGAGCGTTTTTTTCCATGCCAACCTAACCAGAGTGACGGGAGCGGCACAATTCAGAAAAAGTGCTCAGCTCGCCGAGAAAATGCGATTTAAGCAATAAAATTAAAAATGCTTATAAAACACAAACCAAACGTTGGAGGTGGTCATTTCTTCATGCGCAGTGATAAACTCGGCACTCTAAAGCACCCGAGTGCGTTTTTTTCGATGCCAACCTAACCAGAGTGACGGGAGCGGCACAATTCAGAAAAAGTGCTCAGCTCGCCGAGAAAATGCGATTTAAGCAATAAAATTAAAAATGCTTATAAAACATAAACCAAACGTTGTAGATGGTCATTTCTTATTACGCAGTAATAAACTCGGCACTCTAAAGCACCCGAGAGCGTTTTTTTCCATGCCAACCTAACCAGAGTGACGGGAGCGGCACAATTCAGAAAAAGTGCTCAGCTCGCCGAGAAAATGCGATTTAAGCAATACAATTAAAAATGCTTATAAAACATAAACCAAACGTTGGAGGTGGTCATTTCTTCATGTGCAGTGATAAACTCGGCACTCTAAAGCACCCGAGAGCGTTTTTTTCCATGCCAACCTAACCAGAGTGACGGGAGCGGCACAATTCAGAAAAAGTGCTCAGCTCGCCGAGAAAATGCGATTTAAGCAATAAAATTAAAAATGCTTATAAAACATAAACCAAACGTTGGAGGTGGTCATTTCTTCATGCACAGTGATAAACTCGGCACTCTAAAGCACCCGAGAGCGTTTTTTTCGATGCCAACCTAACCAGAGTGACGGGAGCGGCACAATTCAGAAAAAGTGCTCAGCTCGCCGAGAAAATGCGATTTAAGCAATAAAATTAAAAATGCTTATAAAACATAAACCAAACGTTGGAGGTGGTCATTTCTTCATGCGCAGTGATAAACTCGGCACTCTAAAGCACCCGAGAGCGTTTTTTTCGATGCCAACCTAACCAGAGTGACGGGAGCGGCACAATTCAGAAAAAGTGCTCAGCTCGCCGAGAAAATGCGATTTAAGCAATAAAATTTAAAATGCTTATAAAACATAAACCAAACGTTGTAGATGGTCATTTCTTATTACGCAGTAATAAACTCGGCACTCTAAAGCACCCGAGAGCGTTTTTTTCCATGCCAACCTAACCAGAGTGACGGGAGCGGCACAATTCAGAAAAAGTGCTCAGCTCGCCGAGAAAATGCGATTTAAGCAATAAAATTAAAAATGCTTATAAAACATAAACCAAACGTTGGAGGTGGTCATTTCTTCATGCGCAGTGATAAACTCGGCACTCTAAAGCACCCAAGAGCGTTTTTTTCGATGCCAACCTAACCAGAGTGACGGGAGCGGCACAATTCAGAAAAAGCGCTCAGCTCGCCGAGAAAATGCGATTTAAGCAATAAAATTAAAAATGCTTATAAAACATAAACCAAACGTTGGAGGTGGTCATTTCTTCATGCGCGGTGATAAACTCGGCACTCTAAAGCACCCGAGAGCGTTTTTTTCGATGCCAACCTAACCAGAGTGACGGGAGCGGCACAATTCAGAAAAAGTGCTCAGCTCGCCGAGAAAATGCGATTTAAGCAATAAAATTAAAAATGCTTATAAAACATAAACCAAACGTTGGAGGTGGTCATTTCTTCATGCGCAGTGATAAACTCGGCACTCTAAAGCACCCGAGAGCGTTTTTTTCGATGCCAACCTAACCAGAGTGACGGGAGCGGCACAATTCAGAAAAAGTGCTCAGCTCGCCGAGAAAATGCGATTTAAGCAATAAAATTAAAAATGCTTATAAAACATAAACCAAACGTTGGAGGTGGTCATTTCTTCATGCGCAGTGATAAACTCGGCACTCTAAAGCACCCGAGAGCGTTTTTGTCGATGCCAACCTAACCAGAGTGACGGGAGCGGCACAATTCAGAAAAAGCGCTCAGCTCGCCGAGAAAATGCGATTTAAGCAATAAAATTAAAAATGCTTATAAAACATAAACCAAACGTTGGAGGTTGTCATTTCTTCATGCGCAGTGATAAACTCGGCACTCTAAAGCACCCGAGAGCGTTTTTTTCCATGCCAACCTAACCAGAGTGACGGGAGCGGCACAATTCAGAAAAAGTGCTCAGCTCGCCGAGAAAATGCGATTTAAGCAATAAAATTAAAAATGCTTATAAAACATAAACCAAACGTTGGAGGTGGTCATTTCTTCATGCGCAGTGATAAACTCGGCACTCTAAAGCACCCGAGAGCGTTTTTTTCCATGCCAACCTAACCAGAGTGACGGGAGCGGCACAATTCAGAAAAAGTGCTCAGCTCGCCGAGAAAATGCGATTTAAGCAATAAAATTAAAAATGCTTATAAAACATAAACCAAACGTTGGAGGTGGCCATTTCTTCATGCGCAGTGATAAACTCGGCACTCTAAAGCACCCGAGAGCGTTTTTTTCCATGCCAACCTAACCAGAGTGACGGGAGCGGCACAATTCAGAAAAAGTGCTCAGCTCGCCGAGAAAATGCGATTTAAGCAACTAAATTAAAAATGCTTATAAAACATAAACCAAACGTTGGAGGTGGCCATTTCTTCATGCGCAGTGATAAACTCGGCACTCTAAAGCACCCGAGAGCGTTTTTTTCCATGCCAACCTAACCAGAGTGACGGGAGCGGCACAATTCAGAAAAAGTGCTCAGCTCGCCGAGAAAATGCGATTTAAGCAATAAAATTAAAAATGCTTATAAAACATAAACCAAACGTTGGAGGTGGTCATTTCTTCATGCGCAGTGATAAACTCGGCACTCTAAAGCACCCGAGAGCGTTTTTTTCCATGCCAACCTAACCAGAGTGACAGGAGCGGCACAATTCAGAAAAAGTGCTCAGCTCGCCGAGAAAATGCGATTTAAGCAATAAAATTAAAAATGCTTATAAAACATAAACCAAACGTTGGAGGTGGTCTTTTCTTCATGCGCAGTGATAAACTCGGCACTCTAAAGCACCCGAGAGCGTTTTTTTGCATGCCAACCTAACCAGAGTGACGGGAGCGGCACAATTCAGAAAAAGTGCTCAGCTCGCCGAGAAAATGCGATTTAAGCAATAAAATTAAAAATGCTTATAAAACATAAACCAAACGTTGGAGGTGGCCATTTCTTCATGCGCAGTGATAAACTCGGCACTCTAAAGCACCCGAGAGCGTTTTTTTCCATGCCAACCTAACCAGAGTGACGGGAGCGGCACAATTCAGAAAAAGTGCTCAGCTCGCCGAGTAAATGCGATTTAAGCAATAAAATTAAAAATGCTTATAAAACATAAACCAAACGTTGGAGGTGGTCATTTCTTCATGCGCAGTGATAAACTCGGCACTCTAAAGCACCCGAGAGCGTTTTTTTCCATGCCAACCTAACCAGAGTGACAGGAGCGGCACAATTCAGAAAAAGTGCTCAGCTCGCCGAGAAAATGCGATTTAAGCAATAAACTTAAAAATGCTTATAAAACATAAACCAAACGTTGGAGGTGGTCTTTTCTTCATGCGCAGTGATAAACTCGGCACTCTAAAGCACCCGAGAGCGTTTTTTTCCATGCCAACCTAAACAGAGTGACGGGAGCGGCACTATTCAGAAAAAGTGCTCAGCTCGCCGAGAAAATGCGATTTAAGCAATAAAATTAAAAATGCTTATAAAACATAAACCAAACGTTGGAGGTGGCCATTTCTTCATGCGCAGTGATAAACTCGGCACTCTAAAGCACCCGAGAGCGTTTTTTTCCATGCCAACCTAACCAGAGTGACGGGAGCGGCACAATTCAGAAAAAGTGCTCAGCTCGCCGAGAAAATGCGATTCAAGCAATAAAATTAAAAATGCTTATAAAACATAAACCAAACGTTGGAGGTGGCCATTTCTTCATGCGCAGTGATAAACTCGGCACTCTAAAGCACCCGAGAGCGTTTTTTTCCATGCCAACCTAACCAGAGTGACGGGAGCGGCACAATTCAGAAAAAGTGCTCAGCTCGCCGAGAAAATGCGATTTAAGCAATAAAATTAAAAATGCTTATAAAACATAAACCAAACGTTGGAGGTGGTCATTTCTTCATGCGCAGTGATAAACTCGGCACTCTAAAGCACCCGAGAGCGTTTTTTTCCATGCCAACCTAACCAGAGTGACGGGAGCGGCACAATTCAGAAAAAGTGCTCAGCTCGCCGAGAAAATGCGATTTAAGCAATAAAATTAAAAATGCTTATAAAACATAAACCAAACGTTGTAGATGGTCATTTCTTATTACGCAGTAATAAACTCGGCACTCTAAAGCACCCGAGAGCGTTTTTTTCCATGCCAACCTAACCAGAGTGACGGGAGCGGCACAATTCAGAAAAAGTGCTCAGCTCGCCGAGAAAATGCGATTTAAGCAATAAAATTAAAAATGCTTATAAAACATAAACCAAACGTTGGAGGTGGTAATTTCTTCATGCGCAGTGATAAACTCGGCACTCTAAAGCACCCGAGAGCGTTTTATTCGATGCCAACCTAACCAGAGTGACGGGAGCGGCACAATTCAGAAAAAGCGCTCAGCTCGCCGAGAAAATGCGATTTAAGCAATAAAATTAAAAATGCTTATAAAACATAAACCAAACGTTGGAGGTGGTCATTTCTTCATGCGCAGTGATAAACTCGGCACTCTAAAGCACCCGAGAGCGTTTTTTTCGATGCCAACCTAACCAGAGTGACGGGAGCGGCACAATTCAGAAAAAGTGCTCAGCTCGCCGAGAAAATGCGATTTAAGCAATAAAATTAAAAATGCTTATAAAACATAAACCAAACGTTGTAGATGGTCATTTCTTATTACGCAGTAATAAACTCGGCACTCTAAAGCACCCGAGAGCGTTTTTTTCCATGCCAACCTAACCAGAGTGACGGGAGCGGCACAATTCAGAAAAAGTGCTCAGCTCGCCGAGAAAATGCGATTTAAGCAATAAAATTAAAAATGCTTATAAAACATAAACCAAACGTTGGAGGTGGCCATTTCTTCATGCGCAGTGATAAACTCGGCACTCTAAAGCACCCGAGAGCGTTTTTTTCCATGCCAACCTAACCAGAGTGACGGGAGCGGCACAATTCAGAAAAATAGCTCAGCTCGCCGAGAAAATGCGATTTAAGCAATAAAATTAAAAATGCTTATAAAACATAAACCAAACGTTGGAGGTGGCCATTTCTTCATGCGCAGTGATAAACTCGGCACTCTAAAGCACCCGAGAGCGTTTTTTTCCATGCCAACCTAACCAGAGTGACGGGAGCGGCACAATTCAGAAAAAGTGCTCAGCTCGCCGAGAAAATGCGATTTAAGCAATAAAATTAAAAATGCTTATAAAACATAAACCAAACGTTGGAGGTGGTCATTTCTTCATGCGCAGTGATAAACTCGGCACTCTAAAGCACCCGAGAGCGTTTTTTTCCATGCCAACCTAACCAGAGTGACGGGAGCGGCACAATTCAGAAAAAGTGCTCAGCTCGCCGAGAAAATGCGATTTAAGCAATAAAATTAAAAATGCTTATAAAACATAAACCAAACGTTGGAGGTGGTCATTTCTTCATGCGCAGTGATAAACTCGGCACTCTAAAGCACCCGAGAGCGTTTTTTTCCATGCCAACCTAACCAGAGTGACGGGAGCGGCACAATTCAGAAAAAGTGCTCAGCTCGCCGAGAAAATGCGATTTAAGCAATAAAATTAAAAATGCTTATAAAACATAAACCAAACGTTGGAGGTGGTCATTTCTTCATGCGCAGTGATAAACTCGGCACTCTAAAGCACCCGAGAGCGTTTTTTTCGATGCCAACCTAACCAGAGTGACGGGAGCGGCACAATTCAGAAAAAGCGCTCAGCTAGCCGAGAAAATGCGATTTAAGCAATAAAATTAAAAATGCTTATAAAACATAAACCAAACGTTGGAGGTGGTCATTTCTTCATGCGCAGTGATAAACTCAGCACTCTAAAGCACCCGAGAGCGTTTTTTTCGATGCCAACCTAACCAGAGTGACGGGAGCGGCACAATTCAGAAAAAGCGCTCAGCTCGCCGAGAAAATGCGATTTAAGCAATAAAATTAAAAATGCTTATAAAACATAAACCAAACGTTGGAGGTGGTCATTTCTTCATGCGCAGTGATAAACTCGGCACTCTAAAGCACCCGAGAGCGTTTTTTTCGATGCCAACCTAACCAGAGTGACGGGAGCGGCACAATTCAGAAAAAGTGCTCAGCTCGCCGAGAAAATGCGATTTAAGCAATAAAATTAAAAATGCTTATAAAACATAAACCAAACGTTGGAGGTGGTCATTTCTTCATGCGCAGTAATAAACTCGGCACTCTAAAGCACCCGAGAGCGTTTTTTTTCCATGCCAACCTAACCAGAGTGACGGGAGCGGCACAATTCAGAAAAAGTGCTCAGCTCGCCGAGAAAATGCGATTTAAGCAATAAAATTAAAAATGCTTATAAAACATAAACCAAACGTTGGAGGTGGCCATTTCTTCATGCGCAGTGATAAACTCGGCACTCTAAAGCACCCGAGAGCGTTTTTTTCGATGCCAACCTAACCAGAGTGACGGGAGCGGCACAATTCAGAAAAAGTGCTCAGCTCGCCGAGAAAATGCGATTTAAGCAATAAAATTAAAAATGCTTATAAAACATAAACCAAACGTTGGAGGTGGTCATTTCTTCATGCGCAGTGATAAACTCGGCACTCTAAAGCACCCGAGAGCGTTTTTTTCCATGCCAACCTAACCAGAGTGACGGGAGCGGCACAATTCAGAAAAAGTGCTCAGCTCGCCGAGAAAATGCGATTTAAGCAATAAAATTAAAAATGCTTATAAAACATAAACCAAACGTTGGAGGTGGTCATTTCTTCATGCGCAGTGATAAACTCGGCACTCTAAAGCACCCGAGAGCGTTTTTTTCGATGCCAACCTAACCAGAGTGACGGGAGCGGCACAATTCAGAAAAAGTGCTCAGCTCGCCGAGAAAATGCGATTTAAGCAATAAAATTAAAAATGCTTATAAAACATAAACCAAACGTTGTAGATGGTCATTTCTTATTACGCAGTAATAAACTCGGCACTCTAAAGCACCCGAGAGCGTTTTTTTCCATGCCAACCTAACCAGAGTGACGGGAGCGGCACAATTCAGAAAAAGTGCTCAGCTCGCCGAGAAAATGCGATTTAAGCAATACAATTAAAAATGCTTATAAAACATAAACCAAACGTTGGAGGTGGTCATTTCTTCATGTGCAGTGATAAACTCGGCACTCTAAAGCACCCGAGAGCGTTTTTTTTCCATGCCAACCTAACCAGAGTGACGGGAGCGGCACAATTCAGAAAAAGTGCTCAGCTCGCCGAGAAAATGCGATTTAAGCAATAAAATTAAAAATGCTTATAAAACATAAACCAAACGTTGGAGGTGGTCATTTCTTCATGCGCAGTGATAAACTCGGCACTCTAAAGCACCCGAGAGCGTTTTTTTCGATGCCAACCTAACCAGAGTGACGGGAGCGGCACAATTCAGAAAAAGTGCTCAGCTCGCCGAGAAAATGCGATTTAAGCAATAAAATTAAAAATGCTTATAAAACATAAACCAAACGTTGGAGGTGGTCATTTCTTCATGCGCAGTGATAAACTCGGCACTCTAAAGCACCCGAGAGCGTTTTTTTCGATGCCAACCTAACCAGAGTGACGGGAGCGGCACAATTCAGAAAAAGCGCTCAGCTCGCCGAGAAAATGCGATTTAAGCAATAAAATTAAAAATGCTTATAAAACATAAACCAAACGTTGGAGGTGGTCATTTCTTCATGCACAGTGATAAACTCGGCACTCTAAAGCACCCGAGAGCGTTTTTTTCGATGCCAACCTAACCAGAGTGACGGGAGCGGCACAATTCAGAAAAAGTGCTCAGCTCGCCGAGAAAATGCGATTTAAGCAATAAAATTAAAAATGCTTATAAAACATAAACCAAACGTTGTAAATGGTCATTTCTTATTACGCAGTAATAAACTCGGCACTCTAAAGCACCCGAGAGCGTTTTTTCGATGCCAACCTAACCAGAGTGACGGGAGCGGCACAATACAGAAAAAGCGCTCAGCTCGCCGAGAAAATGCGATTTAAGCAATAAAATTAAAAATGCTTATAAAACATAAACCAAACGTTGGAGGTGGTCTTTTCTTCATGCGCAGTGATAAACTCGGCACTCTAAAGCACCCGAGAGCGTTTTTTTCCATGCCAACCTAAACAGAGTGACGGGAGCGGCACAATTCAGAAAAAGTGCTCAGCTCGCCGAGAAAATGCGATTTAAGCAATAAAATTAAAAATGCTTATAAAACATAAACCAAACGTTGTAGATGGTCATTTCTTATTACGCAGTAATAAACTCGGCACTCTAAAGCACCCGAGAGCGTTTTTTTCCATGCCAACCTAACCAGAGTGACGGGAGCGGCACAATTCAGAAAAAGTGCTCAGCTCGCCGAGAAAATGCGATTTAAGCAATAAAATTAAAAATGCTTATAAAACATAAACCAAACGTTGGAGGTGGTCATTTCTTCATGCGCAGTGATAAACTCGGCACTCTAAAGCACCCGAGAGCGTTTTTTTCGATGCCAACCTAACCAGAGTGACGGGAGCGGCACAATTCAGAAAAAGTGCTCAGCTCGCCGAGAAAATGCGATTTAAGCAATAAAATTAAAAATGCTTATAAAACATAAACCAAACGTTGGAGGTGGTCATTTCTTCATGCACAGTGATAAACTCGGCACTCTAAAGCACCCGAGAGCGTTTTTTTCCATGCCAACCTAACCAGAGTGACGGGAGCGGCACAATTCAGAAAAAGTGCTCAGCTCGCCGAGAAAATGCGATTTAAGCAATAAAATTAAAAATGCTTATAAAACATAAACCAAACGTTGGAGGTGGTCATTTCTTCATGCGCAGTGATAAACTCGGCACTCTAAAGCACCCGAGAGCGTTTTTTTCCATGCCAACCTAACCAGAGTGACGGGAGCGGCACTCAGAAAAAGTGCTCAGCTCGCCGAGAAAATGCGATTTAAGCAATAAAATTAAAAATGCTTATAAAACATAAACCAAACGTTGGAGGTGGCCATTTCTTCATGCGCAGTGATAAACTCGGCACTCTAAAGCACCCGAGAGCGTTTTTTTCCATGCCAACCTAACCAGAGTGACGGGAGCGGCACAATTCAGAAAAATAGCTCAGCTCGCCGAGAAAATGCGATTTAAGCAATAAAATTAAAAATGCTTATAAAACATAAACCAAACGTTGGAGGTGGCCATTTCTTCATGCGCAGTGATAAACTCGGCACTCTAAAGCACCCGAGAGCGTTTCTTTCCATGCCAACCTAACCAGAGTGACGGGAGCGGCACAATTCAGAAAAAGTGCTCAGCTCGCCGAGAAAATGCGATTTAAGCAATAAAATTAAAAATGCTTATAAAACATAAACCAAACGTTGGAGGTGGTCATTTCTTCATGCGCAGTGATAAACTCGGCACTCTAAAGCACCCGAGAGCGTTTTTTTCCATGCCAACCTAACCAGAGTGACGGGAGCGGCACAAGTCAGAAAAAGTGCTCAGCTCGCCGAGAAAATGCGATTTAAGCAATAAAATTAAAAATGCTTATAAAACATAAACCAAACGTTGGAGGTGGTCATTTCTTCATGCGCAGTGATAAACTCGGCACTCTAAAGCACCCGAGAGCGTTTTTTTCCATGCCAACCTAACCAGAGTGACGGGAGCGGCACAATTCAGAAAAAGTGCTCAGCTCGCCGAGAAAATGCGATTTAAGCAATAAAATTAAAAATGCTTATAAAACATAAACCAAACGTTGGAGGTGGTCATTTCTTCATGCGCAGTGATAAACTCGGCACTCTAAAATACCCGAGAGCGTTTTTTTCGATGCCAACCTAACCAGAGTGACGGGAGCGGCACAATTCAGAAAAAGCGCTCAGCTCGCCGAGAAAATGCGATTTAAGCAATAAAATTAAAAATGCTTATAAAACATAAACCAAACGTTGGAGGTGGTCATTTCTTCATGCGCAGTGATAAACTCGGCACTCTAAAGCACCCGAGAGCGTTTTTTTCGATGCCAACCTAACCAGAGTGACGGGAGCGGCACAATTCAGAAAAAGCGCTCAGCTCGCCGAGAAAATGCGATTTAAGCAATAAAATTAAAAATGCTTATAAAACATAAACCAAACGTTGGAGGTGGTCATTTCTTCATGCGCAGTGATAAACTCGGCACTAAAGCACCCGAGAGCGTTTTTTTCGATGCCAACCTAACCAGAGTGACGGGAGCGGCACAATTCAGAAAAAGCGCTCAGCTCGCCGAGAAAATGCGATTTAAGCAATAAAATTAAAAATGCTTATAAAACATAAACCAAACGTTGGAGGTGGTCATTTCTTCATGCGCAGTGATAAACTCGGCACTAAAGCACCCGAGAGCGTTTTTTTCGATGCCAACCTAACCAGAGTGACGGGAGCGGCACAATTCAGAAAAAGTGCTCAGCTCGCCGAGAAAATGCGATTTAAGCAATAAAATTAAAAATGCTTATAAAACATAAACCAAACGTTGGAGGTGGTCATTTCTTCATGCGCAGTGATAAACTCGGCACTCTAAAGCACCCGAGAGCGTTTTTTTTCCATGCCAACCTAACCAGAGTGACGGGAGCGGCACAATTCAGAAAAAGTGCTCAGCTCGCCGAGAAAATGCGATTTAAGCAATAAAATTAAAAATGCTTATAAAACATAAACCAAACGTTGGAGGTGGTCATTTCTTCATGCGCAGTGATAAACTCGGCACTCTAAAGCACCCGAGAGCGTTTATTTCGATGCCAACCTAACCAGAGTGACGGGAGCGGCACAATTCAGAAAAAGTGCTCAGCTCGCCGAGAAAATGCGATTTAAGCAATAAAATTAAAAATGCTTATAAAACATAAACCAAACGTTGTAGATGGTCATTTCGTATTACGCAGTAATAAACTCGGCACTCTAAAGCACCCGAGAGCGTTTTTTTCCATGCCAACCTAACCAGAGTGACGGGAGCGGCACAATTCAGAAAAAGCGCTCAGCTCGCCGAGAAAATGCGATTTAAGCAATAAAATTAAAAATGCTTATAAAACATAAACCAAACGTTGGAGGTGGTCATTTCTTCATGCGCAGTGATAAACTCGGCACTCTAAAGCACCCGAGAGCGTTTTTTTCGATGCCAACCTAACCAGAGTGACGGGAGCGGCACAATTCAGAAAAAGCGTTCAGCTCGCCGAGAAAATGCGATTTAAGCAATAAAATTAAAAATGCTTATAAAACATAAACCAAACGTTGGAGGTGGTCATTTCTTCATGCACAGTGATAAACTCGGCACTCTAAAGCACCCGAGAGCGTTTTTTTCGATGCCAACCTAACCAGAGTGACGGGAGCGGCACAATTCAGAAAAAGTGCTCAGCTCGCCGAGAAAATTCGATTTAAGCAATAAAATTAAAAATGCTTATAAAACATAAACCAAACGTTGGAGGTGGTCATTTCTTCATGCGCAGTGATAAACTCGGCACTCTAAAGCACCCGAGAGCGTTTTTTTCGATGCCAACCTAACCAGAGTGACGGGAGCGGCACAATTCAGAAAAAGTGCTCAGCTCGCCGAGAAAATGCGATTTAAGCAATAAAATTAAAAATGCTTATAAAACATAAACCAAACGTTGGAGGTGGTCATTTCTTCATGCGCAGTGATAAACTCGGCACTCTAAAGCACCCGAGAGCGTTTTATTCGATGCCAACCTAACCAGAGTGACGGAGCGGCACAATTCAGAAAAAGTGCTCAGCTCGCCGAGAAAATGCGATTTAAGCAATAAAATTAAAAATGCTTATAAAACATAAACCAAACGTTGGAGGTGGTGATTTCTTCATGCGCAGTGATAAACTCGGCACTCTAAAGAACCCGAGAGCGTTTTTTTCGATGCCAACCTAACCAGAGTGACGGGAGCGGCACAATTCAGAAAAAGCGCTCAGCTCGCCGAGAAAATGCGATTTAAGCAATAAAATTAAAAATGCTTATAAAACATAAACCAAACGTTGGAGGTGGTCATTTCTTCATGCGCAGTGATAAACTCGGCACTCTAAAGCACCCGAGAGCGTTTTTTTCCATGCCAACCTAACCAGAGTGACGGGAGCGGCACAATTCAGAAAAAGTGCTCAGCTCGCCGAGAAAATGCGATTTAAGCAATAAAATTAAAAATGCTTATAAAACATAAACCAAACGTTGTAGATGGTCATTTCTTATTACGCAGTAATAAACTCGGCACTCTAAAGCACCCGAGAGCGTTTTTTTCCATGCCAACCTAACCAGAGTGACGGGAGCGGCACAATTCAGAAAAAGTGCTCAGCTCGCCGAGAAAATGCGATTTAAGCAATAAAATTAAAAATGCTTATAAAACATAAACCAAACGTTGGAGGTGGTCATTTCTTATTACGCAGTAATAAACTCGGCACTCTAAAGCACCCGAGAGCGTTTTTTTCCATGCCAACCTAACCAGAGTGACGGGAGCGGCACAATTCAGAAAAAGCGCTCAGCTCGCCGAGAAAATGCGATTTAAGCAATAAAATTAAAAATGCTTATAAAACATAAACCAAACGTTGGAGGTGGTCATTTATTCATGCGCAGTGATAAACTCGGCACTCTAAAGCACCCGAGAGCGTTTTTTTCGATGCCAACCTAACCAGAGTGACGGGAGCGGCACAATTCAGAAAAAGCGTTCAGCTCGCCGAGAAAATGCGATTTAAGCAATAAAATTAAAAATGCTTATAAAACATAAACCAAACGTTGGAGGTGGTCATTTCTTCATGCACAGTGATAAACTCGGCACTCTAAATCACCCGAGAGCGTTTTTTTCGATGCCAACCTAACCAGAGTGACGGGAGCGGCACAATTCAGAAAAAGTGCTCAGCTCGCCGAGAAAATGCGATTTAAGCAATAAAATTAAAAATGCTTATAAAACATAAACCAAACGTTGGAGGTGGTCATTTCTTCATGCGCAGTGATAAACTCGGCACTCTAAAGCACCCGAGAGCGTTTTTTTCGATGCCAACCTAACCAGAGTGACGGGAGCGGCACAATTCAGAAAAAGTGCTCAGCTCGCCGAGAAAATGCGATTTAAGCAATAAAATTAAAAATGCTTATAAAACATAAACCAAACGTTGGAGGTGGTCATTTCTTCATGCGCAGTGATAAACTCGGCACTCTAAAGCACCCGAGAGCGTTTTATTCGATGCCAACCTAACCAGAGTGACGGGAGCGGCACAATTCAGAAAAAGTGCTCAGCTCGCCGAGAAAATGCGATTTAAGCAATAAAATTAAAAATGCTTATAAAACATAAACCAAACGTTGGAGGTGGTCATTTCTTCATGCCAGTGATAAACTCGGCACTCTAAAGCACCCGAGAGCGTTTTTTTCGATGCCAACCTAACCAGAGTGACGGGAGCGGCACAATTCAGAAAAAGCGCTCAGCTCGCCGAGAAAATGCGATTTAAGCAATAAAATTAAAAATGCTTATAAAACATAAACCAAACGTTGAAGGTGGTCATTTCTTCATGCGCGGTGATAAACTCGGCACTCTAAAGCACCCGAGAGCGTTTTTTTCGATGCCAACCTAACCAGAGTGACGGGAGCGGCACAATTCAGAAAAAGTGCTCAGCTCGCCGAGAAAATGCGATTTAAGCAATAAAATTAAAAATGCTTATAAAACATAAATCAAACGTTGGAGGTGGTCATTTCTTCATGCGCAGTGATAAACTCGGCACTCTAAAGCACCCGAGAGCGTTTTTTTCGATGCCAACCTAACCAGAGTGACGGGAGCGGCACAATTCAGAAAAAGTGCTCAGCTCGCCGAGAAAATGCGATTTAAGCAATAAAATTAAAAATGCTTATAAAACATAAACCAAACGTTGGAGTTGGTCATTTCTTCATGCGCAGTGATAAACTCGGCACTCTAAAGCACCCGAGAGCGTTTTTTTCGATGCCAACCTAACCAGAGTGACGGGAGCGGCACAATTCAGAAAAAGTGCTCAGCTCGCCGAGAAAATGCGATTTAAGCAATAAAATTAAAAATGCTTATAAAACATAAACCAAACGTTGGAGGTGGTCATTTCTTCATGCGCAGTGATAAACTCGGCACTCTAAAGCACCCAAGAGCGTTTTTTTCGATGCCAACCTAACCAGAGTGACGGGAGCGGCACAATTCAGAAAAAGCGCTCAGCTCGCCGAGAAAATGCGATTTAAGCAATAAAATTAAAAATGCTTATAAAACATAAACCAAACGTTGGAGGTGGTCATTTCTTCATGCACAGTGATAAACTCGGCACTCTAAAGCACCCGAGAGCGTTTTTTTCGATGCCAACCTAACCAGAGTGACGGGAGCGGCACAATTCAGAAAAAGTGCTCAGCTCGCCGAGAAAATGCGATTTAAGCAATAAAATTAAAAATGCTTAAACCAAACGTTGTAGATGGTCATTTCTTATTACGCAGTAATAAACTCGGCACTCTAAAGCACCCGAGAGCGTTTTTTTCGATGCCAACCTAACCAGAGTGACGGGAGCGGCACAATTCAGAAAAAGCGCTCAGCTCGCCGAGAAAATGCGATTTAAGCAATAAAATTAAAAATGCTTATAAAACATAAACCAAACGTTGGAGGTGGTCATTTCTTCATGCACAGTGATAAACTCGGCACTCTAAAGCACCCGAGAGCGTTTTTTTCGATGCCAACCTAACCAGAGTGACGGGAGCGGCACAATTCAGAAAAAGTGCTCAGCTCGCCGAGAAAATGCGATTTAAGCAATAAAATTAAAAATGCTTATAAAACATAAACAAACGTTGTAAATGGTCATTTCTTATTACGCAGTAATAAACTCGGCACTCTAAAGCACCCGAGAGCGTTTTTTCGATGCCAACCTAACCAGAGTGACGGGAGCGGCACAATACAGAAAAAGCGCTCAGCTCGCCGAGAAAATGCGATTTAAGCAATAAAATTAAAAATGCTTATAAAACATAAACCAAACGTTGGAGGTGGTCTTTTCTTCATGCGCAGTGATAAACTCGGCACTCTAAAGCACCCGAGAGCGTTTTTTTCCATGCCAACCTAAACAGAGTGACGGGAGCGGCACAATTCAGAAAAAGTGCTCAGCTCGCCGAGAAAATGCGATTTAAGCAATAAAATTAAAAATGCTTATAAAACATAAACCAAACGTTGTAGATGGTCATTTCTTATTACGCAGTAATAAACTCGGCACTCTAAAGCACCCGAGAGCGTTTTTTTCCATGCCAACCTAACCAGAGTGACGGGAGCGGCACAATTCAGAAAAAGTGCTCAGCTCGCCGAGAAAATGCGATTTAAGCAATAAAATTAAAAATGCTTATAAAACATAAACCAAACGTTGGAGGTGGTCATTTCTTCATGCGCAGTGATAAACTCGGCACTCTAAAGCACCCGAGAGCGTTTTTTTCGATGCCAACCTAACCAGAGTGACGGGAGCGGCACAATTCAGAAAAAGTGCTCAGCTCGCCGAGAAAATGCGATTTAAGCAATAAAATTAAAAATGCTTATAAAACATAAACCAAACGTTGGAGGTGGTCATTTCTTCATGCACAGTGATAAACTCGGCACTCTAAAGCACCCGAGAGCGTTTTTTTCCATGCCAACCTAACCAGAGTGACGGGAGCGGCACAATTCAGAAAAAGTGCTCAGCTCGCCGAGAAAATGCGATTTAAGCAATAAAATTAAAAATGCTTATAAAACATAAACCAAACGTTGGAGGTGGTCATTTCTTCATGCGCAGTGATAAACTCGGCACTCTAAAGCACCCGAGAGCGTTTTTTTCGATGCCAACCTAACCAGAGTGACGGGAGCGGCACAATTCAGAAAAAGTGCTCAGCTCGCCGAGAAAATGCGATTTAAGCAATAAAATTAAAAATGCTTATAAAACATAAACCAAACGTTGGAGGTGGTCATTTCTTCATGCGCAGTGATAAACTCGGCACTGTAAAGCACCCGAGAGCGTTTTTTTCCATGCCAACCTAACCAGAGTGACGGCAGCGGCACAATTCAGAAAAAGTGCTCAGCTCGCCGAGAAAATGCGATTTAAGCAATAAAATTAAAAATGCTTATAAAACATAAACCAAACGTTGGAGGTGGTCATTTCTTATTACGCAGTAATAAACTCGGCACTCTAAAGCACCCGAGAGCGTTTTTTTCCATGCCAACCTAACCAGAGTGACGGGAGCGGCACAATTCAGAAAAAGTGCTCAGCTCGCCGAGAAAATGCGATTTAAGCAATAAAATTAAAAATGCTTATAAAACATAAACCAAACGTTGTAAATGGTCATTTCTTATTACGCAGTAATAAACTCGGCACTCTAAAGCACCCGAGAGCGTTTTTTTCGATGCCAACCTAACCAGAGTGACGGGAGCGGCACAATTCAGAAAAAGTGCTCAGCTCGCCGAGAAAATGCGATTTAAGCAATAAAATTAAAAATGCTTATAAAACATAAACCAAACGTTGGAGGTGGTCATTTCTTCATGCGCAGTGATAAACTCGGCACTCTAAAGCACCCGAGAGCGTTTTATTCGATGCCAACCTAACCAGAGTGACGGGAGCGGCACAATTCAGAAAAAGCGCTCAGCTCGCCGAGAAAATGCGATTTAAGCAATAAAATTAAAAATGCTTATAAAACATAAACCAAACGTTGGAGGTGGTCATTTCTTCATGCGCGGTGATAAACTCGGCACTCTAAAGCACCCGAGAGCGTTTTTTTCCATGCCAACCTAACCAGAGTGACGGGAGCGGCACAATTCAGAAAAAGTGCTCAGCTCGCCGAGAAAATGCGATTTAAGCAATAAAATTAAAAATGCTTATAAAACATAAACCAAACGTTGGAGGTGGTCATTTCTTCATGCGCAGTGATAAACTCGGCACTCTAAAGCACCCGAGAGCGTTTTTTTCGATGCCAACCTAACCAGAGTGACGGGAGCGGCACAATTCAGAAAAAGTGCTCAGCTCGCCGAGAAAATGCGATTTAAGCAATAAAATTAAAAATGCTTATAAAACATAAACCAAACGTTGTAGATGGTCATTTCTTATTACGCAGTAATAAACTCGGCACTCTAAAGCACCCGAGAGCGTTTTTTTCCATGCCAACCTAACCAGAGTGACGGGAGCGGCACAATTCAGAAAAAGTGCTCAGCTCGCCGAGAAAATGCGATTTAAGCAATACAATTAAAAATGCTTATAAAACATAAACCAAACGTTGGAGGTGGTCATTTCTTCATGTGCAGTGATAAACTCGGCACTCTAAAGCACCCGAGAGCGTTTTTTTCCATGCCAACCTAACCAGAGTGACGGGAGCGGCACAATTCAGAAAAAGTGCTCAGCTCGCCGAGAAAATGCGATTTAAGCAATAAAATTAAAAATGCTTATAAAACATAAACCAAACGTTGGAGGTGGTCATTTCTTCATGCACAGTGATAAACTCGGCACTCTAAAGCACCCGAGAGCGTTTTTTTCGATGCCAACCTAACCATGACGGGAGCGGCACAATTCAGAAAAAGTGCTCAGCTCGCCGAGAAAATGCGATTTAAGCAATAAAATTAAAAATGCTTATAAAACCTAAACCAAACGTTGGAGGTGGTCATTTCTTCATGCGCAGTGATAAACTCGGCACTCTTAAGCACCCGAGAGCGTTTTTTTCGATGCCAACCTAACCAGAGTGACGGGAGCGGCACAATTCAGAAAAAGTGCTCAGCTCGCCGAGAAAATGCGATTTAAGCAATAAAATTAAAAATGCTTATAAAACATAAACCAAACGTTGGAGGTGGTCATTTCTTCATGCGCAGTGATAAACTCGGCACTCTAAAGCACCCGAGAGCGTTTTATTCGATGCCAACCTAACCAGAGTGACGGGAGCGGCACAATTCAGAAAAAGTGCTCAGCTCGCCGAGAAAATGCGATTTAAGCAATAAAATTAAAAATGCTTATAAAACATAAACCAAACGTTGGAGGTGGTCATTTCTTCATGCGCAGTGATAAACTCGGCACTCTAAAGCACCCGAGAGCGTTTTTTTCGATGCCAACCTAACCAGAGTGACGGGAGCGGCACAATTCAGAAAAAGTGCTCAGCTCGCCGAGAAAATGCGATTTAAGCAATAAAATTAAAAATGCTTATAAAACATAAACCAAACGTTGGAGTTGGTCATTTCTTCATGCGCAGTGATAAACTCGGCACTCTAAAGCACCCGAGAGCGTTTTTTTCGATGCCAACCTAACCAGAGTGACGGGAGCGGCACAATTCAGAAAAAGTGCTCAGCTCGCCGAGAAAATGCGATTTAAGCAATAAAATTAAAAATGCTTATAAAACATAAACCAAACGTTGGAGGTGGTCATTTCTTCATGCGCAGTGATAAACTCGGCACTCTAAAGCACCCAAGAGCGTTTTTTTCGATGCCAACCTAACCAGAGTGACGGGAGCGGCACAATTCAGAAAAAGCGCTCAGCTCGCCGAGAAAATGCGATTTAAGCAATACAATTAAAAATGCTTATAAAACATAAACCAAACGTTGGAGGTGGTCATTTCTTCATGCACAGTGATAAACTCGGCACTCTAAAGCACCCGAGAGCGTTTTTTTCGATGCCAACCTAACCAGAGTGACGGGAGCGGCACAATTCAGAAAAAGTGCTCAGCTCGCCGAGAAAATGCGATTTAAGCAATAAAATTAAAAATGCTTATAAAACATAAACCAAACGTTGTAGATGGTCATTTCTTATTACGCAGTAATAAACTCGGCACTCTAAAGCACCCGAGAGCGTTTTTTTCGATGCCAACCTAACCAGAGTGACGGGAGCGGCACAATTCAGAAAAAGCGCTCAGCTCGCCGAGAAAATGCGATTTAAGCAATAAAATTAAAAATGCTTATAAAACATAAATCAAACGTTGGAGGTGGTCATTTCTTCATGCACAGTGATAAACTCGGCACTCTAAAGCACCCGAGAGCGTTTTTTTCGATGCCAACCTAACCAGAGTGACGGGAGCGGCACAATTCAGAAAAAGTGCTCAGCTCGCCGAGAAAATGCGATTTAAGCAATAAAATTAAAAATGCTTATAAAACATAAACCAAACGTTGTAAATGGTCATTTCTTATTACGCAGTAATAAACTCGGCACTCTAAAGCACCCGAGAGCGTTTTTTTCGATGCCAACCTAACCAGAGTGACGGGAGCGGCACAATTCAGAAAAAGCGCTCAGCTCGCCGAGAAAATGCGATTTAAGCAATAAAATTAAAAATGCTTATAAAACATAAACCAAACGTTGGAGGTGGTCATTTCTTCATGCGCAGTGATAAACTCGGCACTCTAAAGCACCCGAGAGCGTTTTTTTCGATGCCAACCTAACCAGAGTGACGGGAGCGGCACAATTCAGAAAAAGTGCTCAGCTCGCCGAGAAAATGCGATTTAAGCAATAAAATTAAAAATGCTTATAAAACATAAACCAAACGTTGGAGGTGGTCATTTCTTCATGCGCAGTGATAAACTCGGCACTCTAAAGCACCCGAGAGCGTTTTTTTCGATGCCAACCTAACCAGAGTGACGGGAGCGGCACAATTCAGAAAAAGTGCTCAGCTCGCCGAGAAAATGCGATTTAAGCAATAAAATTAAAAATGCTTATAAAACATAAACCAAACGTTGGAGGTGGTCATTTCTTCATGCGCAGTGATAAACTCGGCACTCTAAAGCACCCGAGAGCGTTTTTTTCGATGCCAACCTAACCAGAGTGACGGGAGCGGCACAATTCAGAAAAAGTGCTCAGCTCGCCGAGAAAATGCGATTTAAGCAATAAAATTAAAAATGCTTATAAAACATAAACCAAACGTTGGAGGTGGTCATTTCTTATTACGCAGTAATAAACTCGGCACTCTAAAGCACCCGAGAGCGTTTTTTTCCATGCCAACCTAACCAGAGTGACGGGAGCGGCACAATTCAGAAAAAGTGCTCAGCTCGCCGAGAAAATGCGATTTAAGCAATAAAATTAAAAATGCTTATAAAACATAAACCAAACGTTGTAAATGGTCATTTCTTATTACGCAGTAATAAACTCGGCACTCTAAAGCACCCGAGAGCGTTTTTTTCGATGCCAACCTAACCAGAGTGACGGGAGCGGCACAATTCAGAAAAAGTGCTCAGCTCGCCGAGAAAATGCGATTTAAGCAATAAAATTAAAAATGCTTATAAAACATAAACCAAACGTTGGAGGTGGTCATTTCTTCATGCGCAGTGATAAACTCGGCACTCTAAAGCACCCGAGAGCGTTTTATTCGATGCCAACCTAACCAGAGTGACGGGAGCGGCACAATTCAGAAAAAGCGCTCAGCTCGCCGAGAAAATGCGATTTAAGCAATAAAATTAAAAATGCTTATAAAACATAAACCAAACGTTGGAGGTGGTCATTTCTTCATGCGCGGTGATAAACTCGGCACTCTAAAGCACCCGAGAGCGTTTTTTTCCATGCCAACCTAACCAGAGTGACGGGAGCGGCACAATTCAGAAAAAGTGCTCAGCTCGCCGAGAAAATGCGATTTAAGCAATAAAATTAAAAATGCTTATAAAACATAAACCAAACGTTGGAGGTGGTCATTTCTTCATGCGCAGTGATAAACTCGGCACTCTAAAGCACCCGAGAGCGTTTTTTTCGATGCCAACCTAACCAGAGTGACGGGAGCGGCACAATTCAGAAAAAGTGCTCAGCTCGCCGCGAAAATGCGATTTAAGCAATAAAATTAAAAATGCTTATAAAACATAAACCAAACGTTGTAGATGGTCATTTCTTATTACGCAGTAATAAACTCGGCACTCTAAAGCACCCGAGAGCGTTTTTTTCCATGCCAACCTAACCAGAGTGACGGGAGCGGCACAATTCAGAAAAAGTGCTCAGCTCGCCGAGAAAATGCGATTTAAGCAATACAATTAAAAATGCTTATAAAACATAAACCAAACGTTGGAGGTGGTCATTTCTTCATGTGCAGTGATAAACTCGGCACTCTAAAGCACCCGAGAGCGTTTTTTTCCATGCCAACCTAACCAGAGTGACGGGAGCGGCACAATTCAGAAAAAGTGCTCAGCTCGCCGAGAAAATGCGATTTAAGCAATAAAATTAAAAATGCTTATAAAACATAAACCAAACGTTGGAGGTGGTCATTTCTTCATGCACAGTGATAAACTCGGCACTCTAAAGCACCCGAGAGCGTTTTTTTCGATGCCAACCTAACCAGAGTGACGGGAGCGGCACAATTCAGAAAAAGTGCTCAGCTCGCCGAGAAAATGCGATTTAAGCAATAAAATTAAAAATGCTTATAAAACCTAAACCAAACGTTGGAGGTGGTCATTTCTTCATGCGCAGTGATAAACTCGGCACTCTTAAGCACCCGAGAGCGTTTTTTTCGATGCCAACCTAACCAGAGTGACGGGAGCGGCACAATTCAGAAAAAGTGTTCAGCTCGCCGAGAAAATGCGATTTAAGCAATAAAATTAAAAATGCTTATAAAACATAAACCAAACGTTGGAGGTGGTCATTTCTTCATGCGCAGTGATAAACTCGGCACTCTAAAGCACCCGAGAGCGTTTTATTCGATGCCAACCTAACCAGAGTGACGGGAGCGGCACAATTCAGAAAAAGTGCTCAGCTCGCCGAGAAAATGCGATTTAAGCAATAAAATTAAAAATGCTTATAAAACATAAACCAAACGTTGGAGGTGGTCATTTCTTCATGCACAGTGATAAACTCGGCACTCTAAAGCACCCGAGAGCGTTTTTTTCGATGCCAACCTAACCAGAGTGACGGGAGCGGCACAATTCAGAAAAAGTGCTCAGCTCGCCGAGAAAATGCGATTTAAGCAATAAAATTAAAAATGCTTATAAAACATAAACCAAACGTTGGAGTTGGTCATTTCTTCATGCGAAGTGATAAACTCGGCACTCTAAAGCACCCGAGAGCGTTTTTTTCGATGCCAACCTAACCAGAGTGACGGGAGCGGCACAATTCAGAAAAAGTGCTCAGCTCGCCGAGAAAATGCGATTTAAGCAATAAAATTAAAAATGCTTATAAAACATAAACCAAACGTTGGAGGTGGTCATTTCTTCATGCGCAGTGATAAACTCGGCACTCTAAAGCACCCAAGAGCGTTTTTTTCGATGCCAACCTAACCAGAGTGACGGGAGCGGCACAATTCAGAAAAAGCGCTCAGCTCGCCGAGAAAATGCGATTTAAGCAATACAATTAAAAATGCTTATAAAACATAAACCAAACGTTGGAGGTGGTCATTTCTTCATGCACAGTGATAAACTCGGCACTCTAAAGCACCCGAGAGCGTTTTTTTCGATGCCAACCTAACCAGAGTGACGGGAGCGGCACAATTCAGAAAAAGTGCTCAGCTCGCCGAGAAAATGCGATTTAAGCAATAAAATTAAAAATGCTTATAAAACATAAACCAAACGTTGTAGATGGTCATTTCTTATTACGCAGTAATAAACTCGGCACTCTAAAGCACCCGAGAGCGTTTTTTTCGATGCCAACCTAACCAGAGTGACGGGAGCGGCACAATTCAGAAAAAGCGCTCAGCTCGCCGAGAAAATGCGATTTAAGCAATAAAATTAAAAATGCTTATAAAACATAAACCAAACGTTGGAGGTGGTCATTTCTTCATGCACAGTGATAAACTCGGCACTCTAAAGCACCCGAGAGCGTTTTTTTCGATGCCAACCTAACCAGAGTGACGGGAGCGGCACAATTCAGAAAAAGTGCTCAGCTCGCCGAGAAAATGCGATTTAAGCAATAAAATTAAAAATGCTTATAAAACATAAACCAAACGTTGTAAATGGTCATTTCTTATTACGCAGTAATAAACTCGGCACTCTAAAGCACCCGAGAGCGTTTTTTTCGATGCCAACCTAACCAGAGTGACGGGAGCGGCACAATTCAGAAAAAGCGCTCAGCTCGCCGAGAAAATGCGATTTAAGCAATAAAATTAAAAATGCTTATAAAACATAAACCAAACGTTGGAGGTGGTCATTTCTTCATGCGCAGTGATAAACTCGGCACTCTAAAGCACCCGAGAGCGTTTTTTTCGATGCCAACCTAACCAGAGTGACGGGAGCGGCACAATTCAGAAAAAGTGCTCAGCTCGCCGAGAAAATGCGATTTAAGCAATAAAATTAAAAATGCTTATAAAACATAAACCAAACGTTGGAGGTGGTCATTTCTTCATGCGCAGTGATAAACTCGGCACTCTAAAGCACCCGAGAGCGTTTTTTTCGATGCCAACCTAACCAGAGTGACGGGAGCGGCACAATTCAGAAAAAGTGCTCAGCTCGCCGAGAAAATGCGATTTAAGCAATAAAATTAAAAATGCTTATAAAACATAAACCAAACGTTGGAGGTGGTCATTTCTTCATGCGCAGTGATAAACTCGGCACTCTAAAGCACCCGAGAGCGTTTTTTTCGATGCCAACCTAACCAGAGTGACGGGAGCGGCACAATTCAGAAAAAGTGCTCAGCTCGCCGAGAAAATGCGATTTAAGCAATAAAATTAAAAATGCTTATAAAACATAAACCAAACGTTGTAAATGGTCATTTCTTATTACGCAGTAATAAACTCGGCACTCTAAAGCACCCGAGAGCGTTTTTTTCGATGCCAACCTAACCAGAGTGACGGGAGCGGCACAATTCAGAAAAAGCGCTCAGCTCGCCGAGAAAATGCGATTTAAGCAATAAAATTAATAATGCTTATAAAACATAAACCAAACGTTGGAGGTGGTCTTTTCTTCATGTGCAGTGATAAACTCGGCACTCTAAAGCACCCGAGAGCGTTTTTTTCCATGCCAACCTAAACAGAGTGACGGGAGCGGCACAATTCAGAAAAAGTGCTCAGCTCGCCGAGAAAATGCGATTTAAGCAATAAAATTAAAAATGCTTATAAAACATAAACCAAACATTGTAGATGGTCATTTCTTATTACGCAGTAATAAACTCGGCACTCTAAAGCACCCGAGAGCGTTTTTTCCATGCCAACCTAACCAGAGTGACGGGAGCGGCACAATTCAGAAAAAGTGCTCAGCTCGCCGAGAAAATGCGATGTAAGCAATAAAATTAAAAATGCTTATAAAACATAAACCAAACGTTGGAGGTGGCCATTACTTCATGCGCAGTGATAAACTCGGCACTCTAAAGCGACCGAGAGCGTTTTTTTCCATGCCAACCTAACCAGAGTGACGGGAGCGGCACAATTCAGAAAAGGTGCTCAGCTCGCCGAGAAAATGCGATTTAAGCAATAAAATTAAAAATGCTTATAAAACATAAACCAAACGTTGTAGATGGTCATTTCTTATTACGCAGTAATAAACTCGGCACTCTAAAGCACCCGAGAGCGTTTTTTTCCATGCCAACCTAACAAGAGTGACGGGAGCGGCACAATTCAGAAAAAGTGCTCAGCTCGCCGAGAAAATGCGATTTAAGCAATAAAATTAAAAATGCTTATAAAACATAAACCAAACGTTGGAGGTGGTCATTTCTTCATGCGCAGTGATAAACTCGGCACTCTAAAGCACCCGAGAGCGTTTTTTTCGATGCCAACCTAACCAGAGTGACGGGAGCGGCACAATTCAGAAAAAGTGCTCAGCTCGCCGAGAAAATGCGATTTAAGCAATAAAATTAAAAATGCTTATAAAACATAAACCAAACGTTGTAGATGGTCATTTCTTATTACGCAGTAATAAACTCGGCACTCTAAAGCACCCGAGAGCGTTTTTTTCCATGCCAACCTAACCAGAGTGACGGGAGCGGCACAATTAAAAAAAAGCGCTCAGCTCGCCAAGAAAATGCGATTTAAGCAATAAAATTAAAAATGCTTATAAAACATAAACCAAACGTTGGAGGTGGTCATTTCTTCATGCGCAGTGATAAACTCGGCACTCTAAAGCACCCGAGAGCGTTTTTTTCGATGCCAACCTAACCAGAGTGACGGGAGCGGCACAATTCAGAAAAAGCGCTCAGCTCGCCGAGAAAATGCGATTTAAGCAATAAAATTAAAAATGCTTATAAAACATAAACCAAACGTTGGAGGTGGTCATTTCTTCATGCACAGTGATAAACTCGGCACTCTAAAGCACCCGAGAGCGTTTTTTTCGATGCCAACCTAACCAGAGTGACGGGAGCGGCACAATTCAGAAAAAGTGCTCAGCTCGCCGAGAAAATGCGATTTAAGCAATAAAATTAAAAATGCTTATAAAACATAAACCAAACGTTGGAGGTGGTCATTTCTTCATGCGCAGTGATAAACTCGGCACTCTAAAGCACCCGAGAGCGTTTTTTTTCCATGCCAACCTAACCAGAGTGACGGGAGCGGCACAATTCAGAAAAAGTGCTCAGCTCGCCGAGAAAATGCGATTTAAGCAATAAAATTAAAAATGCTTATAAAACATAAACCAAACGTTGGAGGTGGTCATTTCTTCATGCGCAGTGATAAACTCGGCACTCTAAAGCACCCGAGAGCGTTTTTTTCGATGCCAACCTAACCAGAGTGACGGGAGCGGCACAATTCAGAAAAAGTGCTCAGCTCGCCGAGAAAATGCGATTTAAGCAATAAAATTAAAAATGCTTATAAAACATAAACCAAACGTTGGAGGTGGTCATTTCTTCATGCGCAGTGATAAACTCGGCACTCTAAAGCACCCGAGAGCGTTTTTTTCCATGCCAACCTAACCAGAGTGACGGGAGCGGCAAAATTCAGAAAAAGTGCTCAGCTCGCCGAGAAAATGCGATTTAAGCAATAAAATTAAAAATGCTTATAAAACATAAACCAAACGTTGTAGATGGTCATTTCTTATTACGCAGTAATAAACTCGGCACTCTAAAGCACCCGAGAGCGTTTTTTTCCATGCCAACCTAACCAGAGTGACGGGAGCGGCACAATTCAGAAAAAGTGCTCAGCTCGCCGAGAAAATGCGATTTAAGCAATAAAATTAAAAATGCTTATAAAACATAAACCAAACGTTGGAGGTGGTCATTTCTTCATGCGCAGTGATAAACTCGGCACTCTAAAGCACCCGAGAGCTTTTTTTCCCATGCCAACCTAACCAGAGTGACGGGAGCGGCACAATTCAGAAAAAGTGCTCAGCTCGCCGAGAAAATGCGATTTAAGCAATAAAATTAAAAATGCTTATAAAACATAAACCAAACGTTGGAGGTGGTCATTTCTTCATGCGCAGTGATAAACTCGGCACTCTAAAGCACCCGAGAGCGTTTTTTTCCATGCCAACCTAACCAGAGTGACGGGAGCGGCACAATTCAGAAAAAGTGCTCAGCTCGCCGAGAAAATGCGATTTAAGCAATAAAATTAAAAATGCTTATAAAACATAAACCAAACGTTGGAGGTGGTCATTTCTTCATGCGCAGTGATAAACTCGGCACTCTAAAGCACCCGAGAGCGTTTTTTTCCATGCCAACCTAACCAGAGTGACGGGAGCGGCACAATTCAGAAAAAGTGCTCAGCTCGCCGAGAAAATGCGATTTAAGCAATAAAATTAAAAATGCTTATAAAACATAAACCAAACGTTGGAGGTGGTCATTTCTTCATGCGCAGTGATAAACTCGGCACTCTAAAGCACCCGAGAGCGTTTTTTTCCATGCCAACCTAACCAGAGTGACGGGAGCGGCACAATTCAGAAAAAGTGCTCAGCTCGCCGAGAAAATGCGATTTAAGCAATAAAATTAAAAATGCTTATAAAACATAAACCAAACGTTGTAGATGGTCATTTCTTATTACGCAGTAATAAACTCGGCACTCTAAAGCACCCGAGAGCGTTTTTTTCCATGCCAACCTAACCAGAGTGACGGGAGCGGCACAATTCAGAAAAAGTGCTCAGCTCGCCGAGAAAATGCGATTTAAGCAATAAAATTAAAAATGCTTATAAAACATAAACCAAACGTTGGAGGTGGTCATTTCTTCATGCGCAGTGATAAACTCGGCACTCTAAAGCACCCGAGAGCGTTTTATTCGATGCCAACCTAACCAGAGTGACGGGAGCGGCACAATTCAGAAAAAGCGCTCAGCTCGCCGAGAAAATGCGATTTAAGCAATAAAATTAAAAATGCTTATAAAACATAAACCAAACGTTGGAGGTGGTCATTTCTTCATGCGCGGTGATAAACTCGGCACTCTAAAGCACCCGAGAGCGTTTTTTTCCATGCCAACCTAACCAGAGTGACGGGAGCGGCACAATTCAGAAAAAGTGCTCAGCTCGCCGAGAAAATGCGATTTAAGCAATAAAATTAAAAATGCTTATAAAACATAAACCAAACGTTGGAGGTGGTCATTTCTTCATGCGCAGTGATAAACTCGGCACTCTAAAGCACCCGAGAGCGTTTTTTTCGATGCCAACCTAACCAGAGTGACGGGAGCGGCACAATTCAGAAAAAGTGCTCAGCTCGCCAAGTAAATGCGATTTAAGCAATAAAATTAAAAATGCTTATAAAACATAAACCAAACGTTGGAGGTGGTCATTTCTTCATGCGCAGTGATAAACTCGGCACTCTAAAGCACCCGAGAGCGTTTTTTTCGATGCCAACCTAACCAGAGTGACGGGAGCGGCACAGTTCAGAAAAAGCGCTCAGCTCGCCGAGAAAATGCGATTTAAGCAATAAAATTAAAAATGCTTATAAAACATAAACCAAACGTTGGAGGTGGTCATTTCTTCATGCGCAGTGATAAATTCGGCACTCTAAAGCACCCGAGAGCGTTTTTTTCCATGCCAACCTAACCAGAGTGACGGGAGCGGCACAATTCAGAAAAAGCGCTCAGCTCGCCGAGAAAATGCGATTTAAGCAATAAAATTAAAAATGCTTATAAAACATAAACCAAACGTTGGAGGTGGTCATTTCTTCATGCACAGTGATAAACTCGGCACTCTAAAGCACCCGAGAGCGTTTTTTTCGATGCCAACCTAACCAGAGTGACGGGAGCGGCACAATTCAGAAAAAGTGCTCAGCTCGCCGAGAAAATGCGATTTAAGCAATAAAATTAAAAATGCTTATAAAACATAAACCAAACGTTGGAGGTGGTCATTTCTTCATGCGCAGTGATAAACTCGGCACTCTAAAGCACCCGAGAGCGTTTTTTTCGATGCCAACCTAACCAGAGTGACGGGAGCGGCACAATTCAGAAAAAGTGCTCACCTCGCCGAGAAAATGCGATTTAAGCAATAAAATTAAAAATGCTTATAAAACATAAACCAAACGTTGGAGGTGGTCATTTCTTCATGCGCAGTGATAAACTCGGCACTCTAAAGCACCCGAGAGCGTTTTATTCGATGCCAACCTAACCAGAGTGACGGGAGCGGCACAATTCAGAAAAAGTGCTCAGCTCGCCGAGAAAATGCGATTTAAGCAATAAAATTAAAAATGCTTATAAAACATAAACCAAACGTTGGAGGTGGTCATTTCTTCATGCGCAGTGATAAACTCGGCACTCTAAAGCACCCGAGAGCGTTTTTTTCGATGCCAACCTAACCAGAGTGACGGGAGCGGCACAATTCAGAAAAAGCGCTCAGCTCGCCGAGAAAATGCGATTTAAGCAATAAAATTAAAAATGCTTATAAAACATAAACCAAACGTTGGAGGTGGTCATTTCTTCATGCGCAGTGATAAACTCGGCACTCTAAAGCACCCGAGAGCGTTTTTTTCGATGCCAACCTAACCAGAGTGACGGGAGCGGCACAATTCAGAAAAAGCGCTCAGCTCGCCGAGAAAATGCGATTTAAGCAATAAAATTAAAAATGCTTATAAAACATAAACCAAACGTTGGAGGTGGTCATTTCTTCATGCGCAGTGATAAACTCGGCACTCTAAAGCACCCGAGAGCGTTTTTTTCGATGCCAACCTAACCAGAGTGACGGGAGCGGCACAATTCAGAAAAAGTGCTCAGCTCGCCGAGAAAATGCGATTTAAGCAATAAAATTAAAAATGCTTATAAAACATAAACCAAACGTTGGAGGTGGTCATTTCTTCATGCGCAGTGATAAACTCGGCACTCTAAAGCACCCGAGAGCGTTTTTTTCGATGCCAACCTAACCAGAGTGACGGGAGCGGCACAATTCAGAAAAAGCGCTCAGCTCGCCGAGAAAATGCGATTTAAGCAATAAAATTAAAAATGCTTATAAAACATAAACCAAACGTTGGAGGTGGTCATTTCTTCATGCACAGTGATAAACTCGGCACTCTAAAGCACCCGAGAGCGTTTTTTTCGATGCCAACCTAACCAGAGTGACGGGAGCGGCACAATTCAGAAAAAGTGCTCAGCTCGCCGAGAAAATGCGATTTAAGCAATAAAATTAAAAATGCTTATAAAACATAAACCAAACGTTGGAGGTGGTCATTTCTTCATGCGCAGTGATAAACTCGGCACTCTAAAGCACCCGAGAGCGTTTTTTTCGATGCCAACCTAACCAGAGTGACGGGAGCGGCACAATTCAGAAAAAGTGCTCAGCTCGCCGAGAAAATGCGATTTAAGCAATAAAATTTAAAATGCTTATAAAACATAAACCAAACGTTGTAGATGGTAATTTCTTATTACCCAGTAATAAACTCGGCACTCTAAAGCACCCGAGAGCGTTTTTTTCCATGCCAACCTAACCAGAGTGACGGGAGCGGCACAATTCAGAAAAAGTGCTCAGCTCGCCGAGAAAATGCGATTTAAGCAATAAAATTAAAAATGCTTATAAAACATAAACCAAACGTTGGAGGTGGTCATTTCTTCATGCGCAGTGATAAACTCGGCACTCTAAAGCACCCGAGAGCGTTTTTTTCCATGCCAACCTAACCAAAGTGACGGGAGCGGCACAATTCAGAAAAAGTGCTCAGCTCGCCGAGAAAATGCGATTTAAGAAATAAAATTAAAAATGCTTATAAAACATAAACCAAACGTTGGAGGTGGTCATTTCTTCATGCGCAGTGATAAACTCGGCACTCTAAAGCACCCGAGAGCGTTTTTTTCCATGCCTAACCAGAGTGACGGGAGCGGCACAATTCAGAAAAAGTGCTCAGCTCGCCGAGAAAATGCGATTTAAGCAATAAAATTAAAAATGCTTATAAAACATAAACCAAACGTTGGAGGTGGTCATTTCTTCATGCGCAGTGATAAACTCGGCACTCTAAAGCACCCGAGAGCGTTTTTTTCCATGCCAACCTAACCAGAGTGACAGGAGCGGCACAATTCAGAAAAAGTGCTCAGCTCGCCGAGAAAATGCGATTTAAGCAATAAAATTAAAAATGCTTATAAAACATAAACCAAACGTTGGAGGTGGTCTTTTCTTCATGCGCAGTGATAAACTCGGCACTCTAAAGCACCCGAGAGCGTTTTTTTCCATGCCAACCTAAACAGAGTGACGGGAGCGGCACAATTCAGAAAAAGTGCTCAGCTCGCCGAGAAAATGCGATTTAAGCAATAAAATTAAAAATGCTTATAAAACATAAACCAAACGTTGTAGATGGTCATTTCTTATTACGCAGTAATAAACTCGGCACTCTAAAGCACCCGAGAGCGTTTTTTTCCATGCCAACCTAACCAGAGTGACGGGAGCGGCACAATTCAGAAAAAGTGCTCAGCTCGCCGAGAAAATGCGATTTAAGCAATAAAATTAAAAATGCTTATAAAACAT
The DNA here is from genome assembly GCF_033458585.1 of Syngnathus typhle. Classification (NCBI taxonomy): domain Eukaryota; kingdom Metazoa; phylum Chordata; class Actinopteri; order Syngnathiformes; family Syngnathidae; genus Syngnathus; species Syngnathus typhle. The sequence goes on along the minus strand of NW_026871937.1, from coordinate 137,858 downwards.
AAACCAAACGTTGGAGGTGGTCATTTCTTCATGCACAGTGATAAACTCGGCACTCTAAAGCACCCGAGAGCGTTTTTTTCCATGCCAACCTAACCAGAGTGACGGGAGCGGCACAATTCAGAAAAAGTGCTCAGCTCGCCGAGAAAATGCGATTTAAGCAATAAAATTAAAAATGCTTATAAAACATAAACCAAACGTTGGAGGTGGTCATTTCTTCATGCACAGTGATAAACTCGGCACTCTAAAGCACCCGAGAGCGTTTTTTTCCATGCCAACCTAACCAGAGTGACAGGAGCGGCACAATTCAGAAAAAGTGCTCAGCTCGCCGAGAAAATGCGATTTAAGCAATAAAATTAAAAATGTTATAAAACATAAACCAAAGGTTGGAGGTGGTCATTTCTTCATGCACAGTGATAAACTCGGCACTCTAAAGCACCCGAGAGCGTTTTTTTCCATGCCAACCTAACCAGAGTGACGGGAGCGGCACAATTCAGAAAAAGTGCTCAGCTCGCCGAGAAAATGCGATTTAAGCAATAAAATTAAAAATGCTTATAAAACATAAACCAAACGTTGGAGGTGGTCATTTCTTCATGCGCAGTGATAAACTCGGCACTCTAAAGCACCCGAGAGCGTTTTTTTCGATGCCAACCTAACCAGAGTGACGGGAGCGGCACAATTCAGAAAAAGTGCTCAGCTCGCCGAGAAAATGCGATTTAAGCAATAAAATTAAAAATGCTTATAAAACATAAACCAAACGTTGGAGGTGGTCATTTCTTCATGCGCAGTGATAAACTCGGCACTCTAAAGCACCCGAGAGCGTTTTTTTCCATGCCAACCTAACCAGAGTGACGGGAGCGGCACAATTCAGAAAAAGTGCTCAGCTCGCCGAGAAAATGCGATTTAAGCAATAAAATTAAAAATGCTTATAAAACATAAACCAAACGTTGTAGATGGTCATTTCTTATTACGCAGTAATAAACTCGGCACTCTAAAGCACCCGAGAGCGTTTTTTTCCATGCCAACCTAACCAGAGTGACGGGAGCGGCACAATTCAGAAAAAGTGCTCAGCTCGCCGAGAAAATGCGATTTAAGCAATAAAATTAAAAATGCTTATAAAACATAAACCAAACGTTGGAGGTGGTCATTTCTTCATGCGCAGTGATAAACTCGGCACTCTAAAGCACCCGAGAGCGTTTTATTCGATGCCAACCTAACCAGAGTGACGGGAGCGGCACAATTCAGAAAAAGCGCTCAGCTCGCCGAGAAAATGCGATTTAAGCAATAAAATTAAAAATGCTTATAAAACATAAACCAAACGTTGGAGGTGGTCATTTCTTCATGCGCGGTGATAAACTCGGCACTCTAAAGCACCCGAGAGCGTTTTTTTCCATGCCAACCTAACCAGAGTGACGGGAGCGGCACAATTCAGAAAAAGTGCTCAGCTCGCCGAGAAAATGCGATTTAAGCAATAAAATTAAAAATGCTTATAAAACATAAACCAAACGTTGGAGGTGGTCATTTCTTCATGCGCAGTGATAAACTCGGCACTCTAAAGCACCCGAGAGCGTTTTTTTCGATGCCAACCTAACCAGAGTGACGGGAGCGGCACAATTCAGAAAAAGTGCTCAGCTCGCCGAGAAAATGCGATTTAAGCAATAAAATTAAAAATGCTTATAAAACATAAACCAAACGTTGTAGATGGTCATTTCTTATTACGCAGTAATAAACTCGGCACTCTGAAGCACCCGAGAGCGTTTTTTTCCATGCCAACCTAACCAGAGTGATGGGAGCGGCACAATTCAGAAAAAGTGCTCAGCTCGCCGAGAAAATGCGATTTAAGCAATACAATTAAAAATGCTTATAAAACATAAACCAAACGTTGGAGGTGGTCATTTCTTCATGTGCAGTGATAAACTCGGCACTCTAAAGCACCCGAGAGCGTTTTTTTCCATGCCAACCTAACCAGAGTGACGGGAGCGGCACAATTCAGAAAAAGTGCTCAGCTCGCCGAGAAAATGCGATTTAAGCAATAAAATTAAAAATGCTTATAAAACATAAACCAAACGTTGTAGATGGTCATTTCTTATTACCCAGTAATAAACTCAGCACTCTAAAGCACCCGAGAGCGTTTTTTTCCATGCCAACCTAACCAGAGTGACGGGAGCGGCACAATTCAGAAAAAGTGCTCAGCTCGCCGAGAAAATGCGATTTAAGCAATAAAATTAAAAATGCTTATAAAACATAAACCAAACGTTGGAGGTGGTCATTTCTTCATGCGCAGTGATAAACTCGGCACTCTAAAGCACCCGAGAGCGTTTTTTTCCATGCCAACCTAACCAGAGTGACGGGAGCGGCACAATTCAGAAAAAGTGCTCAGCTCGCCGAGAAAATGCGATTTAAGAAATAAAATTAAAAATGCTTATAAAACATAAACCAAACGTTGGAGGTGGTCATTTCTTCATGCGCAGTGATAAACTCGGCACTCTAAAGCACCCGAGAGCGTTTTTTTCGATGCCAACCTAACCAGAGTGACGGGAGCGGCACAATTCAGAAAAAGTGCTCAGCTCTCCGAGAAAATGCGATTTAAGCAATAAAATTAAAAATGCTTATAAAACATAAACCAAACGTTGGAGGTGGTCATTTCTTCATGCGCAGTGATAAACTCGGCACTCTAAAGCACCCGAGAGCGTTTTATTTGATGCCAACCTAACCAGAGTGACGGGAGCGGCACAATTCAGAAAAAGTGCTCAGCTCGCCGAGAAAATGCGATTTAAGCAATAAAATTAAAAATGCTTATAAAACATAAACCAAACGTTGGAGGTGGTCATTTCTTCATGCGCAGTGATAAACTCGGCACTCTAAAGCACCCGAGAGCGTTTTTTTCGATGCCAACCTAACCAGAGTGACGGGAGCGGCACAATTCAGAAAAAGTGCTCAGCTCGCCGAGAAAATGCGATTTAAGCAATAAAATTAAAAATGCTTATAAAACATAAACCAAACGTTGGAGGTGGTCATTTCTTCATGCACAGTGATAAACTCGGCACTCTAAAGCACCCGAGAGCGTTTTTTTCGATGCCAACCTAACCAGAGTGACGGGAGCGGCACAATTCAGAAAAAGTGCTCAGCTCGCCGAGAAAATGCGATTTAAGCAATAAAATTAAAAATGCTTATAAAACATAAACCAAACGTTGGAGGTGGTCATTTCTTCATGCGCAGTGATAAACTCGGCACTCTAAAGCACCCGAGAGCGTTTTTTTCGATGCCAACCTAACCAGAGTGACGGGAGCGGCACAATTCAGAAAAAGTGCTCAGCTCGCCGAGAAAATGCGATTTAAGCAATAAAATTAAAAATGCTTATAAAACATAAACCAAACGTTGGAGGTGGTCATTTCTTCATGCGCAGTGATAAACTCGGCACTCTAAAGCACCCGAGAGCGTTTTATTCGATGCCAACCTAACCAGAGTGACGGGAGCGGCACAATTCAGAAAAAGTGCTCAGCTCGCCGAGAAAATGCGATTTAAGCAATAAAATTAAAAATGCTTATAAAACATAAACCAAACGTTGGAGGTGGTCATTTCTTCATGCGCAGTGATAAACTCGGCACTCTAAAGCACCCGAGAGCGTTTTTTTCGATGCCAACCTAACCAGAGTGACGGGAGCGGCACAATTCAGAAAAAGCGCTCAGCTCGCCGAGAAAATGCGATTTAAGCAATAAAATTAAAAATGCTTATAAAACATAAACCAAACGTTGGAGGTGGTCATTTCTTCATGCGCAGTGATAAACTCGGCACTCTAAAGCACCCGAGAGCGTTTTTTTCGATGCCAACCTAACCAGAGTGACGGGAGCGGCACAATTCAGAAAAAGCGCTCAGCTCGCCGAGAAAATGCAATTTAAGCAATAAAATTAAAAATGCTTATAAAACATAAACCAAACGTTGGAGGTGGTCATTTCTTCATGCGCAGTGATAAACTCGGCACTCTAAAGCACCCGAGAGCGTTTTTTTCGATGCCAACCTAACCAGAGTGACGGGAGCGGCACAATTCAGAAAAAGTGCTCAGCTCGCCGAGAAAATGCGATTTAAGCAATAAAATTTAAAATGCTTATAAAACATAAACCAAACGTTGTAGATGGTCATTTCTTATTACCCAGTAATAAACTCAGCACTCTAACGCACCCGAGAGCGTTTTTTTCCATGCCAACCTAACGAGTGACGGGAGCGGCACAATTCAGAAAAAGTGCTCAGCTCGCCGAGAAAATGCGATTTAAGCAATAAAATTAAAAATGCTTATAAAACATAAACCAAACGTTGGAGGTGGTCATTTCTTCATGCGCAGTGATAAACTCGGCACTCTAAAGCACCCGAGAGCGTTTTTTTCGATGCCAACCTAACCAGAGTGACGGGAGCGGCACAATTCAGAAAAAGTGCTCAGCTCGCCGAGAAAATGCGATTTAAGCAATAAAATTAAAAATGCTTATAAAACATAAACCAAACGTTGGAGTTGGTCATTTCTTCATGCGCAGTGATAAACTCGGCACTCTAAAGCACCCGAGAGCGTTTTTTTCGATTCCAACCTAACCAGAGTGACGGGAGCGGCACAATTCAGAAAAAGTGCTCAGCTCGCCGAGAAAATGCGATTTAAGCAATAAAATTAAAAATGCTTATAAAACATAAACCAAACGTTGGAGGTGGTCATTTCTTCATGTGCAGTGATAAACTCGGCACTCTAAAGCACCCAAGAGCGTTTTTTTCGATGCCAACCTAACCAGAGTGACGGGAGCGGCACAATTCAGAAAAAGTGCTCAGCTCGCCGAGAAAATGCGATTTAAGCAATAAAATTAAAAATGCTTATAAAACATAAACCAAACGTTGTAGATGGTCATTTCTTATTACGCAGTAATAAAGTCGGCACTCTAAAGCACCCGAGAGCGTTTTTTTCGATGCCAACCTAACCAGAGTGACGGGAGCGGCACAATTCAGAAAAAGCGCTCAGCTCGCCGAGAAAATGCGATTTAAGCAATAAAATTAAAAATGCTTATAAAACATAAACCAAACGTTGGAGGTGGTCATTTCTTCATGCGCAGTGATAAACTCGGCACTCTAAAGCACCCGAGAGCGTTTTTTTCGATGCCAACCTAACCAGAGTGACGGGAGCGGCACAATTCAGAAAAAGTGCTCAGCTCGCCGAGAAAATGCGATTTAAGCAATAAAATTAAAAATGCTTATAAAACATAAACCAAACGTTGGAGGTGGTCATTTCTTCATGCGCAGTGATAAACTCGGCACTCTAAAGCACCCAAGAGCGTTTTTTTCGATGCCAACCTAACCAGAGTGACGGGAGCGGCACAATTCAGAAAAAGTGCTCAGCTCGCCGAGAAAATGCGATTTAAGCAATAAAATTAAAAATGCTTATAAAACATAAACCAAACGTTGTAGATGGTCATTTCTTATTACGCAGTAATAAAGTCGGCACTCTAAAGCACCCGAGAGCGTTTTTTTCGATGCCAACCTAACCAGAGTGACGGGAGCGGCACAATTCAGAAAAAGCGCTCAGCTCGCCGAGAAAATGCGATTTAAGCAATAAAATTAAAAATGCTTATAAAACATAAACCAAACGTTGGAGGTGGTCATTTCTTCATGCACAGTGATAAACTCGGCACTCTAAAGCACCCGAGAGCGTTTTTTTCGATGCCAACCTAACCAGAGTGACGGGAGCGGCACAATTCAGAAAAAGTGCTCAGCTCGCCGAGAAAATGCGATTTAAGCAATAAAATTAAAAATGCTTATAAAACATAAACCAAACGTTGGAGGTGGTCATTTCTTCATGCACAGTGATAAACTCGGCACTCTAAAGCACCCGAGAGCGTTTTTTTCGATGCCAACCTAACCAGAGTGACGGGAGCGGCACAATTCAGAAAAAGTGCTCAGCTCGCCGAGAAAATGCGATTTAAGCAATAAAATTTAAAATGCTTATAAAACATAAACCAAACGTTGTAGATGGTCATTTCTTATTACGCAGTAATAAACTCGGCACTCTAAAGCACCCGAGAGCGTTTTTTTCCATGTCAACCTAACCAGAGTGACGGGAGCGGCACAATTCAGAAAAAGTGCTCAGCTCGCCGAGAAAATGCGATTTAAGCAATAAAATTAAAAATGCTTATAAAACATAAACCAAACGTTGGAGGTGGCCATTTCTTCATGCGCAGTGATAAACTCGGCACTCTAAAGCACCCGAGAGCGTTTTTTTCCATGCCAACCTAACCAGAGTGACGGGAGCGGCACAATTCAGAAAAAGTGCTCAGCTCGCCGAGAAAATGCGATTTAAGCAATAAAATTAAAAATGCTTATAAAACATAAACCAAACGTTGGAGGTGGTCATTTCTTCATGCGCAGTGATAAACTCGGCACTCTAAAGCACCCGAGAGCGTTTTTTTCGATGCCAACCTAACCAGAGTGACGGGAGCGGCACAATTCAGAAAAAGTGCTCAGCTCGCCGAGAAAATGCGATTTAAGCAATAAAATTAAAAATGCTTATAAAACATAAACCAAACGTTGGAGGTGGTCATTTCTTCATGCGCAGTGATAAACTCGGCACTCTAAAGCACCCGAGAGCGTTTTTTTCGATGCCAACCTAACCAGAGTGACGGGAGCGGCACAATTCAGAAAAAGTGCTCAGCTCGCCGAGAAAATGCGATTTAAGCAATAAAATTAAAAATGCTTATAAAACATAAACCAAACGTTGGAGTTGGTCATTTCTTCATGCGCAGTGATAAACTCGGCACTCTAAAGCACCCGAGAGCGTTTTTTTCGATGCCAACCTAACCAGAGTGACGGGAGCGGCACAATTCAGAAAAAGTGCTCAGCTCGCCGAGAAAATGCGATTTAAGCAATAAAATTAAAAATGCTTATAAAACATAAACCAAACGTTGGAGGTGGTCATTTCTTCATGCGCAGTGATAAACTCGGCACTCTAAAGCACCCAAGAGCGTTTTTTTCGATGCCAACCAAACCAGAGTGACGGGAGCGGCACAATTCAGAAAAAGTGCTCAGCTCGCCGAGAAAATGCGATTTAAGCATTAAAATTAAAAATGCTTATAAAACATAAACCAAACGTTGTAGATGGTCATTTCTTATTACGCAGTAATAAAGTCGGCACTCTAAAGCACCCGAGAGCGTTTTTTTCGATGCCAACCTAACCAGAGTGACGGGAGCGGCACAATTCAGAAAAAGCGCTCAGCTTGCCGAGAAAATGCGATTTAAGCAATAAAATTAAAAATGCTTATAAAACATAAACCAAACGTTGGAGGTGGTCATTTCTTCATGCACAGTGATAAACTCGGCACTCTAAAGCACCCGAGAGCGTTTTTTTCGATGCCAACCTAACCAGAGTGACGGGAGCGGCACAATTCAGAAAAAGTGCTCAGCTCGCCGAGAAAATGCGATTTAAGCAATAAAATTAAAAATGCTTATAAAACATAAACCAAACGTTGTAAATGGTCATTTCTTATTACGCAGTAATAAACTCGGCACTCTAAAGCACCCGAGAGCGTTTTTTTCGATGCCAACCTAACCAGAGTGACGGGAGCGGCACAATTCAGAAAAAGCGCTCAGCTCGCCGAGAAAATGCGATTTAAGCAATAAAATTAAAAATGCTTATAAAACATAAACCAAACGTTGGAGGTGGTCATTTCTTCATGCACAGTGATAAACTCGGCACTCTAAAGCACCCGAGAGCGTTTTTTTCCATGCCAACCTAACCAGAGTGACGGGAGCGGCACAATTCAGAAAAAGTGCTCAGCTCGCCGAGAAAATGCGATTTAAGCAATAAAATTAAAAATGCTTATAAAACATAAACCAAACGTTGGAGGTGGTCATTTCTTCATGCGCAGTGATAAACTCGGCACTCTAAAGCACCCGAGAGCGTTTTTTTCGATGCCAACCTAACCAGAGTGACGGGAGCGGCACAATTCAGAAAAAGTGCTCAGCTCGCCGAGAAATTGCGATTTAAGCAATAAAATTTAAAATGCTTATAAAACATAAACCAAACGTTGTAGATGGTCATTTCTTATTACGCAGTAATAAACTCGGCACTCTAAAGCACCCGAGAGCGTTTTTTTCCATGCCAACCTAACCAGAGTGACGGGAGCGGCACAATTCAGAAAAAGTGCTCAGCTCGCCGAGAAAATGCGATTTAAGCAATAAAATTAAAAATGCTTATAAAACATAAACCAAACGTTGGAGGTGGTCATTTCTTCATGCGCAGTGATAAACTCGGCACTCTAAAGCACCCGAGAGCGTTTTTTCCCATGCCAACCTAACCAGAGTGACGGGAGCGGCACAATTCAGAAAAAGTGCTCAGCTCGCCGAGAAAATGCGATTTAAGAAATAAAATTAAAAATGCTTATAAAACATAAACCAAACGTTGGAGGTGGTCATTTCTTCATGCGCAGTGATAAACTCGGCACTCTAAAGCACCCGAGAGCGTTTTTTTCGATGCCAACCTAACCAGAGTGACGGGAGCGGCACAATTCAGAAAAAGTGCTCAGCTCGCCGAGAAAATGCGATTTAAGCAATAAAATTAAAAATGCTTATAAAACATAAACCAAACGTTGGAGGTGGTCATTTCTTCATGCGCAGTGATAAACTCGGCACTCTAAAGCACCCGAGAGCGTTTTATTTGATGCCAACCTAACCAGAGTGACGGGAGCGGCACAATTCAGAAAAAGTGCTCAGCTCGCCGAGAAAATGCGATTTAAGCAATAAAATTAAACATGCTTATAAAACATAAACCAAACGTTGGAGGTGGTCATTTCTTCATGCGCAGTGATAAACTCGGCACTCTAAAGCACCCAAGAGCGTTTTTTTCGATGCCAACCTAACCAGAGTGACGGGAGCGGCACAATTCAGAAAAAGCGCTCAGCTCGCCGAGAAAATGCGATTTAAGCAATAAAATTAAAAATGCTTATAAAACATAAACCAAACGTTGGAGGTGGTCATTTCTTCATGCGCGGTGATAAACTCGGCACTCTAAAGCACCCGAGAGCGTTTTTTTCGATGCCAACCTAACCAGAGTGACGGGAGCGGCACAATTCAGAAAAAGTGCTCAGCTCGCCGAGAAAATGCGATTTAAGCAATAAAATTAAAAATGCTTATAAAACATAAACCAAACGTTGGAGGTGGTCATTTCTTCATGCGCAGTGATAAAATCGGCACTCTAAAGCACCCGAGAGCGTTTTTTTCGATGCCAACCTAACCAGAGTGACGGGAGCGGCACAATTCAGAAAAAGTGCTCAGCTTGCCGAGAAAATGCGATTTAAGCAATAAAATTAAAAATGCTTATAAAACATAAACCAAACGTTGGAGGTGGTCATTTCTTCATGCGCAGTGATAAACTCGGCACTCTAAAGCACCCGAGAGCGTTTTTTTCGATGCCAACCTAACCAGAGTGACGGGAGCGGCACAATTCAGAAAAAGCGCTCAGCTCGCCGAGAAAATGCGATTTAAGCAATAAAATTAAAAATGCTTATAAAACATAAACCAAACGTTGGAGGTGGTCATTTCTTCATGCGCAGTGATAAACTCGGCACTCTAAAGCACCCGAGAGCGTTTTTTTCGATGCCAACCTAACCAGAGTGACGGGAGCGGCACAATTCAGAAAAAGCGCTCAGCTCGCCGAGAAAATGCGATTTAAGCAATAAAATTAAAAATGCTTATAAAACATAAACCAAACGTTGGAGGTGGTCATTTCTTCATGCGCAGTGATAAATTCGGCACTCTAAAGCACCCGAGAGCGTTTTTTTCGATGCCAACCTAACCAGAGTGACGGGAGCGGCACAATTCAGAAAAAGTGCTCCTCGCCGAGAAAATGCGAGTTAAGCAATAAAATTAAAAATGCTTATAAAACATAAACCAAACGTTGGAGGTGGTCATTTCTTCATGCGCAGTGATAAACTCGGCACTCTAAAGCACCCGAGAGCGTTTTTTTCGATGCCAACCTAACCAGAGTGACGGGAGCGGCACAATTCAGAAAAAGTGCTCAGCTCGCCGAGAAAATGCGATTTAAGCAATAAAATTAAAAATGCTTATAAAACATAAACCAAACGTTGGAGTTGGTCATTTCTTCATGCGCAGTGATAAACTCGGCACTCTAAAGCACCCGAGAGCGTTTTTTTCGATGCCAACCTAACCAGAGTGACGGGAGCGGCACAATTCAGAAAAAGTGCTCAGCTCGCCGAGAAAATGCGATTTAAGCAATAAAATTAAAAATGCTTATAAAACATAAACCAAACGTTGGAGGTGGTCATTTCTTCATGCGCAGTGATAAACTCGGCACTCTAAAGCACCCGAGAGCGTTTTTTTCGATGCCAACCTAACCAGAGTGACGGGAGCGGCACAATTCAGAAAAAGTGCTCAGCTCGCCGAAAAAATGCGATTTAAGCAATAAAATTAAAAATGCTTATAAAACATAAACCAAACGTTGGAGGTGGTCATTTCTTCATGCGCAGTGATAAACTCGGCACTCTAAAGCACCCGAGAGCGTTTTTTTCGATGCCAACCTAACCAGAGTGACGGGAGCGGCACAATTCAGAAAAAGTGCTCAGCTCGCCGAGAAAATGCGATTTAAGCAATAAAATTAAAAATGCTTATAAAACATAAACCAAACGTTGGAGGTGGTCATTTCTTCATGCGCAGTGATAAACTCGGCACTCTAAAGCACCCGAGAGCGTTTTATTTGATGCCAACCTAACCAGAGTGACGGGAGCGGACACAATTCAGAAAAAGTGCTCAGCTCGCCGAGAAAATGCGATTTAAGCAATAAAATTAAACATGCTTATAAAACATAAACAAAATGTTGGAGGTGGTCATTTCTTCATGCGCAGTGATAAACTCGGCACTCTAAAGCACCCGAGAGCGTTTTTTTCGATGCCAACCTAACCAGAGTGACGGGAGCGGCACAATTCAGAAAAAGCGCTCAGCTCGCCGAGAAAATGCGATTTAAGCAATAAAATTAAAAATGCTTATAAAACATAAACCAAACGTTGGAGGTGGTCATTTCTTCATGCGCAGTGATAAATTCGGCACTCTAAAGCACCCGAGAGCGTTTTTTTCGATGCCAACCTAACCAGAGTGACGGGAGCGGCACAATTCAGAAAAAGTGCTCAGCTCGCCGAGAAAATGCGATTTAAGCAATAAAATTAAAAATGCTTATAAAACATAAACCAAACGTTGGAGGTGGTCATTTCTTCATGCGCAGTGATAAACTCGGCACTCTAAAGCACCCGAGAGCGTTTTTTTCGATGCCAACCTAACCAGAGTGACGGGAGCGGCACAATTCAGAAAAAGTGCTCAGCTCGCCGAGAAAATGCGATTTAAGCAATAAAATTAAAAATGCTTATAAAACATAAACCAAACGTTGGAGGTGGTCATTTCTTCATGCGCAGTGATAAACTCGGCACTCTAAAGCACCCGAGAGCGTTTTTTTCGATGCCAACCTAACCAGAGTGACGGGAGCGGCACAATTCAGAAAAAGTGCTCAGCTTGCCGAGAAAATGCGATTTAAGCAATAAAATTAAAAATGCTTATAAAACATAAACCAAACGTTGGAGGTGGTCATTTCTTCATGCGCAGTGATAAACTCGGCACTCTAAAGCACCCGAGAGCGTTTTTTTCGATGCCAACCTAACCAGAGTGACGGGAGCGGCACAATTCAGAAAAAGCGCTCAGCTCGCCGAGAAAATGCGATTTAAGCAATAAAATTAAAAATGCTTATAAAACATAAACCAAACGTTGGAGGTGGTCATTTCTTCATGCGCAGTGATAAACTCGGCACTCTAAAGCACCCGAGAGCGTTTTTTTCGATGCCAACCTAACCAGAGTGACGGGAGCGGCACAATTCAGAAAAAGCGCTCAGCTCGCCGAGAAAATGCGATTTAAGCAATAAAATTAAAAATGCTTATAAAACATAAACCAAACGTTGGAGGTGGTCATTTCTTCATGCGCAGTGATAAATTCGGCACTCTAAAGCACCCGAGAGCGTTTTTTTCGATGCCAACCTAACCAGAGTGACGGGAGCAGCACAATTCAGAAAAAGTGCTCAGCTCGCCGAGAAAATGCGATTTAAGCAATAAAATTAAAAATGCTTATAAAACATAAACCAAACGTTGGAGGTGGTCATTTCTTCATGCGCAGTGATAAACTCGGCACTCTAAAGCACCCGAGAGCGTTTTTTTCGATGCCAACCTAACCAGAGTGACGGGAGCGGCACAATTCAGAAAAAGTGCTCAGCTCGCCGAGAAAATGCGATTTAAGCAATAAAATTAAAAATGCTTATAAAACATAAACCAAACGTTGGAGTTGGTCATTTCTTCATGCGCAGTGATAAACTCGGCACTCTAAAGCACCCGAGAGCGTTTTTTTCGATGCCAACCTAACCAGAGTGACGGGAGCGGCACAATTCAGAAAAAGTGCTTAGCTCGCCGAGAAAATGCGATTTAAGCAATAAAATTAAAAATGCTTATAAAACATAAACAAAATGTTGGAGGTGGTCATTTCTTCATGCGCAGTGATAAACTCGGCACTCTAAAGCACCCGAGAGCGTTTTTTTCGATGCCAACCTAACCAGAGTGACGGGAGCGGCACAATTCAGAAAAAGTGCTCAGCTCGCCGAGAAAATGCGATTTAAGCAATAAAATTAAAAATGCTTATAAAACATAAACCAAACGTTGGAGGTGGTCATTTCTTCATGCGCAGTGATAAACTCGGCACTCTAAAGCACCCGAGAGCGTTTTTTTCCATGCCAACCTAACCAGAGTGACGGGAGCGGCACAATTCAGAAAAAGTGCTCAGCTCGCCGAGAAAATGCGATTTAAGCAATAAAATTAAAAATGCTTATAAAACATAAACCAAACGTTGGAGGTGGCCATTTCTTCATGCGCAGTGATAAACTCGGCACTCTAAAGCACCCGAGAGCGTTTTTTTCCATGCCAACCTAACCAGAGTGACGGGAGCGGCACAATTCAGAAAAAGTGCTCAGCTCGCCGAGAAAATGCGATTTAAGCAATAAAATTAAAAATGCTTATAAAACATAAACCAAACGTTGGAGGTGGCCATTTCTTCATGCGCAGTGATAAACTCGGCACTCTAAAGCACCCGAGAGCGTTTTTTTCCATGCCAACCTAACCAGAGTGACGGGAGCGGCACAATTCAGAAAAAGTGCTCAGCTCGCCGAGAAAATGCGATTTAAGCAATAAAATTAAAAATGCTTATAAAACATAAACCAAACGTTGGAGGTGGTAATTTCTTCATGCGCAGTGATAAACTCGGCACTCTAAAGCACCCGAGAGCGTTTTTTTCCATGCCAACCTAACCAGAGTGACAGGAGCGGCACAATTCAGAAAAAGTGCTCAGCTCGCCGAGAAAATGCGATTTAAGCAATAAAATTAAAAATGCTTATAAAACATAAACCAAACGTTGGAGGTGGTCTTTTCTTCATGCGCAGTGATAAACTCGGCACTCTAAAGCACCCGAGAGCGTTTTTTTCCATGCCAACCTAAACAGAGTGACGGGAGCGGCACAATTCAGAAAAAGTGCTCAGCTCGCCGAGAAAATGCGATTTAAGCAATAAAATTAAAAATGCTTATAAAACATAAACCAAACGTTGTAGATGGTCATTTCTTATTACGCAGTAATAAACTCGGCACTCTAAAGCACCCAAGAGCGTTTTTTTCCATGCCAACCTAACCAGAGTGACGGGAGCGGCACAATTCAGAAAAAGTGCTCAGCTCGCCGAGAAAATGCGATTTAAGCAATAAAATTAAAAATGCTTATAAAACATAAACCAAACGTTGGAGGTGGTCATTTCTTCATGCACAGTGATAAACTCGGCACTCTAAAGCACCCGAGAGCGTTTTTTTCCATGCCAACCTAACCAGAGTGACGGGAGCGGCACAATTCAGAAAAAGTGCTCAGCTCGCCGAGAAAATGCGATTTAAGCAATAAAATTAAAAATGCTTATAAAACATAAACCAAACGTTGGAGGTGGTCATTTCTTCATGCGCAGTGATAAACTCGGCACTCTAAAGCACCCGAGAGCGTTTTTTTCGATGCCAACCTAACCAGAGTGACGGGAGCGGCACAATTCAGAAAAAGTGCTCAGCTCGCCGAGAAAATGCGATTTAAGCAATAAAATTAAAAATGCTTATAAAACATAAACCAAACGTTGGAGGTGGTCATTTCTTCATGCACAGTGATAAACTCGGCACTCTAAAGCACCCGAGAGCGTTTTTTTCCATGCCAACCTAACCAGAGTGACGGGAGCGGCACAATTCAGAAAAAGTGCTCAGCTCGCCGAGAAAATGCGATTTAAGCAATAAAATTAAAAATGCTTATAAAACATAAACCAAACGTTGGAGGTGGTCATTTCTTCATGCGCAGTGATAAACTCGGCACTCTAAAGCACCCGAGAGCGTTTTTTTCGATGCCAACCTAACCAGAGTGACGGGAGCGGCACAATTCAGAAAAAGTGCTCAGCTCGCCGAGAAAATGCGATTTAAGCAATAAAATTAAAAATGCTTATAAAACATAAACCAAACGTTGGAGGTGGTCATTTCTTCATGCGCAGTGATAAACTCGGCACTGTAAAGCACCCGAGAGCGTTTTTTCCATGCCAACCTAACCAGAGTGACGGCAGCGGCACAATTCAGAAAAAGTGCTCAGCTCGCCGAGAAAATGCGATTTAAGCAATAAAATTAAAAATGCTTATAAAACATAAACCAAACGTTGGAGGTGGTCATTTCTTATTACGCAGTAATAAACTCGGCACTCTAAAGCACCCGAGAGCGTTTTTTTCCATGCCAACCTAACCAGAGTGACGGGAGCGGCACAATTCAGAAAAAGTGCTCAGCTCGCCGAGAAAATGCGATTTAAGCAATAAAATTAAAAATGCTTATAAAACATAAACCAAACGTTGTAAATGGTCATTTCTTATTACGCAGTAATAAACTCGGCACTCTAAAGCACCCGAGAGCGTTTTTTTCGATGCCAACCTAACCAGAGTGACGGGAGCGGCACAATTCAGAAAAAGTGCTCAGCTCGCCGAGAAAATGCGATTTAAGCAATAAAATTAAAAATGCTTATAAAACATAAACCAAACGTTGGAGGTGGTCATTTCTTCATGCGCAGTGATAAACTCGGCACTCTAAAGCACCCGAGAGCGTTTTATTCGATGCCAACCTAACCAGAGTGACGGGAGCGGCACAATTCAGAAAAAGCGCTCAGCTCGCCGAGAAAATGCGATTTAAGCAATAAAATTAAAAATGCTTATAAAACATAAACCAAACGTTGGAGGTGGTCATTTCTTCATGCGCGGTGATAAACTCGGCACTCTAAAGCACCCGAGAGCGTTTTTTTCCATGCCAACCTAACCAGAGTGACGGGAGCGGCACAATTCAGAAAAAGTGCTCAGCTCGCCGAGAAAATGCGATTTAAGCAATAAAATTAAAAATGCTTATAAAACATAAACCAAACGTTGGAGGTGGTCATTTCTTCATGCGCAGTGATAAACTCGGCACTCTAAAGCACCCGAGAGCGTTTTTTTCGATGCCAACCTAACCAGAGTGACGGGAGCGGCACAATTCAGAAAAAGTGCTCAGCTCGCCGAGAAAATGCGATTTAAGCAATAAAATTAAAAATGCTTATAAAACATAAACCAAACGTTGTAGATGGTCATTTCTTATTACGCAGTAATAAACTCGGAACTCTAAAGCACCCGAGAGCGTTTTTTTCCATGCCAACCTAACCAGAGTGACGGGAGCGGCACAATTCAGAAAAATTGCTCAGCTCGCCGAGAAAATGCGATTTAAGCAATAAAATTAAAAATGCTTATAAAACATAAACCAAACGTTGGAGGTGGTCATTTCTTCATGCGCAGTGATAAACTCGGCACTCTAAAGCACCCGAGAGCGTTTTTTTCGATGCCAACCTAACCAGAGTGACGGGAGCGGCACAATTCAGAAAAAGTGCTCAGCTCGCCGAGAAAATGCGATTTAAGCAATAAAATTAAAAATGCTTATAAAACATAAACCAAACGTTGGAGGTGGTCATTTCTTCATGCGCAGTGATAAACTCGGCACTCTAAAGCACCCGAGAGCGTTTTTTTCCATGCCAACCTAACCAGAGTGACGGGAGCGGCACAATTCAGAAAAAGTGCTCAGCTCGCCGAGAAAATGCGATTTAAGCAATAAAATTAAAAATGCTTATAAAACATAAACCAAACGTTGGAGGTGGCCATTTCTTCATGCGCAGTGATAAACTCGGCACTCTAAAGCACCCGAGAGCGTTTTTTTCCATGCCAACCTAACCAGAGTGACGGGAGCGGCACAATTCAGAAAAAGTGCTCAGCTCGCCGAGAAAATGCGATTTAAGCAATAAAATTAAAAATGCTTATAAAACATAAACCAAACGTTGGAGGTGGCCATTTCTTCATGCGCAGTGATAAACTCGGCACTCTAAAGCACCCGAGAGCGTTTTTTTCCATGCCAACCTAACCAGAGTGACGGGAGCGGCACAATTCAGAAAAAGTGCTCAGCTCGCCGAGAAAATGCGATTTAAGCAATAAAATTAAAAATGCTTATAAAACATAAACCAAACGTTGGAGGTGGTAATTTCTTCATGCGCAGTGATAAACTCGGCACTCTAAAGCACCCGAGAGCGTTTTTTTCCATGCCAACCTAACCAGAGTGACAGGAGCGGCACAATTCAGAAAAAGTGCTCAGCTCGCCGAGAAAATGCGATTTAAGCAATAAAATTAAAAATGCTTATAAAACATAAACCAAACGTTGGAGGTGGTCTTTTCTTCATGCGCAGTGATAAACTCGGCACTCTAAAGCACCCGAGAGCGTTTTTTTCCATGCCAACCTAAACAGAGTGAC
Organism: Syngnathus typhle; assembly: GCF_033458585.1. Classification (NCBI taxonomy): domain Eukaryota; kingdom Metazoa; phylum Chordata; class Actinopteri; order Syngnathiformes; family Syngnathidae; genus Syngnathus; species Syngnathus typhle. The sequence continues at coordinate 120,930 of NW_026871937.1, read as the reverse complement.
GGGAGCGGCACAATTCAGAAAAAGTGCTCAGCTCGCCGAGAAAATGCGATTTAAGCAATAAAATTAAAAATGCTTATAAAACATAAACCAAACGTTGTAGATGGTCATTTCTTATTACGCAGTAATAAACTCGGCACTCTAAAGCACCCAAGAGCGTTTTTTTCCATGCCAACCTAACCAGAGTGACGGGAGCGGCACAATTCAGAAAAAGTGCTCAGCTCGCCGAGAAAATGCGATTTAAGCAATAAAATTAAAAATGCTTATAAAACATAAACCAAACGTTGGAGGTGGTCATTTCTTCATGCACAGTGATAAACTCGGCACTCTAAAGCACCCGAGAGCGTTTTTTTCCATGCCAACCTAACCAGAGTGACGGGAGCGGCACAATTCAGAAAAAGTGCTCAGCTCGCCGAGAAAATGCGATTTAAGCAATAAAATTAAAAATGCTTATAAAACATAAACCAAACGTTGGAGGTGGTCATTTCTTCATGCGCAGTGATAAACTCGGCACTCTAAAGCACCCGAGAGCGTTTTTTTCGATGCCAACCTAACCAGAGTGACGGGAGCGGCACAATTCAGAAAAAGTGCTCAGCTCGCCGAGAAAATGCGATTTAAGCAATAAAATTAAAAATGCTTATAAAACATAAACCAAACGTTGGAGGTGGTCATTTCTTCATGCACAGTGATAAACTCGGCACTCTAAAGCACCCGAGAGCGTTTTTTTCCATGCCAACCTAACCAGAGTGACGGGAGCGGCACAATTCAGAAAAAGTGCTCAGCTCGCCGAGAAAATGCGATTTAAGCAATAAAATTAAAAATGCTTATAAAACATAAACCAAACGTTGGAGGTGGTCATTTCTTCATGCGCAGTGATAAACTCGGCACTCTAAAGCACCCGAGAGCGTTTTTTTCGATGCCAACCTAACCAGAGTGACGGGAGCGGCACAATTCAGAAAAAGTGCTCAGCTCGCCGAGAAAATGCGATTTAAGCAATAAAATTAAAAATGCTTATAAAACATAAACCAAACGTTGGAGGTGGTCATTTCTTCATGCGCAGTGATAAACTCGGCACTGTAAAGCACCCGAGAGCGTTTTTTCCATGCCAACCTAACCAGAGTGACGGCAGCGGCACAATTCAGAAAAAGTGCTCAGCTCGCCGAGAAAATGCGATTTAAGCAATAAAATTAAAAATGCTTATAAAACATAAACCAAACGTTGGAGGTGGTCATTTCTTATTACGCAGTAATAAACTCGGCACTCTAAAGCACCCGAGAGCGTTTTTTTCCATGCCAACCTAACCAGAGTGACGGGAGCGGCACAATTCAGAAAAAGTGCTCAGCTCGCCGAGAAAATGCGATTTAAGCAATAAAATTAAAAATGCTTATAAAACATAAACCAAACGTTGTAAATGGTCATTTCTTATTACGCAGTAATAAACTCGGCACTCTAAAGCACCCGAGAGCGTTTTTTTCGATGCCAACCTAACCAGAGTGACGGGAGCGGCACAATTCAGAAAAAGTGCTCAGCTCGCCGAGAAAATGCGATTTAAGCAATAAAATTAAAAATGCTTATAAAACATAAACCAAACGTTGGAGGTGGTCATTTCTTCATGCGCAGTGATAAACTCGGCACTCTAAAGCACCCGAGAGCGTTTTATTCGATGCCAACCTAACCAGAGTGACGGGAGCGGCACAATTCAGAAAAAGCGCTCAGCTCGCCGAGAAAATGCGATTTAAGCAATAAAATTAAAAATGCTTATAAAACATAAACCAAACGTTGGAGGTGGTCATTTCTTCATGCGCGGTGATAAACTCGGCACTCTAAAGCACCCGAGAGCGTTTTTTTCCATGCCAACCTAACCAGAGTGACGGGAGCGGCACAATTCAGAAAAAGTGCTCAGCTCGCCGAGAAAATGCGATTTAAGCAATAAAATTAAAAATGCTTATAAAACATAAACCAAACGTTGGAGGTGGTCATTTCTTCATGCGCAGTGATAAACTCGGCACTCTAAAGCACCCGAGAGCGTTTTTTTCGATGCCAACCTAACCAGAGTGACGGGAGCGGCACAATTCAGAAAAAGTGCTCAGCTCGCCGAGAAAATGCGATTTAAGCAATAAAATTAAAAATGCTTATAAAACATAAACCAAACGTTGTAGATGGTCATTTCTTATTACGCAGTAATAAACTCGGAACTCTAAAGCACCCGAGAGCGTTTTTTTCCATGCCAACCTAACCAGAGTGACGGGAGCGGCACAATTCAGAAAAATTGCTCAGCTCGCCGAGAAAATGCGATTTAAGCAATACAATTAAAAATGCTTATAAAACATAAACCAAACGTTGGAGGTGGTCATTTCTTCATGCGCAGTGATAAACTCGGCACTCTAAAGCACCCGAGAGCGTTTTTTTCCATGCCAACCTAACCAAAGTGACGGGAGCGGCACAATTCAGAAAAAGTGCTCAGCTCGCCGAGAAAATGCGATTTAAGCAATAAAATTAAAAATGCTTATAAAACATAAACCAAACGTTGGAGGTGGTCATTTCTTCATGCGCAGTGATAAACTCGGCACTCTAAAGCACCCGAGAGCGTTTTTTTCGATGCCAACCTAACCAGAGTGACGGGAGCGGCACAATTCAGAAAAAGTGCTCAGCTCGCCGAGAAAATGCGATTTAAGCAATAAAATTAAAAATGCTTATAAAACATAAACCAAACGTTGGAGGTGGTCATTTCTTCATGCGCAGTGATAAACTCGGCACTGTAAAGCACCCGAGAGCGTTTTTTTCCATGCCAACCTAACCAGAGTGACGGCAGCGGCACAATTCAGAAAAAGTGCTCAGCTCGCCGAGAAAATGCGATTTAAGCAATAAAATTAAAAATGCTTATAAAACATAAACCAAACGTTGGAGGTGGTCATTTCTTATTACGCAGTAATAAACTCGGCACTCTAAAGCACCCGAGAGCGTTTTTTTCCATGCCAACCTAACCAGAGTGACGGGAGCGGCACAATTCAGAAAAAGTGCTCAGCTCGCCGAGAAAATGCGATTTAAGCAATAAAATTAAAAATGCTTATAAAACATAAACCAAACGTTGTAAATGGTCATTTCTTATTACGCAGTAATAAACTCGGCACTCTAAAGCACCCGAGAGCGTTTTTTTCGATGCCAACCTAACCAGAGTGACGGGAGCGGCACAATTCAGAAAAAGTGCTCAGCTCGCCGAGAAAATGCGATTTAAGCAATAAAATTAAAAATGCTTATAAAACATAAACCAAACGTTGGAGGTGGTCATTTCTTCATGCGCAGTGATAAACTCGGCACTCTAAAGCACCCGAGAGCGTTTTATTCGATGCCAACCTAACCAGAGTGACGGGAGCGGCACAATTCAGAAAAAGCGCTCAGCTCGCCGAGAAAATGCGATTTAAGCAATAAAATTAAAAATGCTTATAAAACATAAACCAAACGTTGGAGGTGGTCATTTCTTCATGCGCGGTGATAAACTCGGCACTCTAAAGCACCCGAGAGCGTTTTTTTCCATGCCAACCTAACCAGAGTGACGGGAGCGGCACAATTCAGAAAAAGTGCTCAGCTCGCCGAGAAAATGCGATTTAAGCAATAAAATTAAAAATGCTTATAAAACATAAACCAAACGTTGGAGGTGGTCATTTCTTCATTCGCAGTGATAAACTCGGCACTCTAAAGCACCCGAGAGCGTTTTTTTCGATGCCAACCTAACCAGAGTGACGGGAGCGGCACAATTCAGAAAAAGTGCTCAGCTCGCCGAGAAAATGCGATTTAAGCAATAAAATTAAAAATGCTTATAAAACATAAACCAAACGTTGTAGATGGTCATTTCTTATTACGCAGTAATAAACTCGGAACTCTAAAGCACCCGAGAGCGTTTTTTTCCATGCCAACCTAACCAGAGTGACGGGAGCGGCACAATTCAGAAAAAGTGCTCAGCTCGCCGAGAAAATGCGATTTAAGCAATACAATTAAAAATGCTTATAAAACATAAACCAAACGTTGGAGGTGGTCATTTCTTCATGTGCAGTGATAAACTCGGCACTCTAAAGCACCCGAGAGCGTTTTTTTCCATGCCAACCTAACCAGAGTGACGGGAGCGGCACAATTCAGAAAAAGTGCTCAGCTCGCCGAGAAAATGCGATTTAAGCAATAAAATTAAAAATGCTTATAAAACATAAACCAAACGTTGGAGGTGGTCATTTCTTCATGCACAGTGATAAACTCGGCACTCTAAAGCACCCGAGAGCGTTTTTTTCGATGCCAACCTAACCAGAGTGACGGGAGCGGCACAATTCAGAAAAAGTGCTCAGCTCGCCGAGAAAATGCGATTTAAGCAATAAAATTAAAAATGCTTATAAAACCTAAACCAAACGTTGGAGGTGGTCATTTCTTCATGCGCAGTGATAAACTCGGCACTCTTAAGCACCCGAGAGCGTTTTTTTCGATGCCAACCTAACCAGAGTGACGGGAGCGGCACAATTCAGAAAAAATGCTCAGCTCGCCGAGAAAATGCGATTTAAGCAATAAAATTAAAAATGCTTATAAAACATAAACCAAACGTTGGAGGTGGTCATTTCTTCATGCGCAGTGATAAACTCGGCACTCTAAAGCACCCGAGAGCGTTTTATTCGATGCCAACCTAACCAGAGTGACGGGAGCGGCACAATTCAGAAAAAGTGCTCAGCTCGCCGAGAAAATGCGATTTAAGCAATAAAATTAAAAATGCTTATAAAACATAAACCAAACGTTGGAGGTGGTCATTTCTTCATGCGCAGTGATAAACTCGGCACTCTAAAGCACCCGAGAGCGTTTTTTTCGATGCCAACCTAACCAGAGTGACGGGAGCGGCACAATTCAGAAAAAGTGCTCAGCTCGCCGAGAAAATGCGATTTAAGCAATAAAATTAAAAATGCTTATAAAACATAAACCAAACGTTGGAGTTGGTCATTTCTTCATGCGCAGTGATAAACTCGGCACTCTAAAGCACCCGAGAGCGTTTTTTTCGATGCCAACCTAACCAGAGTGACGGGAGCGGCACAATTCAGAAAATGTGCTCAGCTCGCCGAGAAAATGCGATTTAAGCAATAAAATTAAAAATGCTTATAAAACATAAACCAAACGTTGGAGGTGGTCATTTCTTCATGCGCAGTGATAAACTCGGCACTCTAAAGCACCCAAGAGCGTTTTTTTCGATGCCAACCTAACCAGAGTGACGGGAGCGGCACAATTCAGAAAAAGCGCTCAGCTCGCCGAGAAAATGCGATTTAAGCAATAAAATTAAAAATGCTTATAAAACATAAACCAAACGTTGGAGGTGGTCATTTCTTCATGCACAGTGATAAACTCGGCACTCTAAAGCACCCGAGAGCGTTTTTTTCGATGCCAACCTAACCAGAGTGACGGGAGCGGCACAATTCAGAAAAAGTGCTCAGCTCGCCGAGAAAATGCGATTTAAGCAATAAAATTAAAAATGCTTATAAAACATAAACCAAACGTTGTAGATGGTCATTTCTTATTACGCAGTAATAAACTCGGCACTCTAAAGCACCCGAGAGCGTTTTTTTCGATGCCAACCTAACCAGAGTGACGGGAGCGGCACAATTCAGAAAAAGCGCTCAGCTCGCCGAGAAAATGCGATTTAAGCAATAAAATTAAAAATGCTTATAAAACATAAACCAAACGTTGGAGGTGGTCATTTCTTCATGCACAGTGATAAACTCGGCACTCTAAAGCACCCGAGAGCGTTTTTTTCGATGCCAACCTAACCAGAGTGACGGGAGCGGCACAATTCAGAAAAAGTGCTCAGCTCGCCGAGAAAATGCGATTTAAGCAATAAAATTAAAAATGCTTATAAAACATAAACCAAACGTTGTAAATGGTCATTTCTTATTACGCAGTAATAAACTCGGCACTCTAAAGCACCCGAGAGCGTTTTTTTCGATGCCAACCTAACCAGAGTGACGGGAGCGGCACAATTCAGAAAAAGTGCTCAGCTCGCCGAGAAAATGCGATTTAAGCAATAAAATTAAAAATGCTTATAAAACATAAACCAAACGTTGGAGGTGGTCATTTCTTCATGCGCAGTGATAAACTCGGCACTCTAAAGCACCCGAGAGCGTTTTTTTCGATGCCAACCTAACCAGAGTGACGGGAGCGGCACAATTCAGAAAAAGTGCTCAGCTCGCCGAGAAAATGCGATTTAAGCAATAAAATTAAAAATGCTTATAAAACATAAACCAAACGTTGGAGGTGGTCATTTCTTCATGCGCAGTGATAAACTCGGCACTCTAAAGCACCCGAGAGCGTTTTTTTCCATGCCAACCTAACCAGAGTGACGGGAGCGGCACAATTCAGAAAAAGTGCTCAGCTCGCCGAGAAAATGCGATTTAAGCAATAAAATTAAAAATGCTTATATAACATAAACCAAACGTTGGAGGTGGTCATTTCTTCATGCGCAGTGATAAACTCGGCACTCTAAAGCACCCGAGAGCGTTTTTTTCCATGCCAACCTAACCAGAGTGACGGGAGCGGCAAAATTCAGAAAAAGTGCTCAGCTCGCCGAGAAAATGCGATTTAAGCAATAAAATTAAAAATGCTTATAAAACATAAACCAAACGTTGTAGATGGTCATTTCTTATTACGCAGTAATAAACTCGGCACTCTAAAGCACCCGAGAGCGTTTTTTTCCATGCCAACCTAACCAGAGTTACGGGAGCGGCACAATTCAGAAAAAGTGCTCAGCTCGCCGAGAAAATGCGATTTAAGCAATAAAATTAAAAATGCTTATAAAACATAAACCAAACGTTGGAGGTGGTCATTTCTTCATGCGCAGTGATAAACTCGGCACTCTAAAGCACCCGAGAGCTTTTTTTCCCATGCCAACCTAACCAGAGTGACGGGAGCGGCACAATTCAGAAAAAGTGCTCAGCTCGCCGAGAAAATGCGATTTAAGCAATAAAATTAAAAATGCTTATAAAACATAAACCAAACGTTGGAGGTGGTCATTTCTTCATGCGCAGTGATAAACTCGGCACTCTAAAGCACCCGAGAGCGTTTTTTTCCATGCCAACCTAACCAGAGTGACGGGAGCGGCACAATTCAGAAAAAGTGCTCAGCTCGCCGAGAAAATGCGATTTAAGCAATAAAATTAAAAATGCTTATAAAACATAAACCAAACGTTGGAGGTGGTCATTTCTTCATGCGCAGTGATAAACTCGGCACTCTAAAGCACCCGAGAGCGTTTTTTTCCATGCCAACCTAACCAGAGTGACGGGAGCGGCACAATTCAGAAAAAGTGCTCAGCTCGCCGAGAAAATGCGATTTAAGCAATAAAATTAAAAATGCTTATAAAACATAAACCAAACGTTGGAGGTGGTCATTTCTTCATGCGCAGTGATAAACTCGGCACTCTAAAGCACCCGAGAGCGTTTTTTTCCATGCCAACCTAACCAGAGTGACGGGAGCGGCACAATTCAGAAAAAGTGCTCAGCTCGCCGAGAAAATGCGATTTAAGCAATAAAATTAAAAATGCTTATAAAACATAAACCAAACGTTGTAGATGGTCATTTCTTATTACGCAGTAATAAACTCGGCACTCTAAAGCACCCGAGAGCGTTTTTTTCCATGCCAACCTAACCAGAGTGACGGGAGCGGCACAATTCAGAAAAAGTGCTCAGCTCGCCGAGAAAATGCGATTTAAGCAATAAAATTAAAAATGCTTATAAAACATAAACCAAACGTTGGAGGTGGTCATTTCTTCATGCGCAGTGATAAACTCGGCACTCTAAAGCACCCGAGAGCGTTTTATTCGATGCCAACCTAACCAGAGTGACGGGAGCGGCACAATTCAGAAAAAGCGCTCAGCTCGCCGAGAAAATGCGATTTAAGCAATAAAATTAAAAATGCTTATAAAACATAAACCAAACGTTGGAGGTGGTCATTTCTTCATGCGCGGTGATAAACTCGGCACTCTAAAGCACCCGAGAGCGTTTTTTTCCATGCCAACCTAACCAGAGTGACGGGAGCGGCACAATTCAGAAAAAGTGCTCAGCTCGCCGAGAAAATGCGATTTAAGCAATAAAATTAAAAATGCTTATAAAACATAAACCAAACGTTGGAGGTGGTCATTTCTTCATGCGCAGTGATAAACTCGGCACTCTAAAGCACCCGAGAGCGTTTTTTTCGATGCCAACCTAACCAGAGTGACGGGAGCGGCACAATTCAGAAAAAGTGCTCAGCTCGCCGAGTAAATGCGATTTAAGCAATAAAATTAAAAATGCTTATAAAACATAAACCAAACGTTGGAGGTGGTCATTTCTTCATGCGCAGTGATAAACTCGGCACTCTAAAGCACCCGAGAGCGTTTTTTTCCATGCCAACCTAACCAGAGTGACGGGAGCGGCACAATTCAGAAAAAGTGCTCAGCTCGCCGAGAAAATGCGATTTAAGCAATAAAATTAAAAATGCTTATAAAACATAAACCAAACGTTGGAGGTGGTCATTTCTTCATGCGCAGTGATAAACTCGGCACTCTAAAGCACCCGAGAGCGTTTTTTTCGATGCCAACCTAACCAGAGTGACGGGAGCGGCACAATTCAGAAAAAGTGCTCAGCTCGCCGAGAAAATGCGATTTAAGCAATAAAATTAAAAATGCTTATAAAACATAAACCAAACGTTGGAGGTGGTCATTTCTTCATGCGCAGTGATAAACTCGGCACTCTAAAGCACCCGAGAGCGTTTTATTCGATGCCAACCTAACCAGAGTGACGGGAGCGGCACAATTCAGAAAAAGTGCTCAGCTCGCCGAGAAAATGCGATTTAAGCAATAAAATTAAAAATGCTTATAAAACATAAACCAAACGTTGGAGGTGGTCATTTCTTCATGCGCAGTGATAAACTCGGCACTCTAAAGCACCCGAGAGCGTTTTTTTCGATGCCAACCTAACCAGAGTGACGGGAGCGGCACAATTCAGAAAAAGCGCTCAGCTCGCCGAGAAAATGCGATTTAAGCAATAAAATTAAAAATGCTTATAAAACATAAACCAAACGTTGGAGGTGGTCATTTCTTCATGCGCAGTGATAAACTCGGCACTCTAAAGCACCCGAGAGCGTTTTTTTCGATGCCAACCTAACCAGAGTGACGGGAGCGGCACAATTCAGAAAAAGCGCTCAGCTCGCCGAGAAAATGCGATTTAAGCAATAAAATTAAAAATGCTTATAAAACATAAACCAAACGTTGGAGGTGGTCATTTCTTCATGCGCAGTGATAAACTCGGCACTCTAAAGCACCCGAGAGCGTTTTTTTCGATGCCAACCTAACCAGAGTGACGGGAGCGGCACAATTCAGAAAAAGTGCTCAGCTCGCCGAGAAAATGCGATTTAAGCAATAAAATTAAAAATGCTTATAAAACATAAACCAAACGTTGGAGGTGGTCATTTCTTCATGCGCAGTGATAAACTCGGCACTCTAAAGCACCCGAGAGCGTTTTTTTCGATGCCAACCTAACCAGAGTGACGGGAGCGGCACAATTCAGAAAAAGCGCTCAGCTCGCCGAGAAAATGCGATTTAAGCAATAAAATTAAAAATGCTTATAAAACATAAACCAAACGTTGGAGGTGGTCATTTCTTCATGCACAGTGATAAACTCGGCACTCTAAAGCACCCGAGAGCGTTTTTTTCCATGCCAACCTAACCAGAGTGACGGGAGCGGCACAATTCAGAAAAAGTGCTCAGCTCGCCGAGAAAATGCGATTTAAGCAATAAAATTAAAAATGCTTATAAAACATAAACCAAACGTTGGAGGTGGTCATTTCTTCATGCGCAGTGATAAACTCGGCACTCTAAAGCACCCGAGAGCGTTTTTTTCCATGCCAACCTAACCAAAGTGACGGGAGCGGCACAATTCAGAAAAAGTGCTCAGCTCGCCGAGAAAATGCGATTTAAGAAATAAAATTAAAAATGCTTATAAAACATAAACCAAACGTTGGAGGTGGTCATTTCTTCATGCGCAGTGATAAACTCGGCACTCTAAAGCACCCGAGAGCGTTTTTTTCCATGCCAACCTAACCAGAGTGACAGGAGCGGCACAATTCAGAAAAAGTGCTCAGCTCGCCGAGAAAATGCGATTTAAGCAATAAAATTAAAAATGCTTATAAAACATAAACCAAACGTTGGAGGTGGTCTTTTCTTCATGCGCAGTGATAAACTCGGCACTCTAAAGCACCCGAGAGCGTTTTTTTCCATGCCAACCTAAACAGAGTGACGGGAGCGGCACAATTCAGAAAAAGTGCTCAGCTCGCCGAGAAAATGCGATTTAAGCAATAAAATTAAAAATGCTTATAAAACATAAACCAAACGTTGTAGATGGTCATTTCTTATTACGCAGTAATAAACTCGGCACTCTAAAGCACCCGAGAGCGTTTTTTTCCATGCCAACCTAACCAGAGTGACGGGAGCGGCACAATTCAGAAAAAGTGCTCAGCTCGCCGAGAAAATGCGATTTAAGCAATAAAATTAAAAATGCTTATAAAACATAAACCAAACGTTGGAGGTGGTCATTTCTTCATGCACAGTGATAAACTCGGCACTCTAAAGCACCCGAGAGCGTTTTTTTCCATGCCAACCTAACCAGAGTGACGGGAGCGGCACAATTCAGAAAAAGTGCTCAGCTCGCCGAGAAAATGCGATTTAAGCAATAAAATTAAAAATGCTTATAAAACATAAACCAAACGTTGGAGGTGGTCATTTCTTCATGCGCAGTGATAAACTCGGCACTCTAAAGCACCCGAGAGCGTTTTTTTCCATGCCAACCTAACCAGAGTGACAGGAGCGGCACAATTCAGAAAAAGTGCTCAGCTCGCCGAGAAAATGCGATTTAAGCAATAAAATTAAAAATGTTATAAAACATAAACCAAACGTTGGAGGTGGTCATTTCTTCATGCACAGTGATAAACTCGGCACTCTAAAGCACCCGAGAGCGTTTTTTTCCATGCCAACCTAACCAGAGTGACGGGAGCGGCACAATTCAGAAAAAGTGCTCAGCTCGCCGAGAAAATGCGATTTAAGCAATAAAATTAAAAATGCTTATAAAACATAAACCAAACGTTGGAGGTGGTCATTTCTTCATGCGCAGTGATAAACTCGGCACTCTAAAGCACCCGAGAGCGTTTTATTCGATGCCAACCTAACCAGAGTGACGGGAGCGGCACAATTCAGAAAAAGCGCTCAGCTCGCCGAGAAAATGCGATTTAAGCAATAAAATTAAAAATGCTTATAAAACATAAACCAAACGTTGGAGGTGGTCATTTCTTCATGCGCGGTGATAAACTCGGCACTCTAAAGCACCCGAGAGCGTTTTTTTCCATGCCAACCTAACCAGAGTGACGGGAGCGGCACAATTCAGAAAAAGTGCTCAGCTCGCCGAGAAAATGCGATTTAAGCAATAAAATTAAAAATGCTTATAAAACATAAACCAAACGTTGGAGGTGGTCATTTCTTCATGCGCAGTGATAAACTCGGCACTCTAAAGCACCCGAGAGCGTTTTTTTCGATGCCAACCTAACCAGAGTGACGGGAGCGGCACAATTCAGAAAAAGTGCTCAGCTCGCCGAGAAAATGCGATTTAAGCAATAAAATTAAAAATGCTTATAAAACATAAACCAAACGTTGGAGGTGGTCATTTCTTCATGCGCAGTGATAAACTCGGCACTCTAAAGCACCCGAGAGCGTTTTTTTCGATGCCAACCTAACCAGAGTGACGGGAGCGGCACAATTCAGAAAAAGCGCTCAGCTCGCCGAGAAAATGCGATTTAAGCAATAAAATTAAAAATGCTTATAAAATATAAACCAAACGTTGGAGGTGGTCATTTCTTCATGCGCAGTGATAAACTCGGCACTCTAAAGCACCCGAGAGCGTTTTTTTCGATGCCAACCTAACCAGAGTGACGGGAAAGGCACAATTCAGAAAAAGCGCTCAGCTCGCCGAGAAAATGCAATTTAAGCAATAAAATTAAAAATGCTTATAAAACATAAACCAAACGTTGGAGGTGGTCATTTCTTCATGCGCAGTGATAAACTCGGCACTCTAAAGCACCCGAGAGCGTTTTTTTCGATGCCAACCTAACCAGAGTGACGGGAGCGGCACAATTCAGAAAAAGTGCTCAGCTCGCCGAGAAAATGCGATTTAAGCAATAAAATTAAAAATGCTTATAAAACATAAACCAAACGTTGGAGGTGGTCATTTCTTCATGCGCAGTGATAAACTCGGCACTCTAAAGCACCCGAGAGCGTTTTTTTCGATGCCAACCTAACCAGAGTGACGGGAGCGGCACAATTCAGAAAAAGCGCTCAGCTCGCCGAGAAAATGCGATTTAAGCAATAAAATTAAAAATGCTTATAAAACATAAACCAAACGTTGGAGGTGGTCATTTCTTCATGCACAGTGATAAACTCGGCACTCTAAAGCACCCGAGAGCGTTTTTTTCGATGCCAACCTAACCAGAGTGACGGGAGCGGCACAATTCAGAAAAAGTGCTCAGCTCGCCGAGAAAATGCGATTTAAGCAATAAAATTAAAAATGCTTATAAAACATAAACCAAATGTTGGAGGTGGTCATTTCTTCATGCGCAGTGATAAACTCGGCACTCTAAAGCACCCGAGAGCGTTTTTTTCGATGCCAACCTAACCAGAGTGACGGGAGCGGCACAATTCAGAAAAAGTGCTCAGCTCGCCGAGAAAATGCGATTTAAGCAATAAAATTTAAAATGCTTATAAAACATAAACCAAACGTTGTAGATGGTCATTTCTTATTACCCAGTAATAAACTCAGCACTCTAAAGCACCCGAGAGCGTTTTTTTCCATGCCAACCTAACCAGAGTGACGGGAGCGGCACAATTCAGAAAAAGTGCTCAGCTCGCCGAGAAAATGCGATTTAAGCAATAAAATTAAAAATGCTTATAAAACATAAACCAAACGTTGGAGGTGGTCATTTCTTCATGCGCAGTGATAAACTCGGCACTCTAAAGCACCCGAGAGCGTTTTTTTCCATGCCAACCTAACCAGAGTGACGGGAGCGGCACAATTCAGAAAAAGTGCTCAGCTCGCCGAGAAAATGCGATTTAAGAAATAAAATTAAAAATGCTTATAAAACATAAACCAAACGTTGGAGGTGGTCATTTCTTCATGCGCAGTGATAAACTCGGCACTCTAAAGCACCCGAGAGCGTTTTTTTCGATGCCAACCTAACCAGAGTGACGGGAGCGGCACAATTCAGAAAAAGTGCTCAGCTCGCCGAGAAAATGCGATTTAAGCAATAAAATTAAAAATGCTTATAAAACATAAACCAAACGTTGGAGGTGGTCATTTCTTCATGCGCAGTGATAAACTCGGCACTCTAAAGCACCCGAGAGCGTTTTATTTGATGCCAACCTAACCAGAGTGACGGGAGCGGCACAATTCAGAAAAAGTGCTCAGCTCGCCGAGAAAATGCGATTTAAGCAATAAAATTAAAAATGCTTATAAAACATAAACCAAACGTTGGAGGTGGTCATTTCTTCATGCGCAGTGATAAACTCGGCACTCTAAAGCACCCGAGAGCGTTTTTTTCGATGCCAACCTAACCAGAGTGACGGGAGCGGCACAATTCAGAAAAAGTGCTCAGCTCGCCGAGAAAATGCGATTTAAGCAATAAAATTAAAAATGCTTATAAAACATAAACCAAACGTTGGAGGTGGTCATTTCTTCATGTGCAGTGATAAACTCGGCACTCTAAAGCACCCGAGAGCGTTTTTTTCCATGCCAACCTAACCAGAGTGACGGGAGCGGCACAATTCAGAAAAAGTGCTCAGCTCGCCGAGAAAATGCGATTTAAGCAATAAAATTAAAAATGCTTATAAAACATAAACCAAACGTTGGAGGTGGTCATTTCTTCATGCACAGTGATAAACTCGGCACTCTAAAGCACCCGAGAGCGTTTTTTTCGATGCCAACCTAACCAGAGTGACGGGAGCGGCACAATTCAGAAAAAGTGCTCAGCTCGCCGAGAAAATGCGATTTAAGCAATAAAATTAAAAATGCTTATAAAACATAAACCAAACGTTGGAGGTGGTCATTTCTTCATGCGCAGTGATAAACTCGGCACTCTAAAGCACCCGAGAGCGTTTTTTTCGATGCCAACCTAACCAGAGTGACGGGAGCGGCACAATTCAGAAAAAGCGCTCAGCTCGCCGAGAAAATGCGATTTAAGCAATAAAATTAAAAATGCTTATAAAACATAAACCAAACGTTGGAGGTGGTCATTTCTTCATGCGCAGTGATAAACTCGGCACTCTAAAGCACCCGAGAGCGTTTTTTTCGATGCCAACCTAACCAGAGTGACGGGAGCGGCACAATTCAGAAAAAGCGCTCAGCTCGCCGAGAAAATGCAATTTAAGCAATAAAATTAAAAATGCTTATAAAACATAAACCAAACGTTGGAGGTGGTCATTTCTTCATGCGCAGTGATAAACTCGGCACTCTAAAGCACCCGAGAGCGTTTTTTTCGATGCCAACCTAACCAGAGTGACGGGAGCGGCACAATTCAGAAAAAGTGCTCAGCTCGCCGAGAAAATGCGATTTAAGCAATAAAATTAAAAATGCTTATAAAACATAAACCAAACGTTGGAGGTGGTCATTTCTTCATGCGCAGTGATAAACTCGGCACTCTAAAGCACCCGAGAGCGTTTTTTTCGAAGCCAACCTAACCAGAGTGACGGGAGCGGCACAATTCAGAAAAAGCGCTCAGCTCGCCGAGAAAATGCGATTTAAGCAATAAAATTAAAAATGCTTATAAAACATAAACCAAACGTTGTAGATGGTTATTTCTTATTACGCAGTAATAAACTCGGCACTCTAAAGCACCCGAGAGCGTTTTTTTCCATGCCAACCTAACCAGAGTGACGGGAGCGGCACAATTCAGAAAAAGTGCTCAGCTCGCCGAGAAAATGCGATTTAAGCAATAAAATTAAAAATGCTTATAAAACATAAACCAAACGTTGGAGGTGGTCATTTCTTCATGCACAGTGATAAACTCGGCACTCTAAAGCACCCGAGAGCGTTTTTTTCCATGCCAACCTAACCAGAGTGACGGGAGCGGCACAATTCAGAAAAAGTGCTCAGCTCGCCGAGAAAATGCGATTTAAGCAATAAAATTAAAAATGCTTATAAAACATAAACCAAACGTTGGAGGTGGTCATTTCTTCATGCGCAGTGATAAACTCGGCACTCTAAAGCACCCGAGAGCGTTTTTTTCGATGCCAACCTAACCAGAGTGACGGGAGCGGCACAATTCAGAAAAAGTGCTCAGCTCGCCGAGAAAATGCGATTTAAGCAATAAAATTAAAAATGCTTATAAAACATAAACCAAACGTTGGAGGTGATCATTTCTTCATGCGCAGTGATAAACTCGGCACTCTAAAGCACCCGAGAGCGTTTTTTTCCATGCCAACCTAACCAGAGTGACGGGAGCGGCACAATTCAGAAAAAGTGCTCAGCTCGCCGAGAAAATGCGATTTAAGCAATAAAATTAAAAATGCTTATAAAACATAAACCAAACGTTGGAGGTGGTCATTTCTTCATGCGCAGTGATAAACTCGGCACTCTAAAGCACCCGAGAGCGTTTTTTTCCATGCCAACCTAACCAGAGTGACGGGAGCGGCACAATTCAGAAAAAGTGCTCAGCTCGCCGAGAAAATGCGATTTAAGCAATAAAATTAAAAATGCTTATAAAACATAAACCAAACGTTGTAGATGGTCATTTCTTATTACGCAGTAATAAACTCGGCACTCTAAAGCACCCGAGAGCGTTTTTTTCCATGCCAACCTAAGCAGAGTGACGGGAGCGGCACAATTCAGAAAAAGTGCTCAGCTCGCCGAGAAAATGCGATTTAAGCAATAAAATTAAAAATGCTTATAAAACATAAACCAAACGTTGGAGGTGGTCATTTCTTCATGCGCAGTGATAAACTCGGCACTCTAAAGCACCCGAGAGCGTTTTATTCGATGCCAACCTAACCAGAGTGACGGGAGCGGCACAATTCAGAAAAAGCGCTCACTCGCCGAGAAAATGCGATTTAAGCAATAAAATTAAAAATGCTTATAAAACATAAACCAAACGTTGGAGGTGGTCATTTCTTCATGCGCGGTGATAAACTCGGCACTCTAAAGCACCCGAGAGCGTTTTTTTCCATGCCAACCTAACCAGAGTGACGGGAGCGGCACAATTCAGAAAAAGTGCTCAACTCGCCGAGAAAATGCGATTTAAGCAATAAAATTAAAAAATGCTTATAAAACATAAACCAAACGTTGGAGGTGGTCATTTCTTCATGCGCAGTGATAAACTCGGCACTCTAAAGCACCCGAGAGCGTTTTTTTCGATGCCAACCTAACCAGAGTGACGGGAGCGGCACAATTCAGAAAAAGTGCTCAGCTCGCCGAGAAAATGCGATTTAAGCAATAAAATTAAAAATGCTTATAAAACATAAACCAAACGTTGTAGATGGTCATTTCTTATTACGCAGTAATAAACTCGGCACTCTAAAGCACCCGAGAGCGTTTTTTTCCATGCCAACCTAACCAGAGTGACGGGAGCGGCACAATTCAGAAAAAGTGCTCAGCTCGCCGAGAAAATGCGATTTAAGCAATAAAATTAAAAATGCTTATAAAACATAAACCAAACGTTGGAGGTGGCCATTTCTTCATGCGCAGTGATAAACTCGGCACTCTAAAGCACCCGAGAGCGTTTTTTTCCATGCCAACCTAACCAGAGTGACGGGAGCGGCACAATTCAGAAAAAGTGCTCAGCTCGCCGAGAAAATGCGATTTAAGCAATAAAATTAAAAATGCTTATAAAACATAAACCAAACGTTGGAGGTGGCCATTTCTTCATACGCAGTGATAAACTCGGCACTCTAAAGCACCCGAGAGCGTTTTTTTCCATGCCAACCTAACCAGAGTGACGGGAGCGGCACAATTCAGAAAAAGTGCTCAGCTCGCCGAGAAAATGCGATTTAAGCAATAAAATTAAAAATGCTTATAAAACATAAACCAAACGTTGGAGGTGGTCATTTCTTCATGCGCAGTGATAAACTCGGCACTCTAAAGCACCCGAGAGCGTTTTTTTCCATGCCAACCTAACCAGAGTGACGGGAGCGGCACAATTCAGAAAAAGTGCTCAGCTCGCCGAGAAAATGCGATTTAAGCAATAAAATTAAAAATGCTTATAAAACATAAACCAAACGTTGGAGGTGGTCATTTCTTCATGCGCAGTGATAAACTCGGCACTCTAAAGCACCCGAGAGCGTTTTTTTCGATGCCAACCTAACCAGAGTGACGGGAGCGGCACAATTCAGAAAAAGCGCTCAGCTCGCCGAGAAAATGCGATTTAAGCAATAAAATTAAAAATGCTTATAAAACATAAACCAAACGTTGTAGATGGTTATTTCTTATTACGCAGTAATAAACTCGGCACTCTAAAGCACCCGAGAGCGTTTTTTTCCATGCCAACCTAACCAGAGTGACGGGAGCGGCACAATTCAGAAAAAGTGCTCAGCTCGCCGAGAAAATGCGATTTAAGCAATAAAATTAAAAATGCTTATAAAACATAAACCAAACGTTGTAGATGGTCATTTCTTATTACGCAGTAATAAACTCGGCACTCTAAAGCACCCGAGAGCGTTTTTTTCCATGCCAACCTAAGCAGAGTGACGGGAGCGGCACAATTCAGAAAAAGTGCTCAGCTCGCCGAGAAAATGCGATTTAAGCAATAAAATTAAAAATGCTTATAAAACATAAACCAAACGTTGGAGGTGGTCATTTCTTCATGCGCAGTGATAAACTCGGCACTCTAAAGCACCCGAGAGCGTTTTATTCGATGCCAACCTAACCAGAGTGACGGGAGCGGCACAATTCAGAAAAAGCGCTCACTCGCCGAGAAAATGCGATTTAAGCAATAAAATTAAAAATGCTTATAAAACATAAACCAAACGTTGGAGGTGGTCATTTCTTCATGCGCGGTGATAAACTCGGCACTCTAAAGCACCCGAGAGCGTTTTTTTCCATGCCAACCTAACCAGAGTGACGGGAGCGGCACAATTCAGAAAAAGTGCTCAACTCGCCGAGAAAATGCGATTTAAGCAATAAAATTAAAAATGCTTATAAAACATAAACCAAACGTTGGAGGTGGTCATTTCTTCATGCGCAGTGATAAACTCGGCACTCTAAAGCACCCGAGAGCGTTTTTTTCGATGCCAACCTAACCAGAGTGACGGGAGCGGCACAATTCAGAAAAAGTGCTCAGCTCGCCGAGAAAATGCGATTTAAGCAATAAAATTAAAAATGCTTATAAAACATAAACCAAACGTTGTAGATGGTCATTTCTTATTACGCAGTAATAAACTCGGCACTCTAAAGCACCCGAGAGCGTTTTTTTCCATGCCAACCTAACCAGAGTGACGGGAGCGGCACAATTCAGAAAAAGTGCTCAGCTCGCCGAGAAAATGCGATTTAAGCAATAAAATTAAAAATGCTTATAAAACATAAACCAAACGTTGGAGGTGGCCATTTCTTCATGCGCAGTGATAAACTCGGCACTCTAAAGCACCCGAGAGCGTTTTTTTCCATGCCAACCTAACCAGAGTGACGGGAGCGGCACAATTCAGAAAAAGTGCTCAGCTCGCCGAGAAAATGCGATTTAAGCAATAAAGTTAAAAATGCTTATAAAACATAAACCAAACGTTGGAGGTGGCCATTTCTTCATACGCAGTGATAAACTCGGCACTCTAAAGCACCCGAGAGCGTTTTTTTCCATGCCAACCTAACCAGAGTGACGGGAGCGGCACAATTCAGAAAAAGTGCTCAGCTCGCCGAGAAAATGCGATTTAAGCAATAAAATTAAAAATGCTTATAAAACATAAACCAAACGTTGGAGGTGGTCATTTCTTCATGCGCAGTGATAAACTCGGCACTCTAAAGCACCCGAGAGCGTTTTTTTCCATGCCAACCTAACCAGAGTGACGGGAGCGGCACAATTCAGAAAAAGTGCTCAGCTCGCCGAGAAAATGCGATTTAAGCAATAAAATTAAAAATGCTTATAAAACATAAACCAAACGTTGGAGGTGGTCATTTCTTCATGCGCTGATAAACTCGGCACTCTAAAGCACCCGAGAGCGTTTTTTGCGATGCCAACCTAACCAGAGTGACGGGAGCGGCACAATTCAGAAAAAGTGCTCAGCTCGCCGAGAAAATGCGATTTAAGCAATAAAATTAAAAATGCTTATAAAACATAAACCAAACGTTGGAGGTGGTCATTTCTTCATGCGCAGTGATAAACTCGGCACTCTAAAGCACCCGAGAGCGTTTTTTTTCCATGCCAACCTAACCAGAGTGACGGGAGCGGCACAATTCAGAAAAAGTGCTCAGCTCGCCGAGAAAATGCGATTTAAGCAATAAAATTAAAAATGCTTATAAAACATAAACCAAACGTTGGAGGTGGTCATTTCTTCATGCGCAGTGATAAACTCGGCACTCTAAAGCACCCGAGAGCGTTTTTTTCGATGCCAACCTAACCAGAGTGACGGGAGCGGCACAATTCAGAAAAAGCGCTCAGCTCGCCGAGAAAATGCGATTTAAGCAATAAAATTAAAAATGCTTATAAAACATAAACCAAACGTTGGAGGTGGTCATTTCTTCATGCACAGTGATAAACTCGGCACTCTAAAGCACCCGAGAGCGTTTTTTTCGATGCCAACCTAACCAGAGTGACGGGAGCGGCACAATTCAGAAAAAGTGCTCAGCTCGCCGAGAAAATGCGATTTAAGCAATAAAATTAAAAATGCTTATAAAACATAAACCAAACGTTGGAGGTGGTCATTTCTTCATGCGCAGTGATAAACTCGGCACTCTAAAGCACCCGAGAGCGTTTTTTTCGATGCCAACCTAACCAGAGTGACGGGAGCGGCACAATTCAGAAAAAGTGCTCAGCTCGCCGAGAAAATGCGATTTAAGCAATAAAATTAAAAATGCTTATAAAACATAAACCAAACGTTGTAGATGGTCATTTCTTATTACGCAGTAATAAACTCGGCACTCTAAAGCACCCGAGAGCGTTTTGTTCCATGCCAACCTAACCAGAGTGACGGGAGCGGCACAATTCAGAAAAAGTGCTCAGCTCGCCGAGAAAATGCGATTTAAGCAATAAAATTAAAAATGCTTATAAAACATAAACCAAACGTTGGAGGTGGTCATTTCTTCATGCGCAGTGATAAACTCGGCACTCTAAAGCACCCGAGAGCGTTTTTTTCGATGCCAACCTAACCAGAGTGACGGGAGCGGCACAATTCAGAAAAAGTGCTCAGCTCGCCGAGAAAATGCGATTTAAGCAATAAAATTAAAAATGCTTATAAAACATAAACCAAACGTTGGAGGTGGTCATTTCTTCATGCGCAGTGATAAACTCGGCACTCTAAAGCACCCGAGAGCGTTTTTTTTCGATGCCAACCTAACCAGAGTGACGCGAGCGGCACAATTCAGAAAAAGCGCTCAGCTCGCCGAGAAAATGCGATTTAAGCAATAAAATTAAAAATGCTTATAAAACATAAACCAAACGTTGGAGGTGGTAATTTCTTCATGCACAGTGATAAACTCGGCACTCTAAAGCACCCGAGAGCGTTTTTTTCGATGCCAACCTAACCAGAGTGACGGGAGCGGCACAATTCAGAAAAAGTGCTCAGCTCGCCGAGAAAATGCGATTTAAGCAATAAAATTAAAAATGCTTATAAAACATAAACCAAACGTTGGAGGTGGTCATTTCTTATTACGCAGTAATAAACTCGGCACTCTAAAGCACCCGAGAGCGTTTTTTTTCCATGCCAACCTAACCAGAGTGACGGGAGCGGCACAATTCAGAAAAAGTGCTCAGCTCGCCGAGAAAATGCGATTTAAGCAATAAAATTAAAAATGCTTATAAAACATAAACCAAACGTTGGAGGTGGTCATTTCTTCATGCGCAGTGATAAACTCGGCACTCTAAAGCACCCGAGAGCGTTTTTTTCCATGCCAACCTAACCAGAGTGACGGGAGCGGCACAATTCAGAAAAAGTGCTCAGCTCGCCGAGAAAATGCGATTTAAGCAATAAAATTAAAAATGCTTATAAAACATAAACCAAACGTTGGAGGTGGTCATTTCTTCATGCGCAGTGATAAACTCGGCACTCTAAAGCACCCGAGAGCGTTTTTTTCCATGCCAACCTAACCAGAGTGACGCGAGCGGCACAATTCAGAAAAAGCGCTCAGCTCGCCGAGAAAATGCGATTTAAGCAATAAAATTAAAAATGCTTATAAAACATAAACCAAACGTTGGAGGTGGTAATTTCTTCATGCACAGTGATAAACTCGGCACTCTAAAGCACCCGAGAGCGTTTTTTTCGATGCCAACCTAACCAGAGTGACGGGAGCGGCACAATTCAGAAAAAGTGCTCAGCTCGCCGAGAAAATGCGATTTAAGCAATAAAATTAAAAATGCTTATAAAACATAAACCAAACGTTGGAGGTGGTCATTTCTTATTACGCAGTAATAAACTCGGCACTCTAAAGCACCCGAGAGCGTTTTTTTCCATGCCAACCTAACCAGAGTGACGGGAGCGGCACAATTCAGAAAAAGTGCTCAGCTCGCCGAGAAAATGCGATTTAAGCAATAAAATTAAAAATGCTTATAAAACATAAACCAAACGTTGGAGGTGGTAATTTCTTCATGCGCAGTGATAAACTCGGCACTCTAAAGCACCCGAGAGCGTTTTTTTCGATGCCAACCTAACCAGAGTGACGGGAGCGGCACAATTCAGAAAAAGTGCTCAGCTCGCCGAGAAAATGCGATTTAAGCAATAAAATTAAAAATGCTTATAAAACATAAACCAAACGTTGGAGGTGGTCATTTCTTATTACGCAGTAATAAACTCGGCACTCTAAAGCACCCGAGAGCGTTTTTTTCCATGCCAACCTAACCAGAGTGACGGGAGCGGCACAATTCAGAAAAAGTGCTCAGCTCGCCGAGAAAATGCGATTTAAGCAATAAAATTAAAAATGGTTATAAAACATAAACCAAACGTTGGAGGTGGTCATTTCTTCATGCGCAGTGATAAACTCGGCACTCTAAAGCACCCGAGAGCGTTTTTTTCGATGCCAACCTAACCAGAGTGACGGGAGCGGCACAATTCAGAAAAAGCGCTCAGCTCGCCGAGAAAATGCGATTTAAGCAATAAAATTAAAAATGCTTATAAAACATAAACCAAACGTTGGAGGTGGTCATTTCTTCATGCGCAGTGATAAACTCGGCACTCTAAAGCACCCGAGAGCGTTTTTTTCGATGCCAACCTAACCAGAGTGACGGGAGCGGCACAATTCAGAAAAAGCGCTGAGCTCGCCGAGAAAATGCGATTTAAGCAATAAAATTAAAAATGCTTATAAAACATAAACCAAACGTTGGAGGTGGTCATTTCTTCATGCGCAGTGATAAACTCGGCACTCTAAAGCACCCGAGAGCGTTTTTTTCGATGCCAACCTAACCAGAGTGACGGGAGCGGCACAATTCAGAAAAAGTGCTCAGCTCGCCGAGAAAATGCGATTTAAGCAATAAAATTAAAAATGCTTATAAAACATAAACCAAACGTTGGAGGTGGTCATTTCTTCATGCGCAGTGATAAACTCGGCACTCTAAAGCACCCGAGAGCGTTTTTTTCGATGCCAACCTAACCAGAGTGACGGGAGCGGCACAATTCAGAAAAAGCGCTCAGCTCGCCGAGAAAATGCGATTTAAGCATTAAAATTAAAAATGCTTATAAAACATAAACCAAACGTTGGAGGTGGTCATTTCTTCATGCACAGTGATAAACTCGGCACTCTAAAGCACCCGAGAGCGTTTTTTTCGATGCCAACCTAACCAGAGTGACGGGAGCGGCACAATTCAGAAAAAGTGCTCAGCTCGCCGAGAAAATGCGATTTAAGCAATAAAATTAAAAATGCTTATAAAACATAAACCAAACGTTGGAGGTGGTCATTTCTTCATGCGCAGTGATAAACTCGGCACTCTAAAGCACCCGAGAGCGTTTTTTTCGATGCCAACCTAACCAGAGTGACGGGAGCGGCACAATTCAGAAAAAGTGCTCAGGTCGCCGAGAAAATGCGATTTAAGCAATAAAATTAAAAATGCTTATAAAACATAAACCAAACGTTGGAGGTGGTCATTTCTTCATGCGCAGTGATAAACTCGGCACTCTAAAGCACCCGAGAGCGTTTTTTTCGATGCCAACCTAACCAGAGTGACGGGAGCGGCACAATTCAGAAAAAGCGCTCAGCTCGCCGAGAAAATGCGATTTAAGCAATAAAATTAAAAATGCTTATAAAACATAAACCAAACGTTGGAGGTGGTCATTTCTTCATGCGCAGTGATAAACTCGGCACTCTAAAGCACCCGAGAGCGTTTTTTTCGATGCCAACCTAACCAGAGTGACGGGAGCGGCACAATTCAGAAAAAGCGCTCAGCTCGCCGAGAAAATGCGATTTAAGCAATAAAATTAAAAATGCTTATAAAACATAAACCAAACGTTGGAGGTGGTCATTTCTTCATGCGCAGTGATAAATTCGGCACTCTAAAGCACCCGAGAGCGTTTTTTTCGATGCCAACCTAACCAGAGTGACGGGAGCGGCACAATTCAGAAAAAGTGCTCAGCTCGCCGAGAAAATGCGATTTAAGCAATAAAATTAAAAATGCTTATAAAACATAAACCAAACGTTGGAGGTGGTCATTTCTTCATGCGCAGTGATAAACTCGGCACTCTAAAGCACCCGAGAGCGTTTTTTTCGATGCCAACCTAACCAGAGTGACGGGAGCGGCACAATTCAGAAAAAGTGCTCAGCTCGCCGAGAAAATGCGATTTAAGCAATAAAATTAAAAATGCTTATAAAACATAAACCAAACGTTGGAGTTGGTCATTTCTTCATGCGCAGTGATAAACTCGGCACTCTAAAGCACCCGAGAGCGTTTTTTTCGATGCCAACCTAACCAGAGTGACGGGAGCGGCACAATTCAGAAAAAGTGCTCAGCTCGCCGAGAAAATGCGATTTAAGCAATAAAATTAAAAATGCTTATAAAACATAAACCAAACGTTGGAGGTGGTCATTTCTTCATGCGCAGTGATAAACTCGGCACTCTAAAGAACCCAAGAGCGTTTTTTTCGATGCCAACCTAACCAGAGTGACGGGAGCGGCACAATTCAGAAAAAGCGCTCAGCTCGCCGAGAAAATGCGATTTAAGCAATAAAATTAAAAATGCTTATAAAACATAAACCAAACGTTGGAGGTGGTCATTTCTTCATGCACAGTGATAAACTCGGCACTCTAAAGCACCCGAGAGCGTTTTTTTCGATGCCAACCTAACCAGAGTGACGGGAGCGGCACAATTCAGAAAAAGTGCTCAGCTCGCCGAGAAAATGCGATTTAAGCAATAAAATTAAAAATGCTTATAAAACATAAACCAAACGTTGTAGATGGTCATTTCTTATTACGCAGTAATAAACTCGGCACTCTAAAGCACCCGAGAGCGTTTTTTTCGATGCCAACCTAACCAGAGTGACGGGAGCGGCACAATTCAGAAAAAGTGCTCAGCTCGCCGAGAAAATGCGATTTAAGCAATAAAATTAAAAATGCTTATAAAACATAAACCAAACGTTGTAAATTGTCATTTCTTATTACGCAGTAATAAACTCGGCACTCTAAAGCACCCGAGAGCGTTTTTTTCGATGCCAACCTAACCAGAGTGACGGGAGCGGCACAATTCAGAAAAAGCGCTCAGCTCGCCGAGAAAATGCGATTTAAGCAATAAAATTAAAAATGCTTATAAAACATAAACCAAACGTTGGAGGTGGTCATTTATTCATGCGCAGTGATAAACTCGGCACTCTAAAGCACCCGAGAGCGTTTTTTTCGATGCCAACCTAACCAGAGTGACGGGAGCGGCACAATTCAGAAAAAGTGCTCAGGTCGCCGAGAAAATGCGATTTAAGCAATAAAATTAAAAATGCTTATAAAACATAAACCAAACGTTGGAGGTGGTCATTTCTTCATGCGCAGTGATAAACTCGGCACTCTAAAGCACCCGAGAGCGTTTTTTTCGATGCCAACCTAACCAGAGTGACGCGAGCGGCACAATTCAGAAAAAGCGCTCAGCTCGCCGAGAAAATGCGATTTAAGCAATAAAATTAAAAATGCTTATAAAACATAAACCAAACGTTGGAGGTGGTCATTTCTTCATGCACAGTGATAAACTCGGCACTCTAAAGCACCCGAGAGCGTTTTTTTCGATGCCAACCTAACCAGAGTGACGGGAGCGGCACAATTCAGAAAAAGTGCTCAGCTCGCCGAGAAAATGCGATTTAAGCAATAAAATTAAAAATGCTTATAAAACATAAACCAAACGTTGGAGGTGGTCATTTCTTCATGCGCAGTGATAAACTCGGCACTCTAAAGCACCCGAGAGCGTTTTTTTCGATGCCAACCTAACCAGAGTGACGGGAGCGGCACAATTCAGAAAAAGTGCTCAGCTCGCCGAGAAAATGCGATTTAAGCAATAAAATTAAAAATGCTTATAAAACATAAACCAAACGTTGGAGGTGGCCATTTCTTAATGCGCAGTGATAAACTCGGCACTCTAAAGCACCCGAGAGCGTTTTTTCCCATGCCAACCTAACCAGAGTGACGGGAGCGGCACAATTAAGAAAAAGTGCTCAGCTCGCCGAGAAAATGCGATTTAAGCAATAAAATTAAAAATGCTTATAAAACATAAACCAAACGTTGGAGGTGGCCATTTCTTCATGCGCAGTGATAAACTCGGCACTCTAAAGCACCCGAGAGCGTTTTTTTCCATGCCAACCTAACCAGAGTGACCGGAGCGGCACAATTCAGAAAAAGTGCTCAGCTCGCCGAGAAAATGCGATTTAAGCAATAAAATTAAAAATGCTTATAAAACATAAACCAAACGTTGTAGATGGTCATTTCTTATTACGCAGTAATAAACTCGGCACTCTAAAGCACCCGAGAGCGTTTTTTTCCATGCCAACCTAACCAGAGTGACGGGAGCGGCACATCTCAGAAAAAGTGCTCAGCTCGCCGAGAAAATGCGATTTAAGCAATAAAATTAAAAATGCTTATAAAACATAAACCAAACGTTGGAGGTGGTCATTTCTTCATGCGCAGTGATAAACTCGGCACTCTAAAGCACCCGAGAGCGTTTTTTTCGATGCCAACCTAACCAGAGTGACGGGAGCGGCACAATTCAGAAAAAGTGCTCAGCTCGCCGAGAAAATGCGATTTAAGCAATAAAATTAAAAATGCTTATAAAACATAAACCAAACGTTGGAGGTGGTCATTTCTTCATGCGCAGTGATAAACTCGGCACTCTAAAGCACCCGAGAGCGTTTTTTTCGATGCCAACCTAACCAGAGTGACGCGAGCGGCACAATTCAGAAAAAGCGCTCAGCTCGCCGAGAAAATGCGATTTAAGCAATAAAATTAAAAATGCTTATAAAACATAAACCAAACGTTGGAGGTGGTCATTTCTTCATGCACAGTGATAAACTCGGCACTCTAAAGCACCCGAGAGCGTTTTTTTCGATGCCAACCTAACCAGAGTGACGGGAGCGGCACAATTCAGAAAAAGTGCTCAGCTCGCCGAGAAAATGCGATTTAAGCAATAAAATTAAAAATGCTTATAAAACATAAACCAAACGTTGGAGGTGGTCATTTCTTCATGCGCAGTGATAAACTCGGCACTCTAAAGCACCCGAGAGCGTTTTTTTCGATGCCAACCTAACCAGAGTGACCGGAGCGGCACAATTCAGAAAAAGTGCTCAGCTCGCCGAGAAAATGCGATTTAAGCAATAAAATTAAAAATGCTTATAAAACATAAACCAAACGTTGGAGGTGGCCATTTCTTCATGCGCAGTGATAAACTCGGCACTCTAAAGCACCCGAGAGCGTTTTTTCCCATGCCAACCTAACCAGAGTGACGGGAGCGGCACAATTAAGAAAAAGTGCTCAGCTCGCCGAGAAAATGCGATTTAAGCAATAAAATTAAAAATGCTTATAAAACATAAACCAAACGTTGGAGGTGGCCATTTCTTCATGCGCAGTGATAAACTCGGCACTCTAAAGCACCCGAGAGCGTTTTTTTCCATGCCAACCTAACCAGAGTGACCGGAGCGGCACAATTCAGAAAAAGTGCTCAGCTCGCCGAGAAAATGCGATTTAAGCAATAAAATTAAAAATGCTTATAAAACATAAACCAAACGTTGTAGATGGTCATTTCTTATTACGCAGTAATAAACTCGGCACTCTAAAGCACCCGAGAGCGTTTTTTTCCATGCCAACCTAACCAGAGTGACGGGAGCGGCACAATTCAGAAAAAGTGCTCAGCTCGCCGAGAAAATGCGATTTAAGCAATAAAATTAAAAATGCTTATAAAACATAAACCAAACGTTGGAGGTGGTCATTTCTTCATGCGCAGTGATAAACTCGGCACTCTAAAGCACCCGAGAGCGTTTTTTTCCATGCCAACCTAACCAGAGTGACGGGAGCGGCACAATTCAGAAAAAGTGCTCAGCTCGCCGAGAAAATGCGATTTAAGCAATAAAATTAAAAATGCTTATAAAACATAAACCAAACGTTGGAGGTGGTCATTTCTTCATGCGCAGTGATAAACTCGGCACTCTAAAGCACCCGAGAGCGTTTTTTTCCATGCCAACCTAACCAGAGTGACGCGAGCGGCACAATTCAGAAAAAGCGCTCAGCTCGCCGAGAAAATGCGATTTAAGCAATAAAATTAAAAATGCTTATAAAACATAAACCAAACGTTGGAGGTGGTAATTTCTTCATGCACAGTGATAAACTCGGCACTCTAAAGCACCCGAGAGCGTTTTTTTCGATGCCAACCTAACCAGAGTGACGGGAGCGGCACAATTCAGAAAAAGTGCTCAGCTCGCCGAGAAAATGCGATTTAAGCAATAAAATTAAAAATGCTTATAAAACATAAACTAAACGTTGGAGGTGGTCATTTCTTATTACGCAGTAATAAACTCGGCACTCTAAAGCACCCGAGAGCGTTTTTTTCCATGCCAACCTAACCAGAGTGACGGGAGCGGCACAATTCAGAAAAAGTGCTCAGCTCGCCGAGAAAATGCGATTTAAGCAATAAAATTAAAAATGCTTATAAAACATAAACCAAACGTTGGAGGTGGTAATTTCTTCATGCGCAGTGATAAACTCGGCACTCTAAAGCACCCGAGAGCGTTTTTTTCGATGCCAACCTAACCAGAGTGACGGGAGCGGCACAATTCAGAAAAAGTGCTCAGCTCGCCGAGAAAATGCGATTTAAGCAATAAAATTAAAAATGCTTATAAAACATAAACCAAACGTTGGAGGTGGTCATTTCTTATTACGCAGTAATAAACTCGGCACTCTAAAGCACCCGAGAGCGTTTTTTTCCATGCCAACCTAACCAGAGTGACGGGAGCGGCACAATTCAGAAAAAGTGCTCAGCTCGCCGAGAAAATGCGATTTAAGCAATAAAATTAAAAATGGTTATAAAACATAAACCAAACGTTGGAGGTGGTCATTTCTTCATGCGCAGTGATAAACTCGGCACTCTAAAGCACCCGAGAGCGTTTTTTTCGATGCCAACCTAACCAGAGTGACGGGAGCGGCACAATTCAGAAAAAGCGCTCAGCTCGCCGAGAAAATGCGATTTAAGCAATAAAATTAAAAATGCTTATAAAACATAAACCAAACGTTGGAGGTGGTCATTTCTTCATGCGCAGTGATAAACTCGGCACTCTAAAGCACCCGAGAGCGTTTTTTTCGATGCCAACCTAACCAGAGTGACGGGAGCGGCACAATTCAGAAAAAGCGCTGAGCTCGCCGAGAAAATGCGATTTAAGCAATAAAATTAAAAATGCTTATAAAACATAAACCAAACGTTGGAGGTGGTCATTTCTTCATGCGCAGTGATAAACTCGGCACTCTAAAGCACCCGAGAGCGTTTTTTTCGATGCCAACCTAACCAGAGTGACGGGAGCGGCACAATTCAGAAAAAGTGCTCAGCTCGCCGAGAAAATGCGATTTAAGCAATAAAATTAAAAATGCTTATAAAACATAAACCAAACGTTGGAGGTGGTCATTTCTTCATGCGCAGTGATAAACTCGGCACTCTAAAGCACCCGAGAGCGTTTTTTTCGATGCCAACCTAACCAGAGTGACGGGAGCGGCACAATTCAGAAAAAGCGCTCAGCTCGCCGAGAAAATGCGATTTAAGCATTAAAATTAAAAATGCTTATAAAACATAAACCAAACGTTGGAGGTGGTCATTTCTTCATGCACAGTGATAAACTCGGCACTCTAAAGCACCCGAGAGCGTTTTTTTCGATGCCAACCTAACCAGAGTGACGGGAGCGGCACAATTCAGAAAAAGCGCTCAGCTCGCCGAGAAAATGCGATTTAAGCAATAAAATTAAAAATGCTTATAAAACATAAACCAAACGTTGGAGGTGGTCATTTCTTCATGCGCAGTGATAAACTCGGCACTCTAAAGCACCCGAGAGCGTTTTTTTCGATGCCAACCTAACCAGAGTGACGGGGGCGGCACAATTCAGAAAAAGTGCTCAGGTCGCCGAGAAAATGCGATTTAAGCAATAAAATTAAAAATGCTTATAAAACATAAACCAAACGTTGGAGGTGGTCATTTCTTCATGCGCAGTGATAAACTCGGCACTCTAAAGCACCCGAGAGCGTTTTTTTCGATGCCAACCTAACCAGAGTGACGGGAGCGGCACAATTCAGAAAAAGCGCTCAGCTCGCCGAGAAAATGCGATTTAAGCAATAAAATTAAAAATGCTTATAAAACATAAACCAAACGTTGGAGGTGGTCATTTCTTCATGCGCAGTGATAAACTCGGCACTCTAAAGCACCCGAGAGCGTTTTTTTCGATGCCAACCTAACCAGAGTGACGGGAGCGGCACAATTCAGAAAAAGCGCTCAGCTCGCCGAGAAAATGCGATTTAAGCAATAAAATTAAAAATGCTTATAAAACATAAACCAAACGTTGTAAATTGTCATTTCTTATTACGCAGTAATAAACTCGGCACTCTAAAGCACCCGAGAGCGTTTTTTTCGATGCCAACCTAACCAGAGTGACGGGAGCGGCACAATTCAGAAAAAGCGCTCAGCTCGCCGAGAAAATGCGATTTAAGCAATAAAATTAAAAATGCTTATAAAACATAAACCAAACGTTGGAGGTGGTCATTTCTTCATGCACAGTGATAAACTCGGCACTCTAAAGCACCCGAGAGCGTTTTTTTTCATGCCAACCTAACCAGAGTGACGGGAGCGGCACAATTCAGAAAAAGTGCTCAGCTCGCCGAGAAAATGCGATTTAAGCAATAAAATTAAAAATGCTTATAAAACATAAACCAAACGTTGGAGGTGGTCATTTCTTCATGCGCAGTGATAAACTCGGCACTCTAAAGCACCCGAGAGCGTTTTTTTCGATGCCAACCTAACCAGAGTGACGGGAGCGGCACAATTCAGAAAAAGTGCTCAGCTCGCCGAGAAAATGCGATTTAAGCAATAAAATTAAAAATGCTTATAAAACATAAACCAAACGTTGGAGGTGGTCATTTCTTCATGCGCAGTGATAAACTCGGCACTCTAAAGCACCCGAGAGCGTTTTTTTCCATGCCAACCTAACCAGAGTGACGGGAGCGGCACAATTCAGAAAAAGTGCTCAGCTCGCCGAGAAAATGCGATTTAAGCAATAAAATTAAAAATGCTTATAAAACATAAACCAAACGTTGGAGGTGGCCATTTCTTCATGCGCAGTGATAAACTCGGCACTCTAAAGCACCCGAGAGCGTTTTTTTCCATGCCAACCTAACCAGAGTGACGGGAGCGGCACAATTCAGAAAAAGTGCTCAGCTCGCCGAGAAAATGCGATTCAAGCAATAAAATTAAAAATGCTTATAAAACATAAACCAAACGTTGGAGGTGGCCATTTCTTCATGCGCAGTGATAAACTCGGCACTCTAAAGCACCCGAGAGCGTTTTTTTCCATGCCAACCTAACCAGAGTGACGGGAGCGGCACAATTCAGAAAAAGTGCTCAGCTCGCCGAGAAAATGCGATTTAAGCAATAAAATTAAAAATGCTTATAAAACATAAACCAAACGTTGGAGGTGGTCATTTCTTCATGCGCAGTGATAAACTCGGCACTCTAAAGCACCCGAGAGCGTTTTTTTCCATGCCAACCTAACCAGAGTGACAGGAGCGGCACAATTCAGAAAAAGTGCTCAGCTCGCCGAGAAAATGCGATTTAAGCAATAAAATTAAAAATGCTTATAAAACATAAACCAAACGTTGGAGGTGGTCTTTTCTTCATGCGCAGTGATAAACTCGGCACTCTAAAGCACCCGAGAGCGTTTTTTTCCATGCCAACCTAAACAGAGTGACGGGAGCGGCACAATTCAGAAAAAGTGCTCAGCTCGCCGAGAAAATGCGATTTAAGCAATAAAATTAAAAATGCTTATAAAACATAAACCAAACGTTGTAGATGGTCATTTCTTATTACGCAGTAATAAACTCGGCACTCTAAAGCACCCGAGAGCGTTTTTTTCCATGCCAACCTAACCAGAGTGACGGGAGCGGCACAATTCAGAAAAAGTGCTCAGCTCGCCGAGAAAATGCGATTTAAGCAATAAAATTAAAAATGCTTATAAAACATAAACCAAACGTTGGAGGTGGTCATTTCTTCATGCGCAGTGATAAACTCGGCACTCTAAAGCACCCGAGAGCGTTTTTTTCCATGCCAACCTAACCAGAGTGACGGGAGCGGCACAATTCAGAAAAAGTGCTCAGCTCGCCGAGAAAATGCGATTTAAGCAATAAAATTAAAAATGCTTATAAAACATAAACCAAACGTTGGAGGTGGTCATTTCTTCATGCGCAGTGATAAACTCGGCACTCTAAAGCACCCGAGAGCGTTTTTTTCCATGCCAACCTAACCAGAGTGACAGGAGCGGCACAATTCAGAAAAAGTGCTCAGCTCGCCGAGAAAATGCGATTTAAGCAATAAAATTAAAAATGCTTATAAAACATAAACCAAACGTTGGAGGTGGTCTTTTCTTCATGCGCAGTGATAAACTCGGCACTCTAAAGCACCCGAGAGCGTTTTTTTCCATGCCAACCTAAACAGAGTGACGGGAGCGGCACAATTCAGAAAAAGTGCTCAGCTCGCCGAGAAAATGCGATTTAAGCAATAAAATTAAAAATGCTTATAAAACATAAACCAAACGTTGGAGGTGGTCATTTATTCATGCGCAGTGATAAACTCGGCACTCTAAAGCACCCGAGAGCGTTTTTTTCGATGCCAACCTAACCAGAGTGACGGGAGCGGCACATCTCAGAAAAAGTGCTCAGCTCGCCGAGAAAATGCGATTTAAGCAATAAAATTAAAAATGCTTATAAAACATAAACCAAACGTTGGAGGTGGTCATTTCTTCATGCGCAGTGATAAACTCGGCACTCTAAAGCACCCGAGAGCGTTTTTTTCGATGCCAACCTAACCAGAGTGACGGGAGCGGCACAATTCAGAAAAAGTGCTCAGCTCGCCGAGAAAATGCGATTTAAGCAATAAAATTAAAAATGCTTATAAAACATAAACCAAACGTTGGAGGTGGTCATTTCTTCATGCGCAGTGATAAACTCGGCACTCTAAAGCACCCGAGAGCGTTTTTTTCGATGCCAACCTAACCAGAGTGACGCGAGCGGCACAATTCAGAAAAAGCGCTCAGCTCGCCGAGAAAATGCGATTTAAGCAATACAATTAAAAATGCTTATAAAACATAAACCAAACGTTGGAGGTGGTCATTTCTTCATGCACAGTGATAAACTCGGCACTCTAAAGCACCCGAGAGCGTTTTTTTCGATGCCAACCTAACCAGAGTGACGGGAGCGGCACAATTCAGAAAAAGTGCTCAGCTCGCCGAGAAAATGCGATTTAAGCAATAAAATTAAAAATGCTTATAAAACATAAACCAAACGTTGGAGGTGGTCATTTCTTCATGCGCAGTGATAAACTCGGCACTCTAAAGCACCCGAGAGCGTTTTTTTCGATGCCAACCTAACCAGAGTGACCGGAGCGGCACAATTCAGAAAAAGTGCTCAGCTCGCCGAGAAAATGCGATTTAAGCAATAAAATTAAAAATGCTTATAAAACATAAACCAAACGTTGGAGGTGGCCATTTCTTCATGCGCAGTGATAAACTCGGCACTCTAAAGCACCCGAGAGCGTTTTTTCCCATGCCAACCTAACCAGAGTGACGGGAGCGGCACAATTAAGAAAAAGTGCTCAGCTCGCCGAGAAAATGCGATTTAAGCAATAAAATTAAAAATGCTTATAAAACATAAACCAAACGTTGGAGGTGGCCATTTCTTCATGCGCAGTGATAAACTCGGCACTCTAAAGCACCCGAGAGCGTTTTTTTCCATGCCAACCTAACCAGAGTGACCGGAGCGGCACAATTCAGAAAAAGTGCTCAGCTCGCCGAGAAAATGCGATTTAAGCAATAAAATTAAAAATGCTTATAAAACATAAACCAAACGTTGTAGATGGTCATTTCTTATTACGCAGTAATAAACTCGGCACTCTAAAGCACCCGAGAGCGTTTTTTTCCATGCCAACCTAACCAGAGTGACGGGAGCGGCACAATTCAGAAAAAGTGCTCAGCTCGCCGAGAAAATGCGATTTAAGCAATAAAATTAAAAATGCTTATAAAACATAAACCAAACGTTGGAGGTGGTCATTTCTTCATGCGCAGTGATAAACTCGGCACTCTAAAGCACCCGAGAGCGTTTTTTTCCATGCCAACCTAACCAGAGTGACGGGAGCGGCACAATTCAGAAAAAGTGCTCAGCTCGCCGAGAAAATGCGATTTAAGCAATAAAATTAAAAATGCTTATAAAACATAAACCAAACGTTGGAGGTGGTCATTTCTTCATGCGCAGTGATAAACTCGGCACTCTAAAGCACCCGAGAGCGTTTTTTT
Source organism: Syngnathus typhle (assembly GCF_033458585.1). NCBI lineage: Eukaryota > Metazoa > Chordata > Actinopteri > Syngnathiformes > Syngnathidae > Syngnathus > Syngnathus typhle. The sequence continues at coordinate 86,735 of NW_026871937.1, read as the reverse complement.
CCATGCCAACCTAACCAGAGTGACGCGAGCGGCACAATTCAGAAAAAGCGCTCAGCTCGCCGAGAAAATGCGATTTAAGCAATAAAATTAAAAATGCTTATAAAACATAAACCAAACGTTGGAGGTGGTAATTTCTTCATGCACAGTGATAAACTCGGCACTCTAAAGCACCCGAGAGCGTTTTTTTCGATGCCAACCTAACCAGAGTGACGGGAGCGGCACAATTCAGAAAAAGTGCTCAGCTCGCCGAGAAAATGCGATTTAAGCAATAAAATTAAAAATGCTTATAAAACATAAACTAAACGTTGGAGGTGGTCATTTCTTATTACGCAGTAATAAACTCGGCACTCTAAAGCACCCGAGAGCGTTTTTTTCCATGCCAACCTAACCAGAGTGACGGGAGCGGCACAATTCAGAAAAAGTGCTCAGCTCGCCGAGAAAATGCGATTTAAGCAATAAAATTAAAAATGCTTATAAAACATAAACCAAACGTTGGAGGTGGTAATTTCTTCATGCGCAGTGATAAACTCGGCACTCTAAAGCACCCGAGAGCGTTTTTTTCGATGCCAACCTAACCAGAGTGACGGGAGCGGCACAATTCAGAAAAAGTGCTCAGCTCGCCGAGAAAATGCGATTTAAGCAATAAAATTAAAAATGCTTATAAAACATAAACCAAACGTTGGAGGTGGTCATTTCTTATTACGCAGTAATAAACTCGGCACTCTAAAGCACCCGAGAGCGTTTTTTTCCATGCCAACCTAACCAGAGTGACGGGAGCGGCACAATTCAGAAAAAGTGCTCAGCTCGCCGAGAAAATGCGATTTAAGCAATAAAATTAAAAATGGTTATAAAACATAAACCAAACGTTGGAGGTGGTCATTTCTTCATGCGCAGTGATAAACTCGGCACTCTAAAGCACCCGAGAGCGTTTTTTTCGATGCCAACCTAACCAGAGTGACGGGAGCGGCACAATTCAGAAAAAGCGCTCAGCTCGCCGAGAAAATGCGATTTAAGCAATAAAATTAAAAATGCTTATAAAACATAAACCAAACGTTGGAGGTGGTCATTTCTTCATGCGCAGTGATAAACTCGGCACTCTAAAGCACCCGAGAGCGTTTTTTTCGATGCCAACCTAACCAGAGTGACGGGAGCGGCACAATTCAGAAAAAGCGCTGAGCTCGCCGAGAAAATGCGATTTAAGCAATAAAATTAAAAATGCTTATAAAACATAAACCAAACGTTGGAGGTGGTCATTTCTTCATGCGCAGTGATAAACTCGGCACTCTAAAGCACCCGAGAGCGTTTTTTTCGATGCCAACCTAACCAGAGTGACGGGAGCGGCACAATTCAGAAAAAGTGCTCAGCTCGCCGAGAAAATGCGATTTAAGCAATAAAATTAAAAATGCTTATAAAACATAAACCAAACGTTGGAGGTGGTCATTTCTTCATGCGCAGTGATAAACTCGGCACTCTAAAGCACCCGAGAGCGTTTTTTTCGATGCCAACCTAACCAGAGTGACGGGAGCGGCACAATTCAGAAAAAGCGCTCAGCTCGCCGAGAAAATGCGATTTAAGCATTAAAATTAAAAATGCTTATAAAACATAAACCAAACGTTGGAGGTGGTCATTTCTTCATGCACAGTGATAAACTCGGCACTCTAAAGCACCCGAGAGCGTTTTTTTCGATGCCAACCTAACCAGAGTGACGGGAGCGGCACAATTCAGAAAAAGCGCTCAGCTCGCCGAGAAAATGCGATTTAAGCAATAAAATTAAAAATGCTTATAAAACATAAACCAAACGTTGGAGGTGGTCATTTCTTCATGCGCAGTGATAAACTCGGCACTCTAAAGCACCCGAGAGCGTTTTTTTCGATGCCAACCTAACCAGAGTGACGGGAGCGGCACAATTCAGAAAAAGTGCTCAGGTCGCCGAGAAAATGCGATTTAAGCAATAAAATTAAAAATGCTTATAAAACATAAACCAAACGTTGGAGGTGGTCATTTCTTCATGCGCAGTGATAAACTCGGCACTCTAAAGCACCCGAGAGCGTTTTTTTCGATGCCAACCTAACCAGAGTGACGGGAGCGGCACAATTCAGAAAAAGCGCTCAGCTCGCCGAGAAAATGCGATTTAAGCAATAAAATTAAAAATGCTTATAAAACATAAACCAAACGTTGGAGGTGGTCATTTCTTCATGCGCAGTGATAAACTCGGCACTCTAAAGCACCCGAGAGCGTTTTTTTCGATGCCAACCTAACCAGAGTGACGGGAGCGGCACAATTCAGAAAAAGCGCTCAGCTCGCCGAGAAAATGCGATTTAAGCAATAAAATTAAAAATGCTTATAAAACATAAACCAAACGTTGGAGGTGGTCATTTCTTCATGCGCAGTGATAAATTCGGCACTCTAAAGCACCCGAGAGCGTTTTTTTCGATGCCAACCTAACCAGAGTGACGGGAGCGGCACAATTCAGAAAAAGTGCTCAGCTCGCCGAGAAAATGCGATTTAAGCAATAAAATTAAAAATGCTTATAAAACATAAACCAAACGTTGGAGGTGGTCATTTCTTCATGCGCAGTGATAAACTCGGCACTCTAAAGCACCCGAGAGCGTTTTTTTCGATGCCAACCTAACCAGAGTGACGGGAGCGGCACAATTCAGAAAAAGTGCTCAGCTCGCCGAGAAAATGCGATTTAAGCAATAAAATTAAAAATGCTTATAAAACATAAACCAAACGTTGGAGTTGGTCATTTCTTCATGCGCAGTGATAAACTCGGCACTCTAAAGCACCCGAGAGCGTTTTTTTCGATGCCAACCTAACCAGAGTGACGGGAGCGGCACAATTCAGAAAAAGTGCTCAGCTCGCCGAGAAAATGCGATTTAAGCAATAAAATTAAAAATGCTTATAAAACATAAACCAAACGTTGGAGGTGGTCATTTCTTCATGCGCAGTGATAAACTCGGCACTCTAAAGAACCCAAGAGCGTTTTTTTCGATGCCAACCTAACCAGAGTGACGGGAGCGGCACAATTCAGAAAAAGCGCTCAGCTCGCCGAGAAAATGCGATTTAAGCAATAAAATTAAAAATGCTTATAAAACATAAACCAAACGTTGGAGGTGGTCATTTCTTCATGCACAGTGATAAACTCGGCACTCTAAAGCACCCGAGAGCGTTTTTTTCGATGCCAACCTAACCAGAGTGACGGGAGCGGCACAATTCAGAAAAAGTGCTCAGCTCGCCGAGAAAATGCGATTTAAGCAATAAAATTAAAAATGCTTATAAAACATAAACCAAACGTTGTAGATGGTCATTTCTTATTACGCAGTAATAAACTCGGCACTCTAAAGCACCCGAGAGCGTTTTTTTCGATGCCAACCTAACCAGAGTGACGGGAGCGGCACAATTCAGAAAAAGTGCTCAGCTCGCCGAGAAAATGCGATTTAAGCAATAAAATTAAAAATGCTTATAAAACATAAACCAAACGTTGTAAATTGTCATTTCTTATTACGCAGTAATAAACTCGGCACTCTAAAGCACCCGAGAGCGTTTTTTTCGATGCCAACCTAACCAGAGTGACGGGAGCGGCACAATTCAGAAAAAGCGCTCAGCTCGCCGAGAAAATGCGATTTAAGCAATAAAATTAAAAATGCTTATAAAACATAAACCAAACGTTGGAGGTGGTCATTTCTTCATGCACAGTGATAAACTCGGCACTCTAAAGCACCCGAGAGCGTTTTTTTTCATGCCAACCTAACCAGAGTGACGGGAGCGGCACAATTCAGAAAAAGTGCTCAGCTCGCCGAGAAAATGCGATTTAAGCAATAAAATTAAAAATGCTTATAAAACATAAACCAAACGTTGGAGGTGGTCATTTCTTCATGCGCAGTGATAAACTCGGCACTCTAAAGCACCCGAGAGCGTTTTTTTCGATGCCAACCTAACCAGAGTGACGGGAGCGGCACAATTCAGAAAAAGTGCTCAGCTCGCCGAGAAAATGCGATTTAAGCAATAAAATTAAAAATGCTTATAAAACATAAACCAAACGTTGGAGGTGGTCATTTCTTCATGCGCAGTGATAAACTCGGCACTCTAAAGCACCCGAGAGCGTTTTTTTCCATGCCAACCTAACCAGAGTGACGGGAGCGGCACAATTCAGAAAAAGTGCTCAGCTCGCCGAGAAAATGCGATTTAAGCAATAAAATTAAAAATGCTTATAAAACATAAACCAAACGTTGGAGGTGGCCATTTCTTCATGCGCAGTGATAAACTCGGCACTCTAAAGCACCCGAGAGCGTTTTTTTCCATGCCAACCTAACCAGAGTGACGGGAGCGGCACAATTCAGAAAAAGTGCTCAGCTCGCCGAGAAAATGCGATTCAAGCAATAAAATTAAAAATGCTTATAAAACATAAACCAAACGTTGGAGGTGGCCATTTCTTCATGCGCAGTGATAAACTCGGCACTCTAAAGCACCCGAGAGCGTTTTTTTCCATGCCAACCTAACCAGAGTGACGGGAGCGGCACAATTCAGAAAAAGTGCTCAGCTCGCCGAGAAAATGCGATTTAAGCAATAAAATTAAAAATGCTTATAAAACATAAACCAAACGTTGGAGGTGGTCATTTCTTCATGCGCAGTGATAAACTCGGCACTCTAAAGCACCCGAGAGCGTTTTTTTCCATGCCAACCTAACCAGAGTGACAGGAGCGGCACAATTCAGAAAAAGTGCTCAGCTCGCCGAGAAAATGCGATTTAAGCAATAAAATTAAAAATGCTTATAAAACATAAACCAAACGTTGGAGGTGGTCTTTTCTTCATGCGCAGTGATAAACTCGGCACTCTAAAGCACCCGAGAGCGTTTTTTTTCATGCCAACCTAAACAGAGCGACGGGAGCGGCACAATTCAGAAAAAGTGCTCAGCTCGCCGAGAAAATGCGATTTAAGCAATAAAATTAAAAATGCTTATAAAACATAAACCAAACGTTGTAGATGGTCATTTCTTATTACGCAGTAATAAACTCGGCACTCTAAAGCACCCGAGAGCGTTTTTTTCCATGCCAACCTAACCAGAGTGACGGGAGCGGCACAATTCAGAAAAAGTGCTCAGCTCGCCGAGAAAATGCGATTTAAGCAATAAAATTAAAAATGCTTATAAAACATAAACCAAACGTTGGAGGTGGTCATTTCTTCATGCGCAGTGATAAACTCGGCACTCTAAAGCACCCGAGAGCGTTTTTTTCCATGCCAACCTAACCAGAGTGACAGGAGCGGCACAATTCAGAAAAAGTGCTCAGCTCGCCGAGAAAATGCGATTTAAGCAATAAAATTAAAAATGCTTATAAAACATAAACCAAACGTTGGAGGTGGTCTTTTCTTCATGCGCAGTGATAAACTCGGCACTCTAAAGCACCCGAGAGCGTTTTTTTCCATGCCAACCTAAACAGAGTGACGGGAGCGGCACAATTCAGAAAAAGTGCTCAGCTCGCCGAGAAAATGCGATTTAAGCAATAAAATTAAAAATGCTTATAAAACATAAACCAAACGTTGTAGATGGTCATTTCTTATTACGCAGTAATAAACTCGGCACTCTAAAGCACCCGAGAGCGTTTTTTCCATGCCAACCTAACCAGAGTGACGGGAGCGGCACAATTCAGAAAAAAGTGCTCAGCTCGCCGAGAAAATGCGATTTAAGCAATAAAATTAAAAATGCTTATAAAACATAAACCAAACGTTGGAGGTGGTCATTTCTTCATGCGCAGTGATAAACTCGGCACTCTAAAGCACCCGAGAGCGTTTTATTCGATGCCAACCTAACCAGAGTGACGGGAGCGGCACAATTCAGAAAAAGCGCTCAGCTCGCCGAGAAAATGCGATTTAAGCAATAAAATTAAAAATGCTTATAAAACATAAACCAAACGTTGTAGATGGTCATTTCTTATTACGCAGTAATAAACTCGGCACTCTAAAGCACCCGAGAGCGTTTTTTTCCATGCCAACCTAACCAGAGTGACGGGAGCGGCACAATTCAGAAAAAGTGCTCAGCTCGCCGAGAAAATGCGATTTAGGAAATAAAATTAAAAATGCTTATAAAACATAAACCAAACGTTGGAGGTGGTCATTTCTTCATGCGCAGTGATAAACTCGGCACTCTAAAGCACCCGAGAGCGTTTTTTTCCATGCCAACCTAACCAGAGTGACGGGAGCGGCACAATTCAGAAATAGTGCTCAGCTCGCCGAGAAAATGCGATTTAAGCAATAAAATTAAAAATGCTTATAAAACATAAACCAAACGTTGGAGGTGGCCATTTCTTCATGCGCAGTGATAAACTCGGCACTCTAAAGCACCCGAGAGCGTTTTTTTCCATGCCAACCTAACCAGAGTGACGGGAGCGGCACAATTCAGAAAAAGTGCTCAGCTAGCCGAGAAAATGCGATTTAAGCAATAAAAATAAAAATGCTTATAAAACATAAACCAAACGTTGGAGGTGGTCATTTCTTCATGCGCAGTGATAAACTCGGCACTCTAAAGCACCCGAGAGCGTTTTTTTTCCATGCCAACCTAACCAGAGTGACGGGAGCGGCACAATTCAGAAAAAGTGCTCAGCTCGCCGAGAAAATGCGATTTAAGCAATAAAATTAAAAATGCTTATAAAACATAAACCAAACGTTGTAGATGGTCATTTCTTATTACGCAGTAATAAACTCGGCACTCTAAAGCACCCGAGAGCGTTTTTTTCGATGCCAACCTAACCAGAGTGACGGGAGCGGCACAATTCAGAAAAAGCGTTCAGCTCGCCGAGAAAATGCAATTTAAGCAATAAAATTAAAAATGCTTATAAAACATAAACCAAACGTTGGAGGTGGTCATTTCTTCATGCACAGTGATAAACTCGGCACTCTAAAGCACCCGAGAGCGTTTTTTTCGATGCCAACCTAACCAGAGTGACGGGAGCGGCACAATTCAGAAAGAGTGCTCAGCTCGCCGAGAAAATGCGATTTAAGCAATAAAATTAAAAATGCTTATAAAACATAAACCAAACGTTGGAGTTGGTCATTTCTTCATGCGCAGTGATAAACTCGGCACTCTAAAGCACCCGAGAGCGTTTTTTTCGATGCCAACCTAACCAGAGTGACGGGAGCGGCACAATTCAGAAAAAGTGCTCAGCTCGCCGAGAAAATGCGATTTAAGCAATAAAATTAAAAATGCTTATAAAACATAAACCAAACGTTGGAGGTGGTCATTTCTTCATGCGCAGTGATAAACTCGGCACTCTAAAGCACCCGAGAGCGTTTTTTTCGATGCCAACCTAACCAGAGTGACGGGAGCGGCACAATTCAGAAAAAGCGCTCAGCTCGCCGAGAAAATGCGATTTAAGCAATAAAATTAAAAATGCTTATAAAACATAAACCAAACGTTGGAGGTGGTCATTTCTTCATGCGCAGTGATAAACTCGGCACTCTAAAGCACCCGAGAGCGTTTTTTGTCGATGCCAAGCTAACCAGAGTGACGGGAGCGGCACAATTCAGAAAAAGCGCTCAGCTCGCCGAGAAAATGCGATTTAAGCAATAAAATTAAAAATGCTTATAAAACATAAACCAAACGTTGGAGGTGGTCATTTCTTCATGCGCAGTGATAAACTCGGCACTCTAAAGCACCCGAGAGCGTTTTTTTCGATGCCAACCTAACCAGAGTGACGGGAGCGGCACAATTCAGAAAAAGTGCTCAGCTCGCCGAGAAAATGCGATTTAAGCAATAAAATTAAAAATGCTTATAAAACATAAACCAAACGTTGGAGGTGGTCATTTCTTCATGCGCAGTGATAAACTCGGCACTCTAAAGCACCCGAGAGCGTTTTTTTCGATGCCAACCTAACCAGAGTGACGGGAGCGGCACAATTCAGAAAAAGTGCTCAGCTCGCCGAGAAAATGCGATTTAAGCAATAAAATTATAAATGCTTATAAAACATAAACCAAACGTTGTAGATGGTCATTTCTTATTACGCAGTAATAAACTCGGCACTCTAAAGCACCCGAGAGCGTTTTTTTCGATGCCAACTTAACCAGAGTGACGGGAGCGGCACAATTCAGAAAAAGCGCTCAGCTCGCCGAGAAAATGCGATTTAAGCAATAAAATTAAAAATGCTTATAAAACATAAACCAAACGTTGGAGGTGGTCATTTCTTCATGCACAGTGATAAACTCGGCACTCTAAAGCACCCGAGAGCGTTTTTTTCGATGCCAACCTAACCAGAGTGACGGGAGCGGCACAATTCAGAAAAAGTGCTCAGCTCACCGAGAAAATGCGATTTAAGCAATAAAATTAAAAATGCTTACAAAACATAAACCAAACGTTGTAAATGGTCATTTCTTATTACGCAGTAATAAACTCGGCACTCTAAAGCACCCGAGAGCGTTTTTTTCGATGCCAACCTAACCAGAGTGACGGGAGCGGCACAATACAGAAAAAGCGCTCAGCTCGCCGAGAAAATGCGATTTAAGCAATAAAATTAAAAATGCTTATAAAACATAAACCAAACGTTGGAGGTGGTCATTTCTTCATGCGCAGTGATAAACTCGGCACTCTAAAGCACCCGAGAGCGTTTTTTTCGATGCCAACCTAACCAGAGTGACGGGAGCGGCACAATTCAGAAAAAGTGCTCAGCTCGCCGAGAAAATGCGATTTAAGCAATAAAATTAAAAATGCTTATAAAACATAAACCAAACGTTGTAGATGGTCATTTCTTATTACGCAGTGATAAACTCGGCACTCTAAAGCACCCGAGAGCGATTTTTTCCATGCCAACCTAACCAGAGTGACGGGAGCGGCACAATTCAGAAAAAGTGCTCAGCTCGCCGAGAAAATGCGATTTAAGCAATAAAATTAAAAATGCTTATAAAACATAAACCAAACGTTGGAGGTGGTCATTTCTTCATGCGCAGTGATAAACTCGGCACTCTAAAGCACCCGAGAGCGTTTTTTTCGATGCCAACCTAACCAGAGTGACGGGAGCGGCACAATTCAGAAAAAGTGCTCAGCTCGCCGAGAAAATGCGATTTAAGCAATAAAATTAAAAATGCTTATAAAACATAAACCAAACGTTGGAGGTGGCCATTTCTTCATGCGCAGTGATAAACTCGGCACTCTAAAGCACCCGAGAGCGTTTTTTTCCATGCCAACCTAACCAGAGTGACGGGAGCGGCACAATTCAGAAAAAGTGCTCAGCTCGCCGAGAAAATGCGATTTAAGCAATAAAATTAAAAATGCTTATAAAACATAAACCAAACGTTGGAGGTGGTCATTTCTTCATGCGCAGTGATAAACTCGGCACTCTAAAGCACCCGAGAGCGTTTTTTTCCATGCCAACCTAACCAGAGTGACGGGAGCGGCACAATTCAGAAAAAGTGCTCAGCTCGCCGAGAAAATGCGATTTAAGCAATAAAATTAAAAATGCTTATAAAACATAAACCAAACGTTGGAGGTGGCCATTTCTTCATGCGCAGTGATAAACTCGGCACTCTAAAGCACCCGAGAGCGTTTTTTTCGATGCCAACCTAACCAGAGTGACGGGAGCGGCACAATTCAGAAAAAGTGCTCAGCTCGCCAAGAAAATGCGATTTAAGCAATAAAATTAAAAATGCTTATAAAACATAAACCAAACGTTGGAGGTGGCCATTTCTTCATGCGCAGTGATAAACTCGGCACTCTAAAGCACCCGAGAGCGTTTTTTTCCATGCCTAACCAGAGTGACGGGAGCGGCACAATTCAGAAAAAGTGCTCAGCTCGCCGAGAAAATGCGATTTAAGCAATAAAATTAAAAATGCTTATAAAACATAAACCAAACGTTGGAGGTGGTCATTTCTTCATGCGCAGTGATAAACTCGGCACTCTAAAGCACCCGAGAGCGTTTTTTTCCATGCCAACCTAACCAGAGTGACAGGAGCGGCACAATTCAGAAAAAGTGCTCAGCTCGCCGAGAAAATGCGATTTAAGCAATAAAATTAAAAATGCTTATAAAACATAAACCAAACGTTGGAGGTGGTCTTTTCTTCATGCGCAGTGATAAACTCGGCACTCTAAAGCACCCGAGAGCGTTTTTTTCCATGCCAACCTAAACAGAGTGACGGGAGCGGCACAATTCAGAAAAAGTGCTCAGCTCGCCGAGAAAATGCGATTTAAGCAATAAAATTAAAAATGCTTATAAAACATAAACCAAACGTTGTAGATGGTCATTTCTTATTACGCAGTAATAAACTCGGCACTCTAAAGCACCCGAGAGCGTTTTTTTCCATGCCAACCTAACCAGAGTGACGGGAGCGGCACAACTCAGAAAAAGTGCTCAGCTCGCCGAGAAAATGCGATTTAAGCAATAAAATTAAAAATGCTTATAAAACATAAACCAAACGTTGGAGGTGGTCATTTCTTCATGCACAGTGATAAACTCGGCACTCTAAAGCACCCGAGAGCGTTTTTTTCCATGCCAACCTAACCAGAGTGACGGGAGCGGCACAATTCAGAAAAAAGTGCTCAGCTCGCCGAGAAAATGCGATTTAAGCAATAAAATTAAAAATGCTTATAAAACATAAACCAAACGTTGGAGGTGGTCATTTCTTCATGCGCAGTGATAAACTCGGCACTCTAAAGCACCCGAGAGCGTTTTTTTCGATGCCAACCTAACCAGAGTGACGGGAGCGGCACAATTCAGAAAAAGTGCTCAGCTCGCCGAGAAAATGCGATTTAAGCAATAAAATTAAAAATGCTTATAAAACATAAACCAAACGTTGGAGGTGGTCATTTCTTCATGCGCAGTGATAAACTCGGCACTCTAAAGCACCCGAGAGCGTTTTTTTCCATGCCAACCTAACCAGAGTGACGGGAGCGGCACAATTCAGAAAAAGTGCTCAGCTCGCCGAGAAAATGCGATTTAAGCAATAAAATTAAAAATGCTTATAAAACATAAACCAAACGTTGTAGATGGTCATTTCTTATTACGCAGTAATAAACTCGGCACTCTAAAGCACCCGAGAGCGTTTTTTTCCATGCCAACCTAACCAGAGTGACGGGAGCGGCACAATTCAGAAAAAGTGCTCAGCTCGCCGAGAAAATGCGATTTAAGCAATACAATTAAAAATGCTTATAAAACATAAACCAAACGTTGGAGGTGGTCATTTCTTCATGTGCAGTGATAAACTCGGCACTCTAAAGCACCCGAGAGCGTTTTTTTCCATGCCAACCTAACCAGAGTGACGGGAGCGGCACAATTCAGAAAAAGTGCTCAGCTCGCCGAGAAAATGCGATTTAAGCAATAAAATTAAAAATGCTTATAAAACATAAACCAAACGTTGGAGGTGGTCATTTCTTCATGCGCAGTGATAAACTCGGCACTCTAAAGCACCCGAGAGCGTTTTTTTCGATGCCAACCTAACCAGAGTGACGGGAGCGGCACAATTCAGAAAAAGTGCTCAGCTCGCCGAGAAAATGCGATTTAAGCAATAAAATTAAAAATGCTTATAAAACATAAACCAAACGTTGGAGGTGGTCATTTCTTCATGCGCAGTGATAAACTCGGCACTCTAAAGCACCCGAGAGCGTTTTTTTCGATGCCAACTTAAGCAGAGTGACGGGAGCGGCACAATTCAGAAAAAGTGCTCAGCTCGCCGAGAAAATGCGATTTAAGCAATAAAATTAAAAATGCTTATAAAACATAAACCAAACGTTGGAGGTGGTCATTTCTTCATGCGCAGTGATAAACTCGGCACTCTAAAGCACCCGAGAGCGTTTTATTCGATGCCAACCTAACCAGAGTGACGGGAGCGGCACAATTCAGAAAAAGTGCTCAGCTCGCCGAGAAAATGCGATTTAAGCAATAAAATTAAAAATGCTTATAAAACATAAACCAAACGTTGGAGGTGGTCATTTCTTCATGCGCAGTGATAAACTCGGCACTCTAAAGCACCCGAGAGCGTTTTTTTCGATGCCAACCTAACCAGAGTGACGGGAGCGGCACAATTCAGAAAAAGCGCTCAGCTCGCCGAGAAAATGCGATTTAAGCAATAAAATTAAAAATGCTTATAAAACATAAACCAAACGTTGGAGGTGGTCATTTCTTCATGCGCAGTGATAAACTCGGCACTCTAAAGCACCCGAGAGCGTTTTTTTCGATGCCAACCTAACCAGAGTGACGGGAGCGGCACAATTCAGAAAAAGTGCTCAGCTCGCCGAGAAAATGCGATTTAAGCAATAAAATTATAAATGCTTATAAAACATAAACCAAACGTTGTAGATGGTCATTTCTTATTACGCAGTAATAAACTCGGCACTCTAAAGCACCCGAGAGCGTTTTTTTCGATGCCAACTTAACCAGAGTGACGGGAGCGGCACAATTCAGAAAAAGCGCTCAGCTCGCCGAGAAAATGCGATTTAAGCAATAAAATTAAAAATGCTTATAAAACATAAACCAAACGTTGGAGGTGGTCATTTCTTCATGCACAGTGATAAACTCGGCACTCTAAAGCACCCGAGAGCGTTTTTTTCGATGCCAACCTAACCAGAGTGACGGGAGCGGCACAATTCAGAAAAAGTGCTCAGCTCACCGAGAAAATGCGATTTAAGCAATAAAATTAAAAATGCTTACAAAACATAAACCAAACGTTGTAAATGGTCATTTCTTATTACGCAGTAATAAACTCGGCACTCTAAAGCACCCGAGAGCGTTTTTTTCGATGCCAACCTAACCAGAGTGACGGGAGCGGCACAATACAGAAAAAGCGCTCAGCTCGCCGAGAAAATGCGATTTAAGCAATAAAATTAAAAATGCTTATAAAACATAAACCAAACGTTGGAGGTGGTCATTTCTTCATGCGCAGTGATAAACTCGGCACTCTAAAGCACCCGAGAGCGTTTTTTTCGATGCCAACCTAACCAGAGTGACGGGAGCGGCACAATTCAGAAAAAGTGCTCAGCTCGCCGAGAAAATGCGATTTAAGCAATAAAATTAAAAATGCTTATAAAACATAAACCAAACGTTGTAGATGGTCATTTCTTATTACGCAGTGATAAACTCGGCACTCTAAAGCACCCGAGAGCGATTTTTTCCATGCCAACCTAACCAGAGTGACGGGAGCGGCACAATTCAGAAAAAGTGCTCAGCTCGCCGAGAAAATGCGATTTAAGCAATAAAATTAAAAATGCTTATAAAACATAAACCAAACGTTGGAGGTGGTCATTTCTTCATGCGCAGTGATAAACTCGGCACTCTAAAGCACCCGAGAGCGTTTTTTTCGATGCCAACCTAACCAGAGTGACGGGAGCGGCACAATTCAGAAAAAGTGCTCAGCTCGCCGAGAAAATGCGATTTAAGCAATAAAATTAAAAATGCTTATAAAACATAAACCAAACGTTGGAGGTGGCCATTTCTTCATGCGCAGTGATAAACTCGGCACTCTAAAGCACCCGAGAGCGTTTTTTTCCATGCCAACCTAACCAGAGTGACGGGAGCGGCACAATTCAGAAAAAGTGCTCAGCTCGCCGAGAAAATGCGATTTAAGCAATAAAATTAAAAATGCTTATAAAACATAAACCAAACGTTGGAGGTGGTCATTTCTTCATGCGCAGTGATAAACTCGGCACTCTAAAGCACCCGAGAGCGTTTTTTTCCATGCCAACCTAACCAGAGTGACGGGAGCGGCACAATTCAGAAAAAGTGCTCAGCTCGCCGAGAAAATGCGATTTAAGCAATAAAATTAAAAATGCTTATAAAACATAAACCAAACGTTGGAGGTGGCCATTTCTTCATGCGCAGTGATAAACTCGGCACTCTAAAGCACCCGAGAGCGTTTTTTTCGATGCCAACCTAACCAGAGTGACGGGAGCGGCACAATTCAGAAAAAGTGCTCAGCTCGCCAAGAAAATGCGATTTAAGCAATAAAATTAAAAATGCTTATAAAACATAAACCAAACGTTGGAGGTGGCCATTTCTTCATGCGCAGTGATAAACTCGGCACTCTAAAGCACCCGAGAGCGTTTTTTTCCATGCCTAACCAGAGTGACGGGAGCGGCACAATTCAGAAAAAGTGCTCAGCTCGCCGAGAAAATGCGATTTAAGCAATAAAATTAAAAATGCTTATAAAACATAAACCAAACGTTGGAGGTGGTCATTTCTTCATGCGCAGTGATAAACTCGGCACTCTAAAGCACCCGAGAGCGTTTTTTTCCATGCCAACCTAACCAGAGTGACAGGAGCGGCACAATTCAGAAAAAGTGCTCAGCTCGCCGAGAAAATGCGATTTAAGCAATAAAATTAAAAATGCTTATAAAACATAAACCAAACGTTGGAGGTGGTCTTTTCTTCATGCGCAGTGATAAACTCGGCACTCTAAAGCACCCGAGAGCGTTTTTTTCCATGCCAACCTAAACAGAGTGACGGGAGCGGCACAATTCAGAAAAAGTGCTCAGCTCGCCGAGAAAATGCGATTTAAGCAATAAAATTAAAAATGCTTATAAAACATAAACCAAACGTTGTAGATGGTCATTTCTTATTACGCAGTAATAAACTCGGCACTCTAAAGCACCCGAGAGCGTTTTTTTCCATGCCAACCTAACCAGAGTGACGGGAGCGGCACAACTCAGAAAAAGTGCTCAGCTCGCCGAGAAAATGCGATTTAAGCAATAAAATTAAAAATGCTTATAAAACATAAACCAAACGTTGGAGGTGGTCATTTCTTCATGCACAGTGATAAACTCGGCACTCTAAAGCACCCGAGAGCGTTTTTTTCCATGCCAACCTAACCAGAGTGACGGGAGCGGCACAATTCAGAAAAAAGTGCTCAGCTCGCCGAGAAAATGCGATTTAAGCAATAAAATTAAAAATGCTTATAAAACATAAACCAAACGTTGGAGGTGGTCATTTCTTCATGCGCAGTGATAAACTCGGCACTCTAAAGCACCCGAGAGCGTTTTTTTCGATGCCAACCTAACCAGAGTGACGGGAGCGGCACAATTCAGAAAAAGTGCTCAGCTCGCCGAGAAAATGCGATTTAAGCAATAAAATTAAAAATGCTTATAAAACATAAACCAAACGTTGGAGGTGGTCATTTCTTCATGCGCAGTGATAAACTCGGCACTCTAAAGCACCCGAGAGCGTTTTTTTCCATGCCAACCTAACCAGAGTGACGGGAGCGGCACAATTCAGAAAAAGTGCTCAGCTCGCCGAGAAAATGCGATTTAAGCAATAAAATTAAAAATGCTTATAAAACATAAACCAAACGTTGTAGATGGTCATTTCTTATTACGCAGTAATAAACTCGGCACTCTAAAGCACCCGAGAGCGTTTTTTTCCATGCCAACCTAACCAGAGTGACGGGAGCGGCACAATTCAGAAAAAGTGCTCAGCTCGCCGAGAAAATGCGATTTAAGCAATACAATTAAAAATGCTTATAAAACATAAACCAAACGTTGGAGGTGGTCATTTCTTCATGTGCAGTGATAAACTCGGCACTCTAAAGCACCCGAGAGCGTTTTTTTCCATGCCAACCTAACCAGAGTGACGGGAGCGGCACAATTCAGAAAAAGTGCTCAGCTCGCCGAGAAAATGCGATTTAAGCAATAAAATTAAAAATGCTTATAAAACATAAACCAAACGTTGGAGGTGGTCATTTCTTCATGCGCAGTGATAAACTCGGCACTCTAAAGCACCCGAGAGCGTTTTTTTCGATGCCAACCTAACCAGAGTGACGGGAGCGGCACAATTCAGAAAAAGTGCTCAGCTCGCCGAGAAAATGCGATTTAAGCAATAAAATTAAAAATGCTTATAAAACATAAACCAAACGTTGGAGGTGGTCATTTCTTCATGCGCAGTGATAAACTCGGCACTCTAAAGCACCCGAGAGCGTTTTTTTCGATGCCAACTTAAGCAGAGTGACGGGAGCGGCACAATTCAGAAAAAGTGCTCAGCTCGCCGAGAAAATGCGATTTAAGCAATAAAATTAAAAATGCTTATAAAACATAAACCAAACGTTGGAGGTGGTCATTTCTTCATGCGCAGTGATAAACTCGGCACTCTAAAGCACCCGAGAGCGTTTTATTCGATGCCAACCTAACCAGAGTGACGGGAGCGGCACAATTCAGAAAAAGTGCTCAGCTCGCCGAGAAAATGCGATTTAAGCAATAAAATTAAAAATGCTTATAAAACATAAACCAAACGTTGGAGGTGGTCATTTCTTCATGCGCAGTGATAAACTCGGCACTCTAAAGCACCCGAGAGCGTTTTTTTCGATGCCAACCTAACCAGAGTGACGGGAGCGGCACAATTCAGAAAAAGCGCTCAGCTCGCCGAGAAAATGCGATTTAAGCAATAAAATTAAAAATGCTTATAAAACATAAACCAAACGTTGGAGGTGGTCATTTCTTCATGCGCAGTGATAAACTCGGCACTCTAAAGCACCCGAGAGCGTTTTTTTCGATGCCAACCTAACCAGAGTGACGGGAGCGGCACAATTCAGAAAAAGCGCTCAACTCGCCGAGAAAATGCAATTTAAGCAATAAAATTAAAAATGCTTATAAAACATAAACCAAACGTTGGAGGTGGTCATTTCTTCATGCGCAGTGATAAACTCGGCACTCTAAAGCACCCGAGAGCGTTTTTTTTCGATGCCAACCTAACCAGAGTGACGGGAGCGGCACAATTCAGAAAAAGTGCTCAGCTCGCCGAGAAAATGCGATTTAAGCAATAAAATTAAAAATGCTTATAAAACATAAACCAAACGTTGGAGGTGGTCATTTCTTCATGCGCAGTGATAAACTCGGCACTCTAAAGCACCCGAGAGCGTTTTTTTCGATGCCAACCTAACCAGAGTGACGGGAGCGGCACAATTCAGAAAAAGCGCTCAGCTCGCCGAGAAAATGCGATTTAAGCAATAAAATTAAAAATGCTTATAAAACATAAACCAAACGTTGGAGTTGGTCATTTCTTCATGCGCAGTGATAAACTCGGCACTCTAAAGCACCCGAGAGCGTTTTTTTCGATGCCAACCTAACCAGAGTGAAGGGAGCGGCACAATTCAGAAAAAGTGCTCAGCTCGCCGAGAAAATACGATTTAAGCAATAAAATTAAAAATGCTTATAAAACATAAACCAAACGTTGGAGGTGGTCATTTCTTCATGCGCAGTGATAAACTCGGCACTCTAAAGCACCCAAGAGCGTTTTTTTCGATGTCAACCTAACCAGAGTGACGGGAGCGGCACAATTCAGAAAAAGCGCTCAGCTCGCCGAGAAAATGCGATTTAAGCAATAAAATTAAAAATGCTTATAAAACATAAACCAAACGTTGGAGGTGGTCATTTCTTCATGCACAGTGATAAACTCGGCACTCTAAAGCACCCGAGAGCGTTTTTTTCGATGCCAACCTAACCAGAGTGACGGGAGCGGCACAATTCAGAAAAAGTGCTCAGCTCGCCGAGAAAATGCGATTTAAGCAATAAAATTAAAAATGCTTATAAAACATAAACCAAACGTTGTAGATGGTCATTTCTTATTACGCAGTAATAAACTCGGCACTCTAAAGCACCCGAGAGCGTTTTTTTCGATGCCAACCTAACCAGAGTGACGGGAGCGGCACAATTCAGAAAAAGCGCTCAGCTCGCCGAGAAAATGCGATTTAAGCAATAAAATTAAAAATGCTTATAAAACATAAACCAAACGTTGGAGGTGGTCATTTCTTCATGCACAGTGATAAACTCGGCACTCTAAAGCACCCGAGAGCGTTTTTTTCGATGCCAACCTAACCAGAGTGACGGGAGCGGCACAATTCAGAAAAAGTGCTCAGCTCGCCGAGAAAATGCGATTTAAGCAATAAAATTAAAAATGCTTATAAAACATAAACCAAACGTTGTAAATTGTCATTTCTTATTACGCAGTAATAAACTCGGCACTCTAAAGCACCCGAGAGCGTTTTTTTCGATGCCAACCTAACCAGAGTGACGGGAGCGGCACAATTCAGAAAAAGCGCTCAGCTCGCCGAGAAAATGCGATTTAAGCAATAAAATTAAAAATGCTTATAAAACATAAACCAAACGTTGGAGGTGGTCATTTCTTCATGCACAGTGATAAACTCGGCACTCTAAAGCACCCGAGAGCGTTTTTTTTCATGCCAACCTAACCAGAGTGACGGGAGCGGCACAATTCAGAAAAAGTGCTCAGCTCGCCGAGAAAATGCGATTTAAGCAATAAAATTAAAAATGCTTATAAAACATAAACCAAATATTGGAGGTGGTCATTTCTTCATGCGCAGTGATAAACTCGGCACTTTAAAGCACCCGAGAGCGTTTTTTTCGATGCCAACCTAACCAGAGTGACGGGAGCGGCACAATTCAGAAAAAGTGCTCAGCTCGCCGAGAAAATGCGATTTAAGCAATAAAATTAAAAATGCTTATAAAACATAAACCAAACGTTGGAGGTGGTCATTTCTTCATGCGCAGTGATAAACTCGGCACTCTAAAGCACCCGAGAGCGTTTTTTTCCATGCCAACCTAACCAGAGTGACGGGAGCGGCACAATTCAGAAAAAGTGCTCAGCTCGCCGAGAAAATGCGATTTAAGCAATAAAATTAAAAATGCTTATAAAACATAAACCAAACGTTGGAGGTGGCCATTTCTTCATGCGCAGTGATAAACTCGGCACTCTAAAGCACCCGAGAGCGTTTTTTTCCATGCCAACCTAACCAGAGTGACGGGAGCGGCACAATTCAGAAAAAGTGCTCAGCTCACCGAGAAAATGCGATTCAAGCAATAAAATTAAAAATGCTTATAAAACATAAACCAAACGTTGGAGGTGGCCATTTCTTCATGCGCAGTGATAAACTCGGCACTCTAAAGCACCCGAGAGCGTTTTTTTCCATGCCAACCTAACCAGAGTGACGGGAGCGGCACAATTCAGAAAAAGTGCTCAGCTCGCCGAGAAAATGCGATTTAAGCAATAAAATTAAAAATGCTTATAAAACATAAACCAAACGTTGGAGGTGGTCATTTCTTCATGCGCAGTGATAAAC
Organism: Syngnathus typhle; assembly: GCF_033458585.1. Classification (NCBI taxonomy): domain Eukaryota; kingdom Metazoa; phylum Chordata; class Actinopteri; order Syngnathiformes; family Syngnathidae; genus Syngnathus; species Syngnathus typhle. The sequence continues at coordinate 67,697 of NW_026871937.1, read as the reverse complement.
TCGGCACTCTAAAGCACCCGAGAGCGTTTTTTTCGATGCCAACCTAACCAGAGTGACGGGAGCGGCACAATTCAGAAAAAGCGCTCAGCTCGCCGAGAAAATGCGATTTAAGCAATAAAATTAAAAATGCTTATAAAACATAAACCAAACGTTGGAGGTGGTCATTTCTTCATGCACAGTGATAAACTCGGCACTCTAAAGCACCCGAGAGCGTTTTTTTCGATGCCAACCTAACCAGAGTGACGGGAGCGGCACAATTCAGAAAAAGTGCTCAGCTCGCCGAGAAAATGCGATTTAAGCAATAAAATTAAAAATGCTTATAAAACATAAACCAAACGTTGGAGGTGGTCATTTCTTCATGCGCAGTGATAAACTCGGCACTCTAAAGCACCCGAGAGCGTTTTTTTCGATGCCAACCTAACCAGAGTGACGCGAGCGGCACAATTCAGAAAAAGCGCTCAGCTCGCCGAGAAAATGCGATTTAAGCAATAAAATTAAAAATGCTTATAAAACATAAACCAAACGTTGGAGGTGGTAATTTCTTCATGCGCAGTGATAAACTCGGCACTCTAAAGCACCCGAGAGCGTTTTTTTCGATGCCAACCTAACCAGAGTGACGGGAGCGGCACAATTCAGAAAAAGTGCTCAGCTCGCCGAGAAAATGCGATTTAAGCAATAAAATTAAAAATGCTTATAAAACATAAACCAAACGTTGGAGTTGGTCATTTCTTCATGCGCAGTGATAAACTCGGCACTCTAAAGCACCCGAGAGCGTTTTTTTCGATGCCAACCTAACCAGAGTGAAGGGAGCGGCACAATTCAGAAAAAGTGCTCAGCTCGCCGAGAAAATGCGATTTAAGCAATAAAATTAAAAATGCTTATAAAACATAAACCAAACGTTGGAGGTGGTCATTTCTTCATGCGCAGTGATAAACTCGGCACTCTAAAGCACCCAAGAGCGTTTTTTTCGATGCCAACCTAACCAGAGTGACGGGAGCGGCACAATTCAGAAAAAGCGCTCAGCTCGCCGAGAAAATGCGATTTAAGCAATAAAATTAAAAATGCTTATAAAACATAAACCAAACGTTGGAGGTGGTCATTTCTTCATGCACAGTGATAAACTCGGCACTCTAAAGCACCCGAGAGCGTTTTTTTCGATGCCAACCTAACCAGAGTGACGGGAGCGGCACAATTCAGAAAAAGTGCTCAGCTCGCCGAGAAAATGCGATTTAAGCAATAAAATTAAAAATGCTTATAAAACATAAACCAAACGTTGTAGATGGTCATTTCTTATTACGCAGTAATAAACTCGGCACTCTAAAGCACCCGAGAGCGTTTTTTTCGATGCCAACCTAACCAGAGTGACGGGAGCGGCACAATTCAGAAAAAGCGCTCAGCTCGCCGAGAAAATGCGATTTAAGCAATAAAATTAAAAATGCTTATAAAACATAAACCAAACGTTGGAGGTGGTCATTTCTTCATGCACAGTGATAAACTCGGCACTCTAAAGCACCCGAGAGCGTTTTTTTCGATGCCAACCTAACCAGAGTGACGGGAGCGGCACAATTCAGAAAAAGTGCTCAGCTCGCCGAGAAAATGCGATTTAAGCAATAAAATTAAAAATGCTTATAAAACATAAACCAAACGTTGTAAATTGTCATTTCTTATTACGCAGTAATAAACTCGGCACTCTAAAGCACCCGAGAGCGTTTTTTTCGATGCCAACCTAACCAGAGTGACGGGAGCGGCACAATTCAGAAAAAGCGCTCAGCTCGCCGAGAAAATGCGATTTAAGCAATAAAATTAAAAATGCTTATAAAACATAAACCAAACGTTGGAGGTGGTCATTTCTTCATGCACAGTGATAAACTCGGCACTCTAAAGCACCCGAGAGCGTTTTTTTTCATGCCAACCTAACCAGAGTGACGGGAGCGGCACAATTCAGAAAAAGTGCTCAGCTCGCCGAGAAAATGCGATTTAAGCAATAAAATTAAAAATGCTTATAAAACATAAACCAAATATTGGAGGTGGTCATTTCTTCATGCGCAGTGATAAACTCGGCACTTTAAAGCACCCGAGAGCGTTTTTTTCGATGCCAACCTAACCAGAGTGACGGGAGCGGCACAATTCAGAAAAAGTGCTCAGCTCGCCGAGAAAATGCGATTTAAGCAATAAAATTAAAAATGCTTATAAAACATAAACCAAACGTTGGAGGTGGTCATTTCTTCATGCGCAGTGATAAACTCGGCACTCTAAAGCACCCGAGAGCGTTTTTTTCCATGCCAACCTAACCAGAGTGACGGGAGCGGCACAATTCAGAAAAAGTGCTCAGCTCGCCGAGAAAATGCGATTTAAGCAATAAAATTAAAAATGCTTATAAAACATAAACCAAACGTTGGAGGTGGCCATTTCTTCATGCGCAGTGATAAACTCGGCACTCTAAAGCACCCGAGAGCGTTTTTTTCCATGCCAACCTAACCAGAGTGACGGGAGCGGCACAATTCAGAAAAAGTGCTCAGCTCGCCGAGAAAATGCGATTCAAGCAATAAAATTAAAAATGCTTATAAAACATAAACCAAACGTTGGAGGTGGCCATTTCTTCATGCGCAGTGATAAACTCGGCACTCTAAAGCACCCGAGAGCGTTTTTTTCCATGCCAACCTAACCAGAGTGACGGGAGCGGCACAATTCAGAAAAAGTGCTCAGCTCGCCGAGAAAATGCGATTTAAGCAATAAAATTAAAAATGCTTATAAAACATAAACCAAACGTTGGAGGTGGTCATTTCTTCATGCACAGTGATAAACTCGGCACTCTAAAGCACCCGAGAGCGTTTTTTTCCATGCCAACCTAACCAGAGTGACAGGAGCGGCACAATTCAGAAAAAGTGCTCAGCTCGCCGAGAAAATGCGATTTAAGCAATAAAATTAAAAATGCTTATAAAACATAAACCAAACGTTGGAGGTGGTCTTTTCTTCATGCGCAGTGATAACCTCGGCACTCTAAAGCACCCGAGAGTGTTTTTTTCCATGCCAACCTAAACAGAGTGACGGGAGCGGCACAATTCAGAAAAAGTGCTCAGCTCGCCGAGAAAATGCGATTTAAGCAATAAAATTAAAAATGCTTATAAAACATAAACCAAACGTTGTAGATGGTCATTTCTTATTACGCAGTAATAAACTCGGCACTCTAAAGCACCCGAGAGCGTTTTTTTCCATGCCAACCTAACCAGAGTGACGGGAGCGGCACAATTCAGAAAAAGTGCTCAGCTCGCCGAGAAAATGCGATTTAAGCAATAAAATTAAAAATGCTTATAAAACATAAACCAAACGTTGGAGGTGGTCATTTCTTCATGCGCAGTGATAAACTCGGCACTCTAAAGCACCCGAGAGCGTTTTTTTCCATGCCAACCTAACCAGAGTGACGGGAGCGGCACAATTCAGAAAAAGTGCTCAGCTCGCCGAGAAAATGCGATTTAAGCAATAAAATTAAAAATGCTTATAAAACATAAACCAAACGTTGGAGGTGGTCATTTCTTCATGCGCAGTGATAAACTCGGCACTCTAAAGCACCCGAGAGCGTTTTTTTTCCATGCCAACCTAACCAGAGTGACAGGAGCGGCACAATTCAGAAAAAGTGCTCAGCTCGCCGAGAAAATGCGATTTAAGCAATAAAATTAAAAATGCTTATAAAACATAAACCAAACGTTGGAGGTGGTCTTTTCTTCATGCGCAGTGATAAACTCGGCACTCTAAAGCACCCGAGAGCGTTTTTTTCCATGCCAACCTAAACAGAGTGACGGGAGCGGCACAATTCAGAAAAAGTGCTCAGCTCGCCGAGAAAATGCGATTTAAGCAATAAAATTAAAAATGCTTATAAAACATAAACCAAACGTTGTAGATGGTCATTTCTTATTACGCAGTAATAAACTCGGCACTCTAAAGCACCCGAGAGCGTTTTTTTCCATGCCAACCTAACCAGAGTGACGGGAGCGGCACAATTCAGAAAAAGTGCTCAGCTCGCCGAGAAAATGCGATTTAAGCAATAAAATTAAAAATGCTTATAAAACATAAACCAAACGTTGGAGGTGGTCATTTCTTCATGCGCAGTGATAAACTCGGCACTCTAAAGCACCCGAGAGCGTTTTTTTCGATGCCAACCTAACCAGAGTGACGGGAGCGGCACAATTCAGAAAAAGCGCTCAGCTCGCCGAGAAAATGCGATTTAAGCAATAAAATTAAAAATGCTTATAAAACATAAACCAAACGTTGGAGGTGGTCATTTCTTCATGCACAGTGATAAACTCGGCACTCTAAAGCACCCGAGAGCGTTTTTTTCGATGCCAACCTAACCAGAGTGACGGGAGCGGCACAATTCAGAAAAAGTGCTCAGCTCGCCGAGAAAATGCGATTTAAGCAATAAAATTAAAAATGCTTATAAAACATAAACCAAACGTTGGAGGTGGTCATTTCTTCATGCGCAGTGATAAACTCGGCACTCTAAAGCACCCGAGAGCGTTTTTTTCGATGCCAACCTAACCAGAGTGACGCGAGCGGCACAATTCAGAAAAAGCGCTCAGCTCGCCGAGAAAATGCGATTTAAGCAATAAAATTAAAAATGCTTATAAAACATAAACCAAACGTTGGAGGTGGTAATTTCTTCATGCGCAGTGATAAACTCGGCACTCTAAAGCACCCGAGAGCGTTTTTTTCGATGCCAACCTAACCAGAGTGACGGGAGCGGCACAATTCAGAAAAAGTGCTCAGCTCGCCGAGAAAATGCGATTTAAGCAATAAAATTAAAAATGCTTATAAAACATAAACCAAACGTTGGAGTTGGTCATTTCTTCATGCGCAGTGATAAACTCGGCACTCTAAAGCACCCGAGAGCGTTTTTTTCGATGCCAACCTAACCAGAGTGAAGGGAGCGGCACAATTCAGAAAAAGTGCTCAGCTCGCCGAGAAAATGCGATTTAAGCAATAAAATTAAAAATGCTTATAAAACATAAACCAAACGTTGGAGGTGGTCATTTCTTCATGCGCAGTGATAAACTCGGCACTCTAAAGCACCCAAGAGCGTTTTTTTCGATGCCAACCTAACCAGAGTGACGGGAGCGGCACAATTCAGAAAAAGCGCTCAGCTCGCCGAGAAAATGCGATTTAAGCAATAAAATTAAAAATGCTTATAAAACATAAACCAAACGTTGGAGGTGGTCATTTCTTCATGCACAGTGATAAACTCGGCACTCTAAAGCACCCGAGAGCGTTTTTTTCGATGCCAACCTAACCAGAGTGACGGGAGCGGCACAATTCAGAAAAAGTGCTCAGCTCGCCGAGAAAATGCGATTTAAGCAATAAAATTAAAAATGCTTATAAAACATAAACCAAACGTTGTAGATGGTCATTTCTTATTACGCAGTAATAAACTCGGCACTCTAAAGCACCCGAGAGCGTTTTTTTCGATGCCAACCTAACCAGAGTGACGGGAGCGGCACAATTCAGAAAAAGCGCTCAGCTCGCCGAGAAAATGCGATTTAAGCAATAAAATTAAAAATGCTTATAAAACATAAACCAAACGTTGGAGGTGGTCATTTCTTCATGCACAGTGATAAACTCGGCACTCTAAAGCACCCGAGAGCGTTTTTTTCGATGCCAACCTAACCAGAGTGACGGGAGCGGCACAATTCAGAAAAAGTGCTCAGCTCGCCGAGAAAATGCGATTTAAGCAATAAAATTAAAAATGCTTATAAAACATAAACCAAAAGTTGTAAATTGTCATTTCTTATTACGCAGTAATAAACTCGGCACTCTAAAGCACCCGAGAGCGTTTTTTTCGATGCCAACCTAACCAGAGTGACGGGAGCGGCACAATTCAGAAAAAGTGCTCAGCTCGCCGAGAAAATGCGATTTAAGCAATAAAATTAAAAATGCTTATAAAACATAAACCAAACGTTGGAGGTGGTCATTTCTTCATGCGCAGTGATAAACTCGGCACTCTAAAGCACCCGAGAGCGTTTTTTTCCATGCCAACCTAACCAGAGTGACGGGAGCGGCACAATTCAGAAAAAGTGCTCAGCTCGCCGAGAAAATGCGATTTAAGCAATAAAATTAAAAATGCTTATAAAACATAAACCAAACGTTGGAGGTGGTCATTTCTTCATGCGCAGTGATAAACTCGGCACTCTAAAGCACCCGAGAGCGTTTTTTTCCATGCCAACCTAACCAGAGTGACAGGAGCGGCACAATTCAGAAAAAGTGCTCAGCTCGCCGAGAAAATGCGATTTAAGCAATAAAATTAAAAATGCTTATAAAACATAAACCAAACGTTGGAGGTGGTCTTTTCTTCATGCGCAGTGATAAACTCGGCACTCTAAAGCACCCGAGAGCGTTTTTTTCCATGCCAACCTAAACAGAGTGACGGGAGCGGCACAATTCAGAAAAAGTGCTCAGCTCGCCGAGAAAATGCGATTTAAGCAATAAAATTAAAAATGCTTATAAAACATAAACCAAACGTTGTAGATGGTCATTTCTTATTACGCAGTAATAAACTCGGCACTCTAAAGCACCCGAGAGCGTTTTTTTCCATGCCAACCTAACCAGAGTGACGGGAGCGGCACAATTCAGAAAAAGTGCTCAGCTCGCCGAGAAAATGCGATTTAAGCAATAAAATTAAAAATGCTTATAAAACATAAACCAAACGTTGGAGGTGGTCATTTCTTCATGCGCAGTGATAAACTCGGCACTCTAAAGCACCCGAGAGCGTTTTTTTCGATGCCAACCTAACCAGAGTGACGGGAGCGGCACAATTCAGAAAAAGTGCTCAGCTCGCCGAGAAAATGCGATTTAAGCAATAAAATTAAAAATGCTTATAAAACATAAACCAAACGTTGGAGGTGGCCATTTCTTCATGCGCAGTGATAAACTCGGCACTCTAAAGCACCCGAGAGCGTTTTTTTCCATGCCAACCTAACCAGAGTGACGGGAGCGGCACAATTCAGAAAAAGTGCTCAGCTCGCCGAGAAAATGCGATTTAAGCAATAAAATTAAAAATGCTTATAAAACATAAACCAAACGTTGGAGGTGGTCATTTCTTCATGCGCAGTGATAAACTCGGCACTCTAAAGCACCCGAGAGCGTTTTTTTCGATGCCAACCTAACCAGAGTGACGGGAGCGGCACAATTCAGAAAAAGTGCTCAGCTCGCCGAGAAAATGCGATTTAAGCAATAAAATTAAAAATGCTTATAAAACATAAACCAAACGTTGTAGATGGTCATTTCTTATTACGCAGTAATAAACTCGGCACTCTAAAGCACCCGAGAGCGTTTTTTTCCATGCCAACCTAACCAGAGTGACGGGAGCGGCACAATTCAGAAAAAGTGCTCAGCTCGCCGAGAAAATGCGATTTAAGCAATACAATTAAAAATGCTTATAAAACATAAACCAAACGTTGGAGGTGGTCATTTCTTCATGTGCAGTGATAAACTCGGCACTCTAAAGCACCCGAGAGCGTTTTTTTCCATGCCAACCTAACCAGAGTGACGGGAGCGGCACAATTCAGAAAAAGTGCTCAGCTCGCCGAGAAAATGCGATTTAAGCAATAAAATTAAAAATGCTTATAAAACATAAACCAAACGTTGGAGGTGGTCATTTCTTCATGCACAGTGATAAACTCGGCACTCTAAAGCACCCGAGAGCGTTTTTTTCGATGCCAACCTAACCAGAGTGACGGGAGCGGCACAATTCAGAAAAAGCGCTCAGCTCGCCGAGAAAATGCGATTTAAGCAATAAAATTAAAAATGCTTATAAAACATAAACCAAACGTTGGAGGTGGTCATTTCTTCATGCACAGTGATAAACTCGGCACTCTAAAGCACCCGAGAGCGTTTTTTTCGGTACCAACCTAACCAGAGTGACGGGAGCGGCACAATTCAGAAAAAGTGCTCAGCTCGCCGAGAAAATGCGATTTAAGCAATAAAATTAAAAATGCTTATAAAACATAAACCAAACGTTGGAGGTGGTCATTTCTTCATGCGCAGTGATAAACTCGGCACTCTAAAGCACCCGAGAGCGTTTTTTTCGATGCCAACCTAACCAGAGTGACGGGAGCGGCACAATTCAGAAAAAGTGCTCAGCTCGCCGAGAAAATGCAATTTAAGCAATAAAATTTAAAATGCTTATAAAACATAAACCAAACGTTGTAGATGGTCATTTCTTATTACGCAGTAATAAACTCGGCACTCTAAAGCACCCGAGAGCGTTTTTTTCCATGCCAACCTAACCAGAGTGACGGGAGCGGCACAATTCAGAAAAAGTGCTCAGCTCGCCGAGAAAATGCGATTTAAGCAATAAAATTAAAAATGCTTATAAAACATAAACCAAACGTTGGAGGTGGTCATTTCTTCATGCGCAGTGATAAACTCGGCACTCTAAAGCACCCGAGAGCGTTTTTTTCCATGCCAACCTAACCAGAGTGACGGGAGCGGCACAATTCAGAAAAAGTGCTCAGCTCGCCGAGAAAATGCGATTTAAGCAATAAAATTAAAAATGCTTATAAAACATAAACCAAACGTTGGAGGTGGTCATTTCTTCATGCGCAGTGATAAACTCGGCACTCTAAAGCACCCGAGAGCGTTTTATTTGATGCCAACCTAACCAGAGTTACGGGAGCGGCACAATTCAGAAAAAGTGCTCAGCTCGCCGAGAAAATGCGATTTAAGCAATAAAATTAAAAATGCTTATAAAACATAAACCAAACGTTGGAGGTGGTCATTTCTTCATGCGCAGTGATAAACTCGGCACTCTAAAGCACCCGAGAGCGTTTTTTTCGATGCCAACCTAACCAGAGTGACGGGAGCGGCACAATTCTGAAAAAGCGCTCAGCTCGCCGAGAAAATGCGATTTAAGCAATAAAATTAAAAATGCTTATAAAACATAAACCAAACGTTGCATGGAGGTGGTCATTTCTTCATGCGCGGTGATAAACTCGGCACTCTAAAGCACCCGAGAGCGTTTTTTTCGATGCCAACCTAACCAGAGTGACGGGAGCGGCACAATTCAGAAAAAGTGCTCAGCTCGCCGAGAAAATGCGATTTAAGCAATAAAATTAAAAATGCTTATAAAACATAAACCAAACGTTGGAGGTGGTCATTTCTTCATGCGCAGTGATAAACTCGGCACTCTAAAGCACCCGAGAGCGTTTTTTTCGATGCCAACCTAACCAGAGTGACGGGAGCGGCACAATTCAGAAAAAGCGCTCGGCTCGCCGAGAAAATGCGATTTAAGCAATAAAATTAAAAATGCTTATAAAACATAAACCAAACGTTGGAGGTGGTCATTTCTTCATGCGCAGTGATAAACTCGGCACTCTAAAGCACCCAAGAGCGTTTTTTTCGATGCCAACCTAACCAGAGTGACGGGAGCGGCACAATTCAGAAAAAGCGCTCAGCTCGCCGAGAAAATGCGATTTAAGCAATAAAATTAAAAATGCTTATAAAACATAAACCAAACGTTGGAGGTGGTCATTTCTTCATGCACAGTGATAAACTCGGCACTCTAAAGCACCCGAGAGCGTTTTTTTCGATGCCAACCTAACCAGAGTGACGGGAGCGGCACAATTCAGAAAAAGTGCTCAGCTCGCCGAGAAAATGCGATTTAAGCAATAAAATTAAAAATGCTTATAAAACATAAACCAAACGTTGTAGATGGTCATTTCTTATTACGCAGTAATAAACTCGGCACTCTAAAGCACCCGAGAGCGTTTTTTTCCATGCCAACCTAACCAGAGTGACGGGAGCGGCACAATTCAGAAAAAGTGCTCAGCTCGCCGAGAAAATGCGATTTAAGCAATAAAATTAAAAATGCTTATAAAACATAAACCAAACGTTGGAGGTGGTCATTTCTTCATGCGCAGTGATAAACTCGGCACTCTAACGCACCCGAGAGCGTTTTATTCGATGCCAACCTAACCAGAGTGACGGGAGCGGCACAATTCAGAAAAAGCGCTCAGCTCGCCGAGAAAATGCGATTTAAGCAATAAAATTAAAAATGCTTATAAAACATAAACCAAACGTTGGAGGTGGTCATTTCTTCATGCGCGGTGATAAACTCGGCACTCTAAAGCACCCGAGAGCGTTTTTTTCCATGCCAACCTAACCAGAGTGACGGGAGCGGCACAATTCAGAAAAAGTGCTCAGCTCGCCGAGAAAATGCGATTTAAGCAATAAAATTAAAAATGCTTATAAAACACAAACCAAACGTTGGAGGTGGTCATTTCTTCATGCGCAGTGATAAACTCGGCACTCTAAAGCACCCGAGTGCGTTTTTTTCGATGCCAACCTAACCAGAGTGACGGGAGCGGCACAATTCAGAAAAAGTGCTCAGCTCGCCGAGAAAATGCGATTTAAGCAATAAAATTAAAAATGCTTATAAAACATAAACCAAACGTTGTAGATGGTCATTTCTTATTACGCAGTAATAAACTCGGCACTCTAAAGCACCCGAGAGCGTTTTTTTCCATGCCAACCTAACCAGAGTGACGGGAGCGGCACAATTCAGAAAAAGTGCTCAGCTCGCCGAGAAAATGCGATTTAAGCAATACAATTAAAAATGCTTATAAAACATAAACCAAACGTTGGAGGTGGTCATTTCTTCATGTGCAGTGATAAACTCGGCACTCTAAAGCACCCGAGAGCGTTTTTTTCCATGCCAACCTAACCAGAGTGACGGGAGCGGCACAATTCAGAAAAAGTGCTCAGCTCGCCGAGAAAATGCGATTTAAGCAATAAAATTAAAAATGCTTATAAAACATAAACCAAACGTTGGAGGTGGTCATTTCTTCATGCACAGTGATAAACTCGGCACTCTAAAGCACCCGAGAGCGTTTTTTTCGATGCCAACCTAACCAGAGTGACGGGAGCGGCACAATTCAGAAAAAGTGCTCAGCTCGCCGAGAAAATGCGATTTAAGCAATAAAATTAAAAATGCTTATAAAACATAAACCAAACGTTGGAGGTGGTCATTTCTTCATGCGCAGTGATAAACTCGGCACTCTAAAGCACCCGAGAGCGTTTTTTTCGATGCCAACCTAACCAGAGTGACGGGAGCGGCACAATTCAGAAAAAGTGCTCAGCTCGCCGAGAAAATGCGATTTAAGCAATAAAATTAAAAATGCCTATAAAACATAAACCAAACGTTGGAGGTGGTCATTTCTTCATGCGCAGTGATAAACTCGGCACTCTAAAGCACCCGAGAGCGTTTTATTCGATGCCAACCTAACCAGAGTGACGGGAGCGGCACAATTCAGAAAAAGTGCTCAGCTCGCCGAGAAAATGCGATTTAAGCAATAAAATTAAAAATGCTTATAAAACATAAACCAAACGTTGGAGGTGGTCATTTCTTCATGCGCAGTGATAAACTCGGCACTCTAAAGCACCCGAGAGCGTTTTTTTCGATGCCAACCTAACCAGAGTGACGGGAGCGGCACAATTCAGAAAAAGTGCTCAGCTCGCCGAGAAAATGCGATTTAAGCAATAAAATTAAAAATGCTTATAAAACATAAACCAAACGTTGGAGGTGGTCATTTCTTCATGCGCGGTGATAAACTCGGCACTCTAAAGCACCCGAGAGCGTTTTTTTCGATGCCAACCTAACCAGAGTGACGGGAGCGGCACAATTCAGAAAAAGTGCTCAGCTCGCCGAGAAAATGCGATTTAAGCAATAAAATTAAAAATGCTTGTAAAACATAAACCAAACGTTGGAGTTGGTCATTTCTTCATGCGCAGTGATAAACTCGGCACTCTAAAGCACCCGAGAGCGTTTTTTTCGATCCCAACCTAACCAGAGTGACGGGAGCGGCACAATTCAGAAAAAGTGCTCAGCTCGCCGAGAAAATGCGATTTAAGCAATAAAATTAAAAATGCTTATAAAACATAAACCAAACGTTGGAGGTGGTCATTTCTTCATGCGCAGTGATAAACTCGGCACTCTAAAGCACCCGAGAGCGTTTTTTTCGATGCCAACCTAACCAGAGTGACGGGAGCGGCACAATTCAGAAAAAGTGCTCAGCTCGCCGAGAAAATGCGATTTAAGCAATAAAATTAAAAATGCTTATAAAACATAAACCAAACGTTGGAGGTGGTCATTTCTTCATGCGCAGTGATAAACTCGGCACTCTAAAGCACCCGAGAGCGTTTTTTTCGATGCCAACCTAACCAGAGTGACGGGAGCGGCACAATTCAGAAAAAGTGCTCAGCTCGCCGAGAAAATGCGATTTAAGCAATAAAATTTAAAATGCTTATAAAACATAAACCAAACGTTGTAGATGGTCATTTCTTATTACGCAGTAATAAACTCGGCACTCTAAAGCACCCGAGAGCGTTTTTTTCCATGCCAACCTAACCAGAGTGACGGGAGCGGCACAATTCAGAAAAAGTGCTCAGCTCGCCGAGAAAATGCGATTTAAGCAATAAAATTAAAAATGCTTATAAAACATAAACCAAACGTTGGAGGTGGTCATTTCTTCATGCGCAGTGATAAACTCGGCACTCTAAAGCACCCAAGAGCGTTTTTTTCGATGCCAACCTAACCAGAGTGACGGGAGCGGCACAATTCAGAAAAAGCGCTCAGCTCGCCGAGAAAATGCGATTTAAGCAATAAAATTAAAAATGCTTATAAAACATAAACCAAACGTTGGAGGTGGTCATTTCTTCATGCGCGGTGATAAACTCGGCACTCTAAAGCACCCGAGAGCGTTTTTTTCGATGCCAACCTAACCAGAGTGACGGGAGCGGCACAATTCAGAAAAAGTGCTCAGCTCGCCGAGAAAATGCGATTTAAGCAATAAAATTAAAAATGCTTATAAAACATAAACCAAACGTTGGAGGTGGTCATTTCTTCATGCGCAGTGATAAACTCGGCACTCTAAAGCACCCGAGAGCGTTTTTTTCGATGCCAACCTAACCAGAGTGACGGGAGCGGCACAATTCAGAAAAAGTGCTCAGCTCGCCGAGAAAATGCGATTTAAGCAATAAAATTAAAAATGCTTATAAAACATAAACCAAACGTTGGAGGTGGTCATTTCTTCATGCGCAGTGATAAACTCGGCACTCTAAAGCACCCGAGAGCGTTTTTTTCGATGCCAACCTAACCAGAGTGACGGGAGCGGCACAATTCAGAAAAAGCGCTCAGCTCGCCGAGAAAATGCGATTTAAGCAATAAAATTAAAAATGCTTATAAAACATAAACCAAACGTTGGAGGTTGTCATTTCTTCATGCGCAGTGATAAACTCGGCACTCTAAAGCACCCGAGAGCGTTTTTTTCCATGCCAACCTAACCAGAGTGACGGGAGCGGCACAATTCAGAAAAAGTGCTCAGCTCGCCGAGAAAATGCGATTTAAGCAATAAAATTAAAAATGCTTATAAAACATAAACCAAACGTTGGAGGTGGTCATTTCTTCATGCGCAGTGATAAACTCGGCACTCTAAAGCACCCGAGAGCGTTTTTTTCCATGCCAACCTAACCAGAGTGACGGGAGCGGCACAATTCAGAAAAAGTGCTCAGCTCGCCGAGAAAATGCGATTTAAGCAATAAAATTAAAAATGCTTATAAAACATAAACCAAACGTTGGAGGTGGCCATTTCTTCATGCGCAGTGATAAACTCGGCACTCTAAAGCACCCGAGAGCGTTTTTTTCCATGCCAACCTAACCAGAGTGACGGGAGCGGCACAATTCAGAAAAAGTGCTCAGCTCGCCGAGAAAATGCGATTTAAGCAACTAAATTAAAAATGCTTATAAAACATAAACCAAACGTTGGAGGTGGCCATTTCTTCATGCGCAGTGATAAACTCGGCACTCTAAAGCACCCGAGAGCGTTTTTTTCCATGCCAACCTAACCAGAGTGACGGGAGCGGCACAATTCAGAAAAAGTGCTCAGCTCGCCGAGAAAATGCGATTTAAGCAATAAAATTAAAAATGCTTATAAAACATAAACCAAACGTTGGAGGTGGTCATTTCTTCATGCGCAGTGATAAACTCGGCACTCTAAAGCACCCGAGAGCGTTTTTTTCCATGCCAACCTAACCAGAGTGACAGGAGCGGCACGATTCAGAAAAAGTGCTCAGCTCGCCGAGAAAATGCGATTTAAGCAATAAAATTAAAAATGCTTATAAAACATAAACCAAACGTTGGAGGTGGTCTTTTCTTCATGCGCAGTGATAAACTCGGCACTCTAAAGCACCCGAGAGCGTTTTTTTCCATGCCAACCTAAACAGAGTGACGGGAGCGGCACAATTCAGAAAAAGTGCTCAGCTCGCCGAGAAAATGCGATTTAAGCAATAAAATTAAAAATGCTTATAAAACATAAACCAAACGTTGTAGATGGTCATTTCTTATTACGCAGTAATAAACTCGGCACTCTAAAGCACCCGAGAGCGTTTTTTTCCATGCCAACCTAACCAGAGTGACGGGAGCGGCACAATTCAGAAAAAGTGCTCAGCTCGCCGAGAAAATGCGATTTAAGCAATAAAATTAAAAATGCTTATAAAACATAAACCAAACGTTGGAGGTGGCCATTTCTTCATGCGCAGTGATAAACTCGGCACTCTAAAGCACCCAAGAGCGTTTTTTTCCATGCCAACCTAACCAGAGTGACGGGAGCGGCACAATTCAGAAAAAGTGCTCAGCTCGCCGAGAAAATGCGATTTAAGCAATAAAATTAAAAATGCTTATAAAACATAAACCAAACGTTGGAGGTGGTCATTTCTTCATGCGCAGTGATAAACTCGGCACTCTAAAGCACCCGAGAGCGTTTTTTTCCATGCCAACCTAACCAGAGTGACGGGAGCGGCACAATTCAGAAAAAGTGCTCAGCTCGCCGAGAAAATGCGATTTAAGCAATAAAATTAAAAATGCTTATAAAACATAAACCAAACGTTGGAGGTGGCCATTTCTTCATGCGCAGTGATAAACTCGGCACTCTAAAGCACCCGAGAGCGTTTTTTCACATGCCAACCTAACCAGAGTGACGGGAGCGGCACAATTCAGAAAAAGTGCTCAGCTCGCCGAGAAAATGCGATTTAAGCAATAAAATTAAAAATGCTTATAAAACATAAACCAAACGTTGGAGGTGGCCATTTCTTCATGCGCAGTGATAAACTCGGCACTCTAAAGCACCCGAGAGCGTTTTTTTTCCATGCCAACCTAACCAGAGTGACGGGAGCGGCACAATTCAGAAAAAGTGCTCAGCTCGCCGAGAAAATGCGATTTAAGCAATAAAATTAAAAATGCTTATAAAACATAAACCAAACGTTGGAGGTGGTCATTTCTTCATGCGCAGTGATAAACTCGGCACTCTAAAGCACCCCAGAGCGTTTTTTTCCATGCCAACCTAACCAGAGTGACAGGAGCGGCACAATTCAGAAAAAGTGCTCAGCTCGCCGAGAAAATGCGATTTAAGCAATAAACTTAAAAATGCTTATAAAACATAAACCAAACGTTGGAGGTGGTCTTTTCTTCATGCGCAGTGATAAACTCGGCACTCTAAAGCACCCGAGAGCGTTTTTTTCCATGCCAACCTAAACAGAGTGACGGGAGCGGCACTATTCAGAAAAAGTGCTCAGCTCGCCGAGAAAATGCGATTTAAGCAATAAAATTAAAAATGCTTATAAAACATAAACCAAACGTTGGAGGTGGCCATTTCTTCATGCGCAGTGATAAACTCGGCACTCTAAAGCACCCGAGAGCGTTTTTTTCCATGCCAACCTAACCAGAGTGACGGGAGCGGCACAATTCAGAAAAAGTGCTCAGCTCGCCGAGAAAATGCGATTCAAGCAATAAAATTAAAAATGCTTATAAAACATAAACCAAACGTTGGAGGTGGCCATTTCTTCATGCGCAGTGATAAACTCGGCACTCTAAAGCACCCGAGAGCGTTTTTTTCCATGCCAACCTAACCAGAGTGACGGGAGCGGCACAATTCAGAAAAAGTGCTCAGCTCGCCGAGAAAATGCGATTTAAGCAATAAAATTAAAAATGCTTATAAAACATAAACCAAACGTTGGAGGTGGTCATTTCTTCATGCGCAGTGATAAACTCGGCACTCTAAAGCACCCGAGAGCGTTTTTTTCCATGCCAACCTAACCAGAGTGACGGGAGCGGCACAATTCAGAAAAAGTGCTCAGCTCGCCGAGAAAATGCGATTTAAGCAATAAAATTAAAAATGCTTATAAAACATAAACCAAACGTTGTAGATGGTCATTTCTTATTACGCAGTAATAAACTCGGCACTCTAAAGCACCCGAGAGCGTTTTTTTCCATGCCAACCTAACCAGAGTGACGGGAGCGGCACAATTCAGAAAAAGTGCTCAGCTCGCCGAGAAAATGCGATTTAAGCAATAAAATTAAAAATGCTTATAAAACATAAACCAAACGTTGGAGGTGGTAATTTCTTCATGCGCAGTGATAAACTCGGCACTCTAAAGCACCCGAGAGCGTTTTATTCGATGCCAACCTAACCAGAGTGACGGGAGCGGCACAATTCAGAAAAAGCGCTCAGCTCGCCGAGAAAATGCGATTTAAGCAATAAAATTAAAAATGCTTATAAAACATAAACCAAACGTTGGAGGTGGTCATTTCTTCATGCGCAGTGATAAACTCGGCACTCTAAAGCACCCGAGAGCGTTTTTTTCGATGCCAACCTAACCAGAGTGACGGGAGCGTCACAATTCAGAAAAAGTGCTCAGCTCGCCGAGAAAATGCGATTTAAGCAATAAAATTAAAAATGCTTATAAAACATAAACCAAACGTTGTAGATGGTCATTTCTTATTACGCAGTAATAAACTCGGCACTCTAAAGCACCCGAGAGCGTTTTTTTCCATGCCAACCTAACCAGAGTGACGGGAGCGGCACAATTCAGAAAAAGTGCTCAGCTCGCCGAGAAAATGCGATTTAAGCAATAAAATTAAAAATGCTTATAAAACATAAACCAAACGTTGGAGGTGGCCATTTCTTCATGCGCAGTGATAAACTCGGCACTCTAAAGCACCCGAGAGCGTTTTTTTCCATGCCAACCTAACCAGAGTGACGGGAGCGGCACAATTCAGAAAAATAGCTCAGCTCGCCGAGAAAATGCGATTTAAGCAATAAAATTAAAAATGCTTATAAAACATAAACCAAACGTTGGAGGTGGCCATTTCTTCATGCGCAGTGATAAACTCGGCACTCTAAAGCACCCGAGAGCGTTTTTTTCCATGCCAACCTAACCAGAGTGACGGGAGCGGCACAATTCAGAAAAAGTGCTCAGCTCGCCGAGAAAATGCGATTTAAGCAATAAAATTAAAAATGCTTATAAAACATAAACCAAACGTTGGAGGTGGTCATTTCTTCATGCGCAGTGATAAACTCGGCACTCTAAAGCACCCGAGAGCGTTTTTTTCCATGCCAACCTAACCAGAGTGACGGGAGCGGCACAATTCAGAAAAAGTGCTCAGCTCGCCGAGAAAATGCGATTTAAGCAATAAAATTAAAAATGCTTATAAAACATAAACCAAACGTTGGAGGTGGTCATTTCTTCATGCGCAGTGATAAACTCGGCACTCTAAAGCACCCGAGAGCGTTTTTTTCCATGCCAACCTAACCAGAGTGACGGGAGCGGCACAATTCAGAAAAAGTGCTCAGCTCGCCGAGAAAATGCGATTTAAGCAATAAAATTAAAAATGCTTATAAAACATAAACCAAACGTTGGAGGTGGTCATTTCTTCATGCGCAGTGATAAACTCGGCACTCTAAAGCACCCGAGAGCGTTTTTTTCGATGCCAACCTAACCAGAGTGACGGGAGCGGCACAATTCAGAAAAAGCGCTCAGCTAGCCGAGAAAATGCGATTTAAGCAATAAAATTAAAAATGCTTATAAAACATAAACCAAACGTTGGAGGTGGTCATTTCTTCATGCGCAGTGATAAACTCAGCACTCTAAAGCACCCGAGAGCGTTTTTTTCGATGCCAACCTAACCAGAGTGACGGGAGCGGCACAATTCAGAAAAAGCGCTCAGCTCGCCGAGTAAATGCGATTTAAGCAATAAAATTAAAAATGCTTATAAAACATAAACCAAACGTTGGAGGTGGTCATTTCTTCATGCGCAGTGATAAACTCGGCACTCTAAAGCACCCGAGAGCGTTTTTTTCGATGCCAACCTAACCAGAGTGACGGGAGCGGCACAATTCAGAAAAAGTGCTCAGCTCGCCGAGAAAATGCGATTTAAGCAATAAAATTAAAAATGCTTATAAAACATAAACCAAACGTTGGAGGTGGTCATTTCTTCATGCGCAGTAATAAACTCGGCACTCTAAAGCACCCGAGAGCGTTTTTTTTCCATGCCAACCTAACCAGAGTGACGGGAGCGGCACAATTCAGAAAAAGTGCTCAGCTCGCCGAGAAAATGCGATTTAAGCAATAAAATTAAAAATGCTTATAAAACATAAACCAAACGTTGGAGGTGGCCATTTCTTCATGCGCAGTGATAAACTCGGCACTCTAAAGCACCCGAGAGCGTTTTTTTCGATGCCAACCTAACCAGAGTGACGGGAGCGGCACAATTCAGAAAAAGTGCTCAGCTCGCCGAGAAAATGCGATTTAAGCAATAAAATTAAAAATGCTTATAAAACATAAACCAAACGTTGGAGGTGGTCATTTCTTCATGCGCAGTGATAAACTCGGCACTCTAAAGCACCCGAGAGCGTTTTTTTCCATGCCAACCTAACCAGAGTGACGGGAGCGGCACAATTCAGAAAAAGCGCTCAGCTCGCCGAGAAAATGCGATTTAAGCAATAAAATTAAAAATGCTTATAAAACATAAACCAAACGTTGGAGGTGGTCATTTCTTCATGCGCAGTGATAAACTCGGCACTCTAAAGCACCCGAGAGCGTTTTTTTCCATGCCAACCTAACCAGAGTGACGGGAGCGGCACAATTCAGAAAAAGTGCTCAGCTCGCCGAGAAAATGCGATTTAAGCAATAAAATTAAAAATGCTTATAAAACATAAACCAAACGTTGGAGGTGGTCATTTCTTCATGCGCAGTGATAAACTCGGCACTCTAAAGCACCCGAGAGCGTTTTATTTGATGCCAACCTAACCAGAGTGACGGGAGCGGCACAATTCAGAAAAAGTGCTCAGCTCGCCGAGAAAATGCGATTTAAGCAATAAAATTAAAAATGCTTATAAAACATAAACCAAACGTTGGAGGTGGTCATTTCTTCATGCGCAGTGATAAACTCGGCACTCTAAAGCACCCGAGAGCGTTTTTTTCGATGCCAACCTAACCAGAGTGACGGGAGCGGCACAATTCAGAAAAAGCGCTCAGCTCGCCGAGAAAATGCGATTTAAGCAATAAAATTAAAAATGCTTATAAAACATAAACCAAACGTTGGAGGTGGTCATTTCTTCATGCACAGTGATAAACTCGGCACTCTAAAGCACCCGAGAGCGTTTTTTTCGATGCCAACCTAACCAGAGTGACGGGAGCGGCACAATTCAGAAAAAGTGCTCAGCTCGCCGAGAAAATGCGATTTAAGCAATAAAATTAAAAATGCTTATAAAACATAAACCAAACGTTGTAAATGGTCATTTCTTATTACGCAGTAATAAACTCGGCACTCTAAAGCACCCGAGAGCGTTTTTTCGATGCCAACCTAACCAGAGTGACGGGAGCGGCACAATACAGAAAAAGCGCTCAGCTCGCCGAGAAAATGCGATTTAAGCAATAAAATTAAAAATGCTTATAAAACATAAACCAAACGTTGGAGGTGGTCTTTTCTTCATGCGCAGTGATAAACTCGGCACTCTAAAGCACCCGAGAGCGTTTTTTTCCATGCCAACCTAAACAGAGTGACGGGAGCGGCACAATTCAGAAAAAGTGCTCAGCTCGCCGAGAAAATGCGATTTAAGCAATAAAATTAAAAATGCTTATAAAACATAAACCAAACGTTGTAGATGGTCATTTCTTATTACGCAGTAATAAACTCGGCACTCTAAAGCACCCGAGAGCGTTTTTTTCCATGCCAACCTAACCAGAGTGACGGGAGCGGCACAATTCAGAAAAAGTGCTCAGCTCGCCGAGAAAATGCGATTTAAGCAATAAAATTAAAAATGCTTATAAAACATAAACCAAACGTTGGAGGTGGTCATTTCTTCATGCGCAGTGATAAACTCGGCACTCTAAAGCACCCGAGAGCGTTTTTTTCGATGCCAACCTAACCAGAGTGACGGGAGCGGCACAATTCAGAAAAAGTGCTCAGCTCGCCGAGAAAATGCGATTTAAGCAATAAAATTAAAAATGCTTATAAAACATAAACCAAACGTTGGAGGTGGTCATTTCTTCATGCACAGTGATAAACTCGGCACTCTAAAGCACCCGAGAGCGTTTTTTTCCATGCCAACCTAACCAGAGTGACGGGAGCGGCACAATTCAGAAAAAGTGCTCAGCTCGCCGAGAAAATGCGATTTAAGCAATAAAATTAAAAATGCTTATAAAACATAAACCAAACGTTGGAGGTGGTCATTTCTTCATGCGCAGTGATAAACTCGGCACTCTAAAGCACCCGAGAGCGTTTTTTTCCATGCCAACCTAACCAGAGTGACGGGAGCGGCACAATTCAGAAAAAGTGCTCAGCTCGCCGAGAAAATGCGATTTAAGCAATAAAATTAAAAATGCTTATAAAACATAAACCAAACGTTGGAGTTGGTCATTTCTTCATGCGCAGTGATAAACTCGGCACTCTAAAGCACCCGAGAGCGTTTTTTTCGATGCCAACCTAACCAGAGTGACGGGAGCGGCACAATTCAGAAAAAGTGCTCAGCTCGCCGAGAAAATGCGATTTAAGCAATAAAATGAAAAATGCTTATAAAACATAAACCAAACGTTGGAGGTGGTCATTTCTTCATGCGCAGTGATAAACTCGGCACTCTAAAGCACCCAAGAGCGTTTTTTTCGATGCCAACCTAACCAGAGTGACGGGAGCGGCACAATTCAGAAAAAGCGCTCAGCTCGCCGAGAAAATGCGATTTAAGCAATAAAATTAAAAATGCTTATAAAACATAAACCAAACGTTGGAGGTGGTCATTTCTTCATGCACAGTGATAAACTCGGCACTCTAAAGCACCCGAGAGCGTTTTTTTCGATGCCAACCTAACCAGAGTGACGGGAGCGGCACAATTCAGAAAAAGTGCTCAGCTCGCCGAGAAAATGCGATTTAAGCAATAAAATTAAAAATGCTTATAAAACATAAACCAAACGTTGGAGGTGGTCATTTCTTCATGCACAGTGATAAACTCGGCACTCTAAAGCACCCGAGAGCGTTTTTTTCGATGCCAACCTAACCAGAGTGACGGGAGCGGCACAATTCAGAAAAAGTGCTCAGCTCGCCGAGAAAATGCGATTTAAGCAATAAAATTAAAAATGCTTATAAAACATAAACCAAACGTTGTAAATGGTCATTTCTTATTACGCAGTAATAAACTCGGCACTCTAAAGCACCCGAGAGCGTTTTTTTCGATGCCAACCTAACCAGAGTGACGGGAGCGGCACAATTCAGAAAAAGCGCTCAGCTCGCCGAGAAAATGCGATTTAAGCAATAAAATTAAAAATGCTTATAAAACATAAACCAAACGTTGGAGGTGGTCTCTTCTTCATGTGCAGTGATAAACTCGGCACTCTAAAGCACCCGAGAGCGTTTTTTTCCATGCCAACCTAAACAGAGTGACGGGAGCGGCACAATTCAGAAAAAGTGCTCAGCTCGCCGAGAAAATGCGATTTAAGCAATAAAATTAAAAATGCTTATAAAACATAAACCAAACGTTGTAGATGGTCATTTCTTATTACGCAGTAATAAACTCGGCACTCTAAAGCACCCGAGAGCGTTTTTTTCCATGCCAACCTAACCAGAGTGACGGGAGCGGCACAATTCAGAAAAAGTGCTCAGCTCGCCGAGAAAATGCGATTTAAGCAATAAAATTAAAAATGCTTATAAAACATAAACCAAACGTTGGAGGTGGTCATTTCTTCATGCGCAGTGATAAACTCGGCACTCTAAAGCACCCGAGAGCGTTTTTTTCGATGCCAACCTAACCAGAGTGACGGGAGCGGCACAATTCAGAAAAAGTGCTCAGCTCGCCGAGAAAATGCGATTTAAGCAATAAAATTAAAAATGCTTATAAAACATAAACCAAACGTTGGAGGTGGTCATTTCTTCATGCGCAGTGATAAACTCGGCACTCTAAAGCACCCGAGAGCGTTTTTTTCGATGCCAACCTAACCAGAGTGACGGGAGCGGCACAATTCAGAAAAAGTGCTCAGCTCGCCGAGAAAATGCGATTTAAGCAATAAAATTAAAAATGCTTATAAAACATAAACCAAACGTTGGAGGTGGTCATTTCTTCATGCGCAGTGATAAACTCGGCACTCTAAAGCACCCGAGAGCGTTTTTTTCGATGCCAACCTAACCAGAGTGACGGGAGCGGCACAATTCAGAAAAAGTGCTCAGCTCGCCGAGAAAATGCGATTTAAGCAATAAAATTAAAAATGCTTATAAAACATAAACCAAACGTTGTAAATGGTCATTTCTTATTACGCAGTAATAAACTCGGCACTCTAAAGCACCCGAGAGCGTTTTTTTCGATGCCAACCTAACCAGAGTGACGGGAGCGGCACAATTCAGAAAAAGCGCTCAGCTCGCCGAGAAAATGCGATTTAAGCAATAAAATTAAAAATGCTTATAAAACATAAACCAAACGTTGGAGGTGGTCTTTTCTTCATGTGCAGTGATAAACTCGGCACTCTAAAGCACCCGAGAGCGTTTTTTTCCATGCCAACCTAAACAGAGTGACGGGAGCGGCACAATTCAGAAAAAGTGCTCAGCTCGCCGAGAAAATGCGATTTAAGCAATAAAATTAAAAATGCTTATAAAACATAAACCAAACGTTGTAGATGGTCATTTCTTATTACGCAGTAATAAACTCGGCACTCTAAAGCACCCGAGAGCGTTTTTTTCCATGCCAACCTAACCAGAGTGACGGGAGCGGCACAATTCAGAAAAAGTGCTCAGCTCGCCGAGAAAATGCGATTTAAGCAATAAAATTAAAAATGCTTATAAAACATAAACCAAACGTTGGAGGTGGTCATTTCTTCATGCGCAGTGATAAACTCGGCACTCTAAAGCACCCGAGAGCGTTTTTTTCGATGCCAACCTAACCAGAGTGACGGGAGCGGCACAATTCAGAAAAAGTGCTCAGCTCGCCGAGAAAATGCGATTTAAGCAATAAAATTAAAAATGCTTATAAAACATAAACCAAACGTTGGAGGTGGTCATTTCTTCATGCGCAGTGATAAACTCGGCACTCTAAAGCACCCGAGAGCGTTTTTTTCGATGCCAACCTAACCAGAGTGACGGGAGCGGCACAATTCAGAAAAAGTGCTCAGCTCGCCGAGAAAATGCGATTTAAGCAATAAAATTAAAAATGCTTATAAAACATAAACCAAACGTTGGAGGTGGTCATTTCTTCATGCGCAGTGATAAACTCGGCACTCTAAAGCACCCGAGAGCGTTTTTTTCGATGCCAACCTAACCAGAGTGACGGGAGCGGCACAATTCAGAAAAAGTGCTCAGCTCGCCGAGAAAATGCGATTTAAGCAATAAAATTAAAAATGCTTATAAAACATAAACCAAACGTTGTAAATGGTCATTTCTTATTACGCAGTAATAAACTCGGCACTCTAAAGCACCCGAGAGCGTTTTTTTCGATGCCAACCTAACCAGAGTGACGGGAGCGGCACAATTCAGAAAAAGCGCTCAGCTCGCCGAGAAAATGCGATTTAAGCAATAAAATTAAAAATGCTTATAAAACATAAACCAAACGTTGGAGGTGGTCTTTTCTTCAAGTGCAGTGATAAACTCGGCACTCTAAAGCACCCGAGAGCGTTTTTTTCCATGCCAACCTAAACAGAGTGACGGGAGCGGCACAATTCAGAAAAAGTGCTCAGCTCGCCGAGAAAATGCGATTTAAGCAATAAAATTAAAAATGCTTATAAAACATAAACCAAACGTTGTAGATGGTCATTTCTTATTACGCAGTAATAAACTCGGCACTCTAAAGCACCCGAGAGCGTTTTTTTCCATGCCAACCTAACCAGAGTGACGGGAGCGGCACAATTCAGAAAAAGTGCTCAGCTCGCCGAGAAAATGCGATTTAAGCAATAAAATTAAAAATGCTTATAAAACATAAACCAAACGTTGGAGGTGGTCATTTCTTCATGCGCAGTGATAAACTCGGCACTCTAAAGCACCCGAGAGCGTTTTTTTCGATGCCAACCTAACCAGAGTGACGGGAGCGGCACAATTCAGAAAAAGTGCTCAGCTCGCCGAGAAAATGCGATTTAAGCAATAAAATTAAAAATGCTTATAAAACATAAACCAAACGTTGTAGATGGTCATTTCTTATTACGCAGTAATAAACTCGGCACTCTAAAGCACCCGAGAGCGTTTTTTTCCATGCCAACCTAACCAGAGTGACGGGAGCGGCACAATTCAGAAAAAGTGCTCAGCTCGCCGAGAAAATGCGATTTAAGCAATAAAATTAAAAATGCTTATAAAACATAAACCAAACGTTGTAGATGGTCATTTCTTATTACGCAGTAATAAACTCGGCACTCTAAAGCACCCGAGAGCGTTTTTTTCCATGCCAACCTAACCAGAGTGACGGGAGCGGCACAATTCAGAAAAAGTGCTCAGCTCGCCGAGAAAATGCGATTTAAGCAATAAAATTAAAAATGCTTATAAAACATAAACCAAACGTTGGAGGTGGTCATTTCTTCATGCGCAGTGATAAACTCGGCACTCTAAAGCACCCGAGAGCGTTTTATTCGATGCCAACCTAACCAGAGTGACGGGAGCGGCACAATTCAGAAAAAGCGCTCAGCTCGCCGAGAAAATGCGATTTAAGCAATAAAATTAAAAATGCTTATAAAACATAAACCAAACGTTGGAGGTGGTCATTTCTTCATGCGCGGTGATAAACTCGGCACTCTAAAGCACCCGAGAGCGTTTTTTTCCATGCCAACCTAACCAGAGTGACGGGAGCGGCACAATTCAGAAAAAGTGCTCAGCTCGCCGAGAAAATGCGATTTAAGCAATAAAATTAAAAATGCTTATAAAACATAAACCAAACGTTGGAGGTGGTCATTTCTTCATGCGCAGTGATAAACTCGGCACTCTAAAGCACCCGAGAGCGTTTTTTTCGATGCCAACCTAACCAGAGTGACGGGAGCGGCACAATTCAGAAAAAGTGCTCAGCTCGCCGAGTAAATGCGATTTAAGCAATAAAATTAAAAATGCTTATAAAACATAAACCAAACGTTGGAGGTGGTCATTTCTTCATGCGCAGTGATAAACTCGGCACTCTAAAGAACCCGAGAGCGTTTTTTTCGATGCCAACCTAACCAGAGTGACGGGAGCGGCACAATTCAGAAAAAGCGCTCAGCTCGCCGAGAAAATGCGATTTAAGCAATAAAATTAAAAATGCTTATAAAACATAAACCAAACGTTGGAGGTGGTCATTTCTTCATGCGCAGTGATAAACTCGGCACTCTAAAGCACCCGAGAGCGTTTTTTTCCATGCCAACCTAACCAGAGTGACGGGAGCGGCACAATTCAGAAAAAGCGCTCAGCTCGCCGAGAAAATGCGATTTAAGCAATAAAATTAAAAATGCTTATAAAACATAAACCAAACGTTGGAGGTGGTCATTTCTTCATGCACAGTGATAAACTCGGCACTCTAAAGCACCCGAGAGCGTTTTTTTCGATGCCAACCTAACCAGAGTGACGGGAGCGGCACAATTCAGAAAAAGTGCTCAGCTCGCCGAGAAAATGCGATTTAAGCAATAAAATTAAAAATGCTTATAAAACATAAACCAAACGTTGGAGGTGGTCATTTCTTCATGCGCAGTGATAAACTCGGCACTCTAAAGCACCCGAGAGCGTTTTTTTCGATGCCAACCTAACCAGAGTGACGGGAGCGGCACAATTCAGAAAAAGTGCTCAGCTCGCCGAGAAAATGCGATTTAAGCAATAAAATTAAAAATGCTTATAAAACATAAACCAAACGTTGGAGGTGGTCATTTCTTCATGCGCAGTGATAAACTCGGGACTCTAAAGCACCCGAGAGCGTTTTATTCGATGCCAACCTAACCAGAGTGACGGGAGCGGCACAATTCAGAAAAAGTGCTCAGCTCGCCGAGAAAATGCGATTTAAGCAATAAAATTAAAAATGCTTATAAAACATAAACCAAACGTTGGAGGTGGTCATTTCTTCATGCGCAGTGATAAACTCGGCACTCTAAAGCACCCGAGAGCGTTTTTTTCGATGCCAACCTAACCAGAGTGACGGGAGCGGCACAATTCAGAAAAAGCGCTCAGCTCGCCGAGAAAATGCGATTTAAGCAATAAAATTAAAAATGCTTATAAAACATAAACCAAACGTTGGAGGTGGTCATTTCTTCATGCGCAGTGATAAACTCGGCACTCTAAAGCACCCGAGAGCGTTTTTTTCGATGCCAACCTAACCAGAGTGACGGGAGCGGCACAATTCAGAAAAAGCGCTCAGCTCGCCGAGAAAATGCGATTTAAGCAATAAAATTAAAAATGCTTATAAAACATAAACCAAACGTTAGAGGTGGTCATTTCTTCATGCGCAGTGATAAACTCGGCACTCTAAAGCACCCGAGAGCGTTTTTTTCGATGCCAACCTAACCAGAGTGACGGGAGCGGCACAATTCAGAAAAAGTGCTCAGCTCGCCGAGAAAATGCGATTTAAGCAATAAAATTAAAAATGCTTATAAAACATAAACCAAACGTTGGAGGTGGTCATTTCTTCATGCGCAGTGATAAACTCGGCACTCTAAAGCACCCGAGAGCGTTTTTTTCCATGCCAACCTAACCAGAGTGACAGGAGCGGCACAATTCAGAAAAAGTGCTCAGCTCGCCGAGAAAATGCGATTTAAGCAATAAACTTAAAAATGCTTATAAAACATAAACCAAACGTTGGAGGTGGTCTTTTCTTCATGCGCAGTGATAAACTCGGCACTCTAAAGCACCCGAGAGCGTTTTTTTCCATGCCAACCTAAACAGAGTGACGGGAGCGGCACTATTCAGAAAAAGTGCTCAGCTCGCCGAGAAAATGCGATTTAAGCAATAAAATTAAAAATGCTTATAAAACATAAACCAAACGTTGGAGGTGGCCATTTCTTCATGCGCAGTGATAAACTCGGCACTCTAAAGCACCCGAGAGCGTTTTTTTCCATGCCAACCTAACCAGAGTGACGGGAGCGGCACAATTCAGAAAAAGTGCTCAGCTCGCCGAGAAAATGCGATTCAAGCAATAAAATTAAAAATGCTTATAAAACATAAACCAAACGTTGGAGGTGGCCATTTCTTCATGCGCAGTGATAAACTCGGCACTCTAAAGCACCCGAGAGCGTTTTTTTCCATGCCAACCTAACCAGAGTGACGGGAGCGGCACAATTCAGAAAAAGTGCTCAGCTCGCCGAGAAAATGCGATTTAAGCAATAAAATTAAAAATGCTTATAAAACATAAACCAAACGTTGTAGATGGTCATTTCTTATTACGCAGTAATAAACTCGGCACTCTAAAGCACCCGAGAGCGTTTTTTTCCATGCCAACCTAACCAGAGTGACGGGAGCGGCACAATTCAGAAAAAGTGCTCAGCTCGCCGAGAAAATGCGATTTAAGCAATAAAATTAAAAATGCTTATAAAACATAAACCAAACGTTGGAGGTGGCCATTTCTTCATGCGCAGTGATAAACTCGGCACTCTAAAGCACCCGAGAGCGTTTTTTTCCATGCCAACCTAACCAGAGTGACGGGAGCGGCACAATTCAGAAAAATAGCTCAGCTCGCCGAGAAAATGCGATTTAAGCAATAAAATTAAAAATGCTTATAAAACATAAACCAAACGTTGGAGGTGGCCATTTCTTCATGCGCAGTGATAAACTCGGCACTCTAAAGCACCCGAGAGCGTTTTTTTCCATGCCAACCTAACCAGAGTGACGGGAGCGGCACAATTCAGAAAAAGTGCTCAGCTCGCCGAGAAAATGCGATTTAAGCAATAAAATTAAAAATGCTTATAAAACATAAACCAAACGTTGGAGGTGGTCATTTCTTCATGCGCAGTGATAAACTCGGCACTCTAAAGCACCCGAGAGCGTTTTTTTCCATGCCAACCTAACCAGAGTGACGGGAGCGGCACAATTCAGAAAAAGTGCTCAGCTCGCTGAGAAAATGCGATTTAAGCAATAAAATTAAAAATGCTTATAAAACATAAACCAAACGTTGGAGGTGGTCATTTCTTCATGCGCAGTGATAAACTCGGCACTCTAAAGCACCCGAGAGCGTTTTTTTCCATGCCAACCTAACCAGAGTGACGGGAGCGGCACAATTCAGAAAAAGTGCTCAGCTCGCCGAGAAAATGCGATTTAAGCAATAAAATTAAAAATGCTTATAAAACATAAACCAAACGTTGGAGGTGGTCATTTCTTCATGCGCAGTGATAAACTCGGCACTCTAAAGCACCCGAGAGCGTTTTTTTCGATGCCAACCTAACCAGAGTGACGGGAGCGGCACAATTCAGAAAAAGCGCTCAGCTAGCCGAGAAAATGCGATTTAAGCAATAAAATTAAAAATGCTTATAAAACATAAACCAAACGTTGGAGGTGGTCATTTCTTCATGCGCAGTGATAAACTCAGCACTCTAAAGCACCCGAGAGCGTTTTTTTCGATGCCAACCTAACCAGAGTGACGGGAGCGGCACAATTCAGAAAAAGCGCTCAGCTCGCCGAGAAAATGCGATTTAAGCAATAAAATTAAAAATGCTTATAAAACATAAACCAAACGTTGGAGGTGGTCATTTCTTCATGCGCAGTGATAAACTCGGCACTCTAAAGCACCCGAGAGCGTTTTTTTCGATGCCAACCTAACCAGAGTGACGGGAGCGGCACAATTCAGAAAAAGTGCTCAGCTCGCCGAGAAAATGCGATTTAAGCAATAAAATTAAAAATGCTTATAAAACATAAACCAAACGTTGGAGGTGGTCATTTCTTCATGCGCAGTAATAAACTCGGCACTCTAAAGCACCCGAGAGCGTTTTTTTTTCCATGCCAACCTAACCAGAGTGACGGGAGCGGCACAATTCAGAAAAAGTGCTCAGCTCGCCGAGAAAATGCGATTTAAGCAATAAAATTAAAAATGCTTATAAAACATAAACCAAACGTTGGAGGTGGCCATTTCTTCATGCGCAGTGATAAACTCGGCACTCTAAAGCACCCGAGAGCGTTTTTTTCGATGCCAACCTAACCAGAGTGACGGGAGCGGCACAATTCAGAAAAAGTGCTCAGCTCGCCGAGAAAATGCGATTTAAGCAATAAAATTAAAATTGCTTATAAAACATAAACCAAACGTTGGAGGTGGTCATTTCTTCATGCGCAGTGATAAACTCGGCACTCTAAAGCACCCGAGAGCGTTTTTTTCCATGCCAACCTAACCAGAGTGACGGGAGCGGCACAATTCAGAAAAAGTGCTCAGCTCGCCGAGAAAATGCGATTTAAGCAATAAAATTAAAAATGCTTATAAAACATAAACCAAACGTTGGAGGTGGTCATTTCTTCATGCGCAGTGATAAACTCGGCACTCTAAAGCACCCGAGAGCGTTTTTTTCGATGCCAACCTAACCAGAGTGACGGGAGCGGCACAATTCAGAAAAAGTGCTCAGCTCGCCGAGAAAATGCGATTTAAGCAATAAAATTAAAAATGCTTATAAAACATAAACCAAACGTTGTAGATGGTCATTTCTTATTACGCAGTAATAAACTCGGCACTCTAAAGCACCCGAGAGCGTTTTTTTCCATGCCAACCTAACCAGAGTGACGGGAGCGGCACAATTCAGAAAAAGTGCTCAGCTCGCCGAGAAAATGCGATTTAAGCAATACAATTAAAAATGCTTATAAAACATAAACCAAACGTTGGAGGTGGTCATTTCTTCATGTGCAGTGATAAACTCGGCACTCTAAAGCACCCGAGAGCGTTTTTTTTTCCATGCCAACCTAACCAGAGTGACGGGAGCGGCACAATTCAGAAAAAGTGCTCAGCTCGCCGAGAAAATGCGATTTAAGCAATAAAATTAAAAATGCTTATAAAACATAAACCAAACGTTGGAGGTGGTCATTTCTTCATGCGCAGTGATAAACTCGGCACTCTAAAGCACCCGAGAGCGTTTTTTTCGATGCCAACCTAACCAGAGTGACGGGAGCGGCACAATTCAGAAAAAGTGCTCAGCTCGCCGAGAAAATGCAATTTAAGCAATAAAATTTAAAATGCTTATAAAACATAAACCAAACGTTGTAGATGGTCATTTCTTATTACGCAGTAATAAACTCGGCACTCTAAAGCACCCGAGAGCGTTTTTTTCCATGCCAACCTAACCAGAGTGACGGGAGCGGCACAATTCAGAAAAAGTGCTCAGCTCGCCGAGAAAATGCGATTTAAGCAATAAAATTAAAAATGCTTATAAAACATAAACCAAACGTTGGAGGTGGTCATTTCTTCATGCGCAGTGATAAACTCGGCACTCTAAAGCACCCGAGAGCGTTTTTTTCCATGCCAACCTAACCAGAGTGACGGGAGCGGCACAATTCAGAAAAAGTGCTCAGCTCGCCGAGAAAATGCGATTTAAGCAATAAAATTAAAAATGCTTATAAAACATAAACCAAACGTTGGAGGTGGTCATTTCTTCATGCGCAGTGATAAACTCGGCACTCTAAAGCACCCGAGAGCGTTTTATTTGATGCCAACCTAACCAGAGTGACGGGAGCGGCACAATTCAGAAAAAGTGCTCAGCTCGCCGAGAAAATGCGATTTAAGCAATAAAATTAAAAATGCTTATAAAACATAAACCAAACGTTGGAGGTGGTCATTTCTTCATGCGCAGTGATAAACTCGGCACTCTAAAGCACCCGAGAGCGTTTTTTTCGATGCCAACCTAACCAGAGTGACGGGAGCGGCACAATTCAGAAAAAGCGCTCAGCTCGCCGAGAAAATGCGATTTAAGCAATAAAATTAAAAATGCTTATAAAACATAAACCAAACGTTGGAGGTGGTCATTTCTTCATGCACAGTGATAAACTCGGCACTCTAAAGCACCCGAGAGCGTTTTTTTCGATGCCAACCTAACCAGAGTGACGGGAGCGGCACAATTCAGAAAAAGTGCTCAGCTCGCCGAGAAAATGCGATTTAAGCAATAAAATTAAAAATGCTTATAAAACATAAACCAAACGTTGTAAATGGTCATTTCTTATTACGCAGTAATAAACTCGGCACTCTAAAGCACCCGAGAGCGTTTTTTCGATGCCAACCTAACCAGAGTGACGGGAGCGGCACAATACAGAAAAAGCGCTCAGCTCGCCGAGAAAATGCGATTTAAGCAATAAAAATAAAAATGCTTATAAAACATAAACCAAACGTTGGAGGTGGTCTTTTCTTCATGCGCAGTGATAAACTCGGCACTCTAAAGCACCCGAGAGCGTTTTTTTCCATGCCAACCTAAACAGAGTGACGGGAGCGGCACAATTCAGAAAAAGTGCTCAGCTCGCCGAGAAAATGCGATTTAAGCAATAAAATTAAAAATGCTTATAAAACATAAACCAAACGTTGTAGATGGTCATTTCTTATTACGCAGTAATAAACTCGGCACTCTAAAGCACCCGAGAGCGTTTTTTTCCATGCCAACCTAACCAGAGTGACGGGAGCGGCACAATTCAGAAAAAGTGCTCAGCTCGCCGAGAAAATGCGATTTAAGCAATAAAATTAAAAATGCTTATAAAACATAAACCAAACGTTGGAGGTGGTCATTTCTTCATGCGCAGTGATAAACTCGGCACTCTAAAGCACCCGAGAGCGTTTTTTTCGATGCCAACCTAACCAGAGTGACGGGAGCGGCACAATTCAGAAAAAGTGCTCAGCTCGCCGAGAAAATGCGATTTAAGCAATAAAATTAAAAATGCTTATAAAACATAAACCAAACGTTGGAGGTGGTCATTTCTTCATGCACAGTGATAAACTCGGCACTCTAAAGCACCCGAGAGCGTTTTTTTCCATGCCAACCTAACCAGAGTGACGGGAGCGGCACAATTCAGAAAAAGTGCTCAGCTCGCCGAGAAAATGCGATTTAAGCAATAAAATTAAAAATGCTTATAAAACATAAACCAAACGTTGGAGGTGGTCATTTCTTCATGCGCAGTGATAAACTCGGCACTCTAAAGCACCCGAGAGCGTTTTTTTCCATGCCAACCTAACCAGAGTGACGGGAGCGGCACAATTCAGAAAAAGTGCTCAGCTCGCCGAGAAAATGCGATTTAAGCAATAAAATTAAAAATGCTTATAAAACATAAACCAAACGTTGGAGGTGGTCATTTCTTCATGCACAGTGATAAACTCGGCACTCTAAAGCACCCGAGAGCGTTTTTTTCGATGCCAACCTAACCAGAGTGACGGGAGCGGCACAATTCAGAAAAAGTGCTCAGCTCGCCGAGAAAATGCGATTTAAGCAATAAAATTAAAAATGCTTATAAAACCTAAACCAAACGTTGGAGGTGGTCATTTCTTCATGCGCAGTGATAAACTCGGCACTCTAAAGCACCCGAGAGCGTTTTTTTGGATGCCAACCTAACCAGAGTGACGGGAGCGGCACAATTCAGAAAAAGTGCTCAGCTCGCCGAGAAAATGCGATTTAAGCAATAAAATTAAAAATGCTTATAAAACATAAACCAAACGTTGGAGGTGGTCATTTCTTCATGCGCAGTGATAAACTCGGCACTCTAAAGCACCCGAGAGCGTTTTATTCGATGCCAACCTAACCAGAGTGACGGGAGCGGCACAATTCAGAAAAAGTGCTCAGCTCGCCGAGAAAATGCGATTTAAGCAATAAAATTAAAAATGCTTATAAAACATAAACCAAACGTTGGAGGTGGTCATTTCTTCATGCGCAGTGATAAACTCGGCACTCTAAAGCACCCGAGAGCGTTTTTTTCGATGCCAACCTAACCAGAGTGACGGGAGCGGCACAATTCAGAAAAAGTGCTCAGCTCGCCGAGAAAATGCGATTTAAGCAATAAAATTAAAAATGCTTATAAAACATAAACCAAACGTTGGAGTTGGTCTTTTCTTCATGCGCAGTGATAAACTCGGCACTCTAAAGCACCCGAGAGCGTTTTTTTCGATGCCAACCTAACCAGAGTGACGGGAGCGGCACAATTCAGAAAAAGTGCTCAGCTCGCCGAGAAAATGCGATTTAAGCAATAAAATTAAAAATGCTTATAAAACATAAACCAAACGTTGTAGATGGTCATTTCTTATTACGCAGTAATAAACTCGGCACTCTAAAGCACCCGAGAGCGTTTTTTTCCATGCCAACCTAACCAGAGTGACGGGAGCGGCACAATTCAGAAAAAGTGCTCAGCTCGCCGAGAAAATGCGATTTAAGCAATAAAATTAAAAATGCTTATAAAACATAAACCAAACGTTGGAGGTGGTCATTTCTTCATGCGCAGTGATAAACTCGGCACTCTAAAGCACCCGAGAGCGTTTTTTTCGATGCCAACCTAACCAGAGTGACGGGAGCGGCACAATTCAGAAAAAGTGCTCAGCTCGCCGAGAAAATGCGATTTAAGCAATAAAATTAAAAATGCTTATAAAACATAAACCAAACGTTGGAGGTGGTCATTTCTTCATGCGCAGTGATAAACTCGGCACTCTAAAGCACCCGAGAGCGTTTTTTTCGATGCCAACCTAACCAGAGTGACGGGAGCGGCACAATTCAGAAAAAGTGCTCAGCTCGCCGAGAAAATGCGATTTAAGCAATAAAATTAAAAATGCTTATAAAACATAAACCAAACGTTGGAGGTGGTCATTTCTTCGTGCGCAGTGATAAACTCGGCACTCTAAAGCACCCGAGAGCGTTTTTTTCGATGCCAACCTAACCAGAGTGACGGGAGCGGCACAATTCAGAAAAAGTGCTCAGCTCGCCGAGAAAATGCGATTTAAGCAATAAAATTAAAAATGCTTATAAAACATAAACCAAACGTTGTAAATGGTCATTTCTTATTACGCAGTAATAAACTCGGCACTCTAAAGCACCCGAGAGCGTTTTTTTCGATGCCAACCTAACCAGAGTGACGGGAGCGGCACAATTCAGAAAAAGCGCTCAGCTCGCCGAGAAAATGCGATTTAAGCAATAAAATTAAAAATGCTTATAAAACATAAACCAAACGTTGGAGGTGGTCTTTTCTTCATGTGCAGTGATAAACTCGGCACTCTAAAGCACCCGAGAGCGTTTTTTTCCATGCCAACCTAAACAGAGTGACGGGAGCGGCACAATTCAGAAAAAGTGCTCAGCTCGCCGAGAAAATGCGATTTAAGCAATAAAATTAAAAATGCTTATAAAACATAAACCAAACGTTGTAGATGGTCATTTCTTATTACGCAGTAATAAACTCGGCACTCTAAAGCACCCGAGAGCGTTTTTTTCCATGCCAACCTAACCAGAGTGACGGGAGCGGCACAATTCAGAAAAAGTGCTCAGCTCGCCGAGAAAATGCGATTTAAGCAATAAAATTAAAAATGCTTATAAAACATAAACCAAACGTTGGAGGTGGTCATTTCTTCATGCGCAGTGATAAACTCGGCACTCTAAAGCACCCGAGAGCGTTTTTTTCGATGCCAACCTAACCAGAGTGACGGGAGCGGCACAATTCAGAAAAAGTGCTCAGCTCGCCGAGAAAATGCGATTTAAGCAATAAAATTAAAAATGCTTATAAAACATAAACCAAACGTTGGAGGTGGTCATTTCTTCATGCGCAGTGATAAACTCGGCACTCTAAAGCACCCGAGAGCGTTTTTTTCGATGCCAACCTAACCAGAGTGACGGGAGCGGCACAATTCAGAAAAAGTGCTCAGCTCGCCGAGAAAATGCGATTTAAGCAATAAAATTAAAAATGCTTATAAAACATAAACCAAACGTTGGAGGTGGTCATTTCTTCATGCGCAGTGATAAACTCGGCACTCTAAAGCACCCGAGAGCGTTTTTTTCGATGCCAACCTAACCAGAGTGACGGGAGCGGCACAATTCAGAAAAAGTGCTCAGCTCGCCGAGAAAATGCGATTTAAGCAATAAAATTAAAAATGCTTATAAAACATAAACCAAACGTTGTAAATGGTCATTTCTTATTACGCAGTAATAAACTCGGCACTCTAAAGCACCCGAGAGCGTTTTTTTCGATGCCAACCTAACCAGAGTGACGGGAGCGGCACAATTCAGAAAAAGCGCTCAGCTCGCCGAGAAAATGCGATTTAAGCAATAAAATTAAAAATGCTTATAAAACATAAACCAAACGTTGGAGGTGGTCTTTTCTTCATGTGCAGTGATAAACTCGGCACTCTAAAGCACCCGAGAGCGTTTTTTTCCATGCCAACCTAAACAGAGTGACGGGAGCGGCACAATTCAGAAAAAGTGCTCAGCTCGCCGAGAAAATGCGATTTAAGCAATAAAATTAAAAATGCTTATAAAACATAAACCAAACGTTGTAGATGGTCATTTCTTATTACGCAGTAATAAACTCGGCACTCTAAAGCACCCGAGAGCGTTTTTTTCCATGCCAACCTAACCAGAGTGACGGGAGCGGCACAATTCAGAAAAAGTGCTCAGCTCGCCGAGAAAATGCGATTTAAGCAATAAAATTAAAAATGCTTATAAAACATAAACCAAACGTTGGAGGTGGTCATTTCTTCATGCGCAGTGATAAACTCGGCACTCTAAAGCACCCGAGAGCGTTTTTTTCGATGCCAACCTAACCAGAGTGACGGGAGCGGCACAATTCAGAAAAAGTGCTCAGCTCGCCGAGAAAATGCGATTTAAGCAATAAAATTAAAAATGCTTATAAAACATAAACCAAACGTTGTAGATGGTCATTTCTTATTACGCAGTAATAAACTCGGCACTCTAAAGCACCCGAGAGCGTTTTTTTCCATGCCAACCTAACCAGAGTGACGGGAGCGGCACAATTCAGAAAAAGTGCTCAGCTCGCCGAGAAAATGCGATTTAAGCAATAAAATTAAAAATGCTTATAAAACATAAACCAAACGTTGGAGGTGGTCATTTCTTCATGCGCAGTGATAAACTCGGCACTCTAAAGCACCCGAGAGCGTTTTTTTCCATGCCAACCTAACCAGAGTGACGGGAGCGGCACAATTCAGAAAAAGTGCTCAGCTCGCCGAGAAAATGCGATTTAAGCAATAAAATTAAAAATGCTTATAAAACATAAACCAAACGTTGGAGGTGGTCATTTCTTCATGCGCAGTGATAAACTCGGCACTCTAAAGCACCCGAGAGCGTTTTTTTCCATGCCAACCTAACCAGAGTGACGGGAGCGGCACAATTCAGAAAAAGTGCTCAGCTCGCCGAGAAAATGCGATTTAAGCAATAAAATTAAAAATGCTTATAAAACATAAACCAAACGTTGTAGATGGTCATTTCTTATTACGCAGTAATAAACTCGGCACTCTAAAGCACCCGAGAGCGTTTTTTTCCATGCCAACCTAACCAGAGTGACGGGAGCGGCACAATTCAGAAAAAGTGCTCAGCTCGCCGAGAAAATGCGATTTAAGCAATAAAATTAAAAATGCTTATAAAACATAAACCAAACGTTGGAGGTGGTCATTTCTTCATGCGCAGTGATAAACTCGGCACTCTAAAGCACCCAAGAGCGTTTTTTTCGATGCCAACCTAACCAGAGTGACGGGAGCGGCACAATTCAGAAAAAGTGCTCAGCTCGCCGAGAAAATGCGATTTAAGCAATAAAATTAAAAATGCTTATAAAACATAAACCAAACGTTGTAAATGGTCATTTCTTATTACGCAGTAATAAACTCGGCACTCTAAAGCACCCGAGAGCGTTTTTTCGATGCCAACCTAACCAGAGTGACGGGAGCGGCACAATACAGAAAAAGCGCTCAGCTCGCCGAGAAAATGCGATTTAAGCAATAAAATTAAAAATGCTTATAAAACATAAACCAAACGTTGGAGGTGGTCTTTTCTTCATGCGCAGTGATAAACTCGGCACTCTAAAGCACCCGAGAGCGTTTTTTTCCATGCCAACCTAAACAGAGTGACGGGAGCGGCACAATTCAGAAAAAGTGCTCAGCTCGCCGAGAAAATGCGATTTAAGCAATAAAATTAAAAATGCTTATAAAACATAAACCAAACGTTGTAGATGGTCATTTCTTATTACGCAGTAATAAACTCGGCACTCTAAAGCACCCGAGAGCGTTTTTTTCCATGCCAACCTAACCAGAGTGACGGGAGCGGCACAATTCAGAAAAAGTGCTCAGCTCGCCGAGAAAATGCGATTTAAGCAATAAAATTAAAAATGCTTATAAAACATAAACCAAACGTTGGAGGTGGTCATTTCTTCATGCGCAGTGATAAACTCGGCACTCTAAAGCACCCGAGAGCGTTTTTTTCGATGCCAACCTAACCAGAGTGACGGGAGCGGCACAATTCAGAAAAAGTGCTCAGCTCGCCGAGAAAATGCGATTTAAGCAATAAAATTAAAAATGCTTATAAAACATAAACCAAACGTTGGAGGTGGTCATTTCTTCATGCACAGTGATAAACTCGGCACTCTAAAGCACCCGAGAGCGTTTTTTTTCCATGCCAACCTAACCAGAGTGACGGAGCGGCACAATTCAGAAAAAGTGCTCAGCTCGCCGAGAAAATGCGATTTAAGCAATAAAATTAAAAATGCTTATAAAACATAAACCAAACGTTGGAGGTGGTCATTTCTTCATGCGCAGTGATAAACTCGGCACTCTAAAGCACCCGAGAGCGTTTTTTTCCATGCCAACCTAACCAGAGTGACGGGAGCGGCACAATTCAGAAAAAGTGCTCAGCTCGCCGAGAAAATGCGATTTAAGCAATAAAATTAAAAATGCTTATAAAACATAAACCAAACGTTGGAGGTGGTCATTTCTTCATGCACAGTGATAAACTCGGCACTCTAAAGCACCCGAGAGCGTTTTTTTCGATGCCAACCTAACCAGAGTGACGGGAGCGGCACAATTCAGAAAAAGTGCTCAGCTCGCCGAGAAAATGCGATTTAAGCAATAAAATTAAAAATGCTTATAAAACCTAAACCAAACGTTGGAGGTGGTCATTTCTTCATGCGCAGTGATAAACTCGGCACTCTAAAGCACCCGAGAGCGTTTTTTTGGATGCCAACCTAACCAGAGTGACGGGAGCGGCACAATTCAGAAAAAGTGCTCAGCTCGCCGAGAAAATGCGATTTAAGCAATAAAATTAAAAATGCTTATAAAACATAAACCAAACGTTGGAGGTGGTCATTTCTTCATGCGCAGTGATAAACTCGGCACTCTAAAGCACCCGAGAGCGTTTTATTCGATGCCAACCTAACCAGAGTGACGGGAGCGGCACAATTCAGAAAAAGTGCTCAGCTCGCCGAGAAAATGCGATTTAAGCAATAAAATTAAAAATGCTTATAAAACATAAACCAAACGTTGGAGGTGGTCATTTCT
This sequence comes from Syngnathus typhle, assembly GCF_033458585.1. Classification (NCBI taxonomy): domain Eukaryota; kingdom Metazoa; phylum Chordata; class Actinopteri; order Syngnathiformes; family Syngnathidae; genus Syngnathus; species Syngnathus typhle. The sequence continues at coordinate 28,998 of NW_026871937.1, read as the reverse complement.
TCATGCGCAGTGATAAACTCGGCACTCTAAAGCACCCGAGAGCGTTTTTTTCGATGCCAACCTAACCAGAGTGACGGGAGCGGCACAATTCAGAAAAAGTGCTCAGCTCGCCGAGAAAATGCGATTTAAGCAATAAAATTAAAAATGCTTATAAAACATAAACCAAACGTTGGAGTTGGTCATTTCTTCATGCGCAGTGATAAACTCGGCACTCTAAAGCACCCGAGAGCGTTTTTTTCGATGCCAACCTAACCAGAGTGACGGGAGCGGCACAATTCAGAAAAAGTGCTCAGCTCGCCGAGAAAATGCGATTTAAGCAATAAAATTAAAAATGCTTATAAAACATAAACCAAACGTTGGAGGTGGTCATTTCTTCATGCGCAGTGATAAACTCGGCACTCTAAAGCACCCAAGAGCGTTTTTTTCGATGCCAACCTAACCAGAGTGACGGGAGCGGCACAATTCAGAAAAAGCGCTCAGCTCGCCGAGAAAATGCGATTTAAGCAATAAAATTAAAAATGCTTATAAAACATAAACCAAACGTTGGAGGTGGTCATTTCTTCATGCACAGTGATAAACTCGGCACTCTAAAGCACCCGAGAGCGTTTTTTTCGATGCCAACCTAACCAGAGTGACGGGAGCGGCACAATTCAGAAAAAGTGCTCAGCTCGCCGAGAAAATGCGATTTAAGCAATAAAATTAAAAATGCTTATAAAACATAAACCAAACGTTGTAGATGGTCATTTCTTATTACGCAGTAATAAACTCGGCACTCTAAAGCACCCGAGAGCGTTTTTTTCGATGCCAACCTAACCAGAGTGACGGGAGCGGCACAATTCAGAAAAAGCGCTCAGCTCGCCGAGAAAATGCGATTTAAGCAATAAAATTAAAAATGCTTATAAAACATAAACCAAACGTTGGAGGTGGTCATTTCTTCATGCGCAGTGATAAACTCGGCACTCTAAAGCACCCGAGAGCGTTTTTTTCGATGCCAACCTAACCAGAGTGACGGGAGCGGCACAATTCAGAAAAAGTGCTCAGCTCGCCGAGAAAATGCGATTTAAGCAATAAAATTAAAAATGCTTATAAAACATAAACCAAACGTTGTAAATGGTCATTTCTTATTACGCAGTAATAAACTCGGCACTCTAAAGCACCCGAGAGCGTTTTTTTCGATGCCAACCTAACCAGAGTGACGGGAGCGGCACAATTCAGAAAAAGCGCTCAGCTCGCCGAGAAAATGCGATTTAAGCAATAAAATTAAAAATGCTTATAAAACATAAACCAAACGTTGGAGGTGGTCTTTTCTTCATGTGCAGTGATAAACTCGGCACTCTAAAGCACCCGAGAGCGTTTTTTTCCATGCCAACCTAAACAGAGTGACGGGAGCGGCACAATTCAGAAAAAGTGCTCAGCTCGCCGAGAAAATGCGATTTAAGCAATAAAATTAAAAATGCTTATAAAACATAAACCAAACGTTGTAGATGGTCATTTCTTATTACGCAGTAATAAACTCGGCACTCTAAAGCACCCGAGAGCGTTTTTTTCCATGCCAACCTAACCAGAGTGACGGGAGCGGCACAATTCAGAAAAAGTGCTCAGCTCGCCGAGAAAATGCGATTTAAGCAATAAAATTAAAAATGCTTATAAAACATAAACCAAACGTTGGAGGTGGTCATTTCTTCATGCGCAGTGATAAACTCGGCACTCTAAAGCACCCGAGAGCGTTTTTTTCGATGCCAACCTAACCAGAGTGACGGGAGCGGCACAATTCAGAAAAAGTGCTCAGCTCGCCGAGAAAATGCGATTTAAGCAATAAAATTAAAAATGCTTATAAAACATAAACCAAACGTTGTAGATGGTCATTTCTTATTACGCAGTAATAAACTCGGCACTCTAAAGCACCCGAGAGCGTTTTTTTCCATGCCAACCTAACCAGAGTGACGGGAGCGGCACAATTCAGAAAAAGTGCTCAGCTCGCCGAGAAAATGCGATTCAAGCAATAAAATTAAAAATGCTTATAAAACATAAACCAAACGTTGGAGGTGGTCATTTCTTCATGCGCAGTGATAAACTCGGCACTCTAAAGCACCCGAGAGCGTTTTTTTCCATGCCAACCTAACCAGAGTGACGGGAGCGGCACAATTCAGAAAAAGTGCTCAGCTCGCCGAGAAAATGCGATTTAAGCAATAAAATTAAAAATGCTTATAAAACATAAACCAAACGTTGGAGGTGGTCATTTCTTCATGCGCAGTGATAAACTCGGCACTCTAAAGCACCCGAGAGCGTTTTATTCGATGCCAACCTAACCAGAGTGACGGGAGCGGCACAATTCAGAAAAAGTGCTCAGCTCGCCGAGAAAATGCGATTTAAGCAATAAAATTAAAAATGCTTATAAAACATAAACCAAACGTTGGAGGTGGTCATTTCTTCATGCGCAGTGATAAACTCGGCACTCTAAAGCACCCGAGAGCGTTTTTTTCGATGCCAACCTAACCAGAGTGACGGGAGCGGCACAATTCAGAAAAAGTGCTCAGCTCGCCGAGAAAATGCGATTTAAGCAATAAAATTAAAAATGCTTATAAAACATAAACCAAACGTTGGAGTTGGTCATTTCTTCATGCGCAGTGATAAACTCGGCACTCTAAAGCACCCGAGAGCGTTTTTTTCGATGCCAACCTAACCAGAGTGACGGGAGCGGCACAATTCAGAAAAAGTGCTCAGCTCGCCGAGAAAATGCGATTTAAGCAATAAAATTAAAAATGCTTATAAAACATAAACCAAACGTTGGAGGTGGTCATTTCTTCATGCGCAGTGATAAACTCGGCACTCTAAAGCACCCAAGAGCGTTTTTTTCGATGCCAACCTAACCAGAGTGACGGGAGCGGCACAATTCAGAAAAAGCGCTCAGCTCGCCGAGAAAATGCGATTTAAGCAATAAAATTAAAAATGCTTATAAAACATAAACCAAACGTTGGAGGTGGTCATTTCTTCATACACAGTGATAAACTCGGCACTCTAAAGCACCCGAGAGCGTTTTTTTCGATGCCAACCTAACCAGAGTGACGGGAGCGGCACAATTCAGAAAAAGTGCTCAGCTCGCCGAGAAAATGCGATTTAAGCAATAAAATTAAAAATGCTTATAAAACATAAACCAAACGTTGTAGATGGTCATTTCTTATTACGCAGTAATAAACTCGGCACTCTAAAGCACCCGAGAGCGTTTTTTTCGATGCCAACCTAACCAGAGTGACGGGAGCGGCACAATTCAGAAAAAGCGCTCAGCTCGCCGAGAAAATGCGATTTAAGCAATAAAATTAAAAATGCTTATAAAACATAAACCAAACGTTGGAGGTGGTCATTTCTTCATGCACAGTGATAAACTCGGCACTCTAAAGCACCCGAGAGCGTTTTTTTCGATGCCAACCTAACCAGAGTGACGGGAGCGGCACAATTCAGAAAAAGTGCTCAGCTCGCCGAGAAAATGCGATTTAAGCAATAAAATTAAAAATGCTTATAAAACATAAACCAAACGTTGTAAATGGTCATTTCTTATTACGCAGTAATAAACTCGGCACTCTAAAGCACCCGAGAGCGTTTTTTTCGATGCCAACCTAACCAGAGTGACGGGAGCGGCACAATTCAGAAAAAGCGCTCAGCTCGCCGAGAAAATGCGATTTAAGCAATAAAATTAAAAATGCTTATAAAACATAAACCAAACGTTGGAGGTGGTCTTTTCTTCATGTGCAGTGATAAACTCGGCACTCTAAAGCACCCGAGAGCGTTTTTTTCCATGCCAACCTAAACAGAGTGACGGGAGCGGCACAATTCAGAAAAATTGCTCAGCTCGCCGAGAAAATGCGATTTAAGCAATAAAATTAAAAATGCTTATAAAACATAAACCAAACGTTGTAGATGGTCATTTCTTATTACGCAGTAATAAACTCGGCACTCTAAAGCACCCGAGAGCGTTTTTTTCCATGCCAACCTAACCAGAGTGACGGGAGCGGCACAATTCAGAAAAAGTGCTCAGCTCGCCGAGAAAATGCGATTTAAGCAATAAAATTAAAAATGCTTATAAAACATAAACCAAACGTTGGAGGTGGTCATTTCTTCATGCGCAGTGATAAACTCGGCACTCTAAAGCACCCGAGAGCGTTTTTTTCGATGCCAACCTAACCAGAGTGACGGGAGCGGCACAATTCAGAAAAAGTGCTCAGCTCGCCGAGAAAATGCGATTTAAGCAATAAAATTAAAAATGCTTATAAAACATAAACCAAACGTTGGAGGTGGTCATTTCTTCATGCGCAGTGATAAACTCGGCACTCTAAAGCACCCGAGAGCGTTTTTTTCGATGCCAACCTAACCAGAGTGACGGGAGCGGCACAATTCAGAAAAAGTGCTCAGCTCGCCGAGAAAATGCGATTTAAGCAATAAAATTAAAAATGCTTATAAAACATAAACCAAACGTTGGAGGTGGTCATTTCTTCATGCGCAGTGATAAACTCGGCACTCTAAAGCACCCGAGAGCGTTTTTTTCGATGCCAACCTAACCAGAGTGACGGGAGCGGCACAATTCAGAAAAAGTGCTCAGCTCGCCGAGAAAATGCGATTTAAGCAATAAAATTAAAAATGCTTATAAAACATAAACCAAACGTTGTAAATGGTCATTTCTTATTACGCAGTAATAAACTCGGCACTCTAAAGCACCCGAGAGCGTTTTTTTCGATGCCAACCTAACCAGAGTGACGGGAGCGGCACAATTCAGAAAAAGCGCTCAGCTCGCCGAGAAAATGCGATTTAAGCAATAAAATTAAAAATGCTTATAAAACATAAACCAAACGTTGGAGGTGGTCTTTTCTTCATGTGCAGTGATAAACTCGGCACTCTAAAGCACCCGAGAGCGTTTTTTTCCATGCCAACCTAAACAGAGTGACGGGAGCGGCACAATTCAGAAAAAGTGCTCAGCTCGCCGAGAAAATGCGATTTAAGCAATAAAATTAAAAATGCTTATAAAACATAAACCAAACGTTGTAGATGGTCATTTCTTATTACGCAGTAATAAACTCGGCACTCTAAAGCACCCGAGAGCGTTTTTTTCCATGCCAACCTAACCAGAGTGACGGGAGCGGCACAATTCAGAAAAAGTGCTCAGCTCGCCGAGAAAATGCGATTTAAGCAATAAAATTAAAAATGCTTATAAAACATAAACCAAACGTTGGAGGTGGTCATTTCTTCATGCGCAGTGATAAACTCGGCACTCTAAAGCACCCGAGAGCGTTTTTTTCGATGCCAACCTAACCAGAGTGACGGGAGCGGCACAATTCAGAAAAAGTGCTCAGCTCGCCGAGAAAATGCGATTTAAGCAATAAAATTAAAAATGCTTATAAAACATAAACCAAACGTTGTAGATGGTCATTTCTTATTACGCAGTAATAAACTCGGCACTCTAAAGCACCCGAGAGCGTTTTTTTCCATGCCAACCTAACCAGAGTGACGGGAGCGGCACAATTCAGAAAAAGTGCTCAGCTCGCCGAGAAAATGCGATTTAAGCAATAAAATTAAAAATGCTTATAAAACATAAACCAAACGTTGGAGGTGGTCATTTCTTCATGCGCAGTGATAAACTCGGCACTCTAAAGCACCCAAGAGCGTTTTTTTCCATGCCAACCTAACCAGAGTGACGGGAGCGGCACAATTCAGAAAAAGTGCTCAGCTCGCCGAGAAAATGCGATTTAAGCAATAAAATTAAAAATGCTTATAAAACATAAACCAAACGTTGGAGGTGGTCATTTCTTCATGCGCAGTGATAAACTCGGCACTCTAAAGCACCCGAGAGCGTTTTTTTCCATGCCAACCTAACCAGAGTGACGGGAGCGGCACAATTCAGAAAAAGTGCTCAGCTCGCCGAGAAAATGCGATTTAAGCAATAAAATTAAAAATGCTTATAAAACATAAACCAAACGTTGTAGATGGTCATTTCTTATTACGCAGTAATAAACTCGGCACTCTAAAGCACCCGAGAGCGTTTTTTTCCATGCCAACCTAACCAGAGTGACGGGAGCGGCACAATTCAGAAAAAGTGCTCAGCTCGCCGAGAAAATGCGATTTAAGCAATAAAATTAAAAATGCTTATAAAACATAAACCAAACGTTGGAGGTGGTCATTTCTTCATGCGCAGTGATAAACTCGGCACTCTAAAGCACCCGAGAGCGTTTTATTCGATGCCAACCTAACCAGAGTGACGGGAGCGGCACAATTCAGAAAAAGCGCTCAGCTCGCCGAGAAAATGCGATTTAAGCAATAAAATTAAAAATGCTTATAAAACATAAACCAAACGTTGGAGGTGGTCATTTCTTCATGCGCGGTGATAAACTCGGCACTCTAAAGCACCCGAGAGCGTTTTTTTCCATGCCAACCTAACCAGAGTGACGGGAGCGGAACAATTCAGAAAAAGTGCTCAGCTCGCCGAGAAAATGCGATTTAAGCAATAAAATTAAAAATGCTTATAAAACATAAACCAAACGTTGGAGGTGGTCATTTCTTCATGCGCAGTGATAAACTCGGCACTCTAAAGCACCCGAGAGCGTTTTTTTCGATGCCAACCTAACCAGAGTGACGGGAGCGGCACAATTCAGAAAAAGTGCTCAGCTCGCCGAGTAAATGCGATTTAAGCAATAAAATTAAAAATGCTTATAAAACATAAACCAAACGTTGGAGGTGGTCATTTCTTCATGCGCAGTGATAAACTCGGCACTCTAAAGCACCCGAGAGCGTTTTTTTCGATGCCAACCTAACCAGAGTGACGGGAGCGGCACAATTCAGAAAAAGCGCTCAGCTCGCCGAGAAAATGCGATTTAAGCAATAAAATTAAAAATGCTTATAAAACATAAACCAAACGTTGGAGGTGGTCATTTCTTCATGCGCAGTGATAAACTCGGCACTCTAAAGCACCCGAGAGCGTTTTTTTCCATGCCAACCTAACCAGAGTGACGGGAGCGGCACAATTCAGAAAAAGCGCTCAGCTCGCCGAGAAAATGCGATTTAAGCAATAAAATTAAAAATGCTTATAAAACATAAACCAAACGTTGGAGGTGGTCATTTCTTCATGCACAGTGATAAACTCGGCACTCTAAAGCACCCGAGAGCGTTTTTTTCGATGCCAACCTAACCAGAGTGACGGGAGCGGCACAATTCAGAAAAAGTGCTCAGCTCGCCGAGAAAATGCGATTTAAGCAATAAAATTAAAAATGCTTATAAAACATAAACCAAACGTTGGAGGTGGTCATTTCTTCATGCGCAGTGATAATCTCGGCACTCTAAAGCACCCGAGAGCGTTTTTTTCGATGCCAACCTAACCAGAGTGACGGGAGCGGCACAATTCAGAAAAAGTGCTCAGCTCGCCGAGAAAATGCGATTTAAGCAATAAAATTAAAAATGCTTATAAAACATAAACCAAACGTTGGAGGTGGTCATTTCTTCATGCGCAGTGATAAACTCGGGACTCTAAAGCACCCGAGAGCGTTTTATTCGATGCCAACCTAACCAGAGTGACGGGAGCGGCACAATTCAGAAAAAGTGCTCAGCTCGCCGAGAAAATGCGATTTAAGCAATAAAATTAAAAATGCTTATAAAACATAAACCAAACGTTGGAGGTGGTCATTTCTTCATGCGCAGTGATAAACTCGGCACTCTAAAGCACCCGAGAGCGTTTTTTTCGATGCCAACCTAACCAGAGTGACGGGAGCGGCACAATTCAGAAAAAGCGCTCAGCTCGCCGAGAAAATGCGATTTAAGCAATAAAATTAAAAATGCTTATAAAACATAAACCAAACGTTGGAGGTGGTCATTTCTTCATGCGCAGTGATAAACTCGGCACTCTAAAGCACCCGAGAGCGTTTTTTTCGATGCCAACCTAACCAGAGTGACGGGAGCGGCACAATTCAGAAAAAGCGCTCAGCTCGCCGAGAAAATGCGATTTAAGCAATAAAATTAAAAATGCTTATAAAACATAAACCAAACGTTGGAGGTGGTCATTTCTTCATGCGCAGTGATAAACTCGGCACTCTAAAGCACCCGAGAGCGTTTTTTTCGATGCCAACCTAACCAGAGTGACGGGAGCGGCACAATTCAGAAAAAGTGCTCAGCTCGCCGAGAAAATGCGATTTAAGCAATAAAATTAAAAATGCTTATAAAACATAAACCAAACGTTGGAGGTGGTCATTTCTTCATGCGCAGTGATAAACTCGGCACTCTAAAGCACCCGAGAGCGTTTTTTTCGATGCCAACCTAACCAGAGTGACGGGAGCGGCACAATTCAGAAAAAGTGCTCAGCTCGCCGAGAAAATGCAATTTAAGCAATAAAATTTAAAATGCTTATAAAACATAAACCAAACGTTGTAGATGGTCATTTCTTATTACGCAGTAATAAACTCGGCACTCTTAAGCACCCGAGAGCGTTTTTTTCCATGCCAACCTAACCAGAGTGACGGGAGCGGCACAATTCAGAAAAAGTGCTCAGCTCGCCGAGAAAATGCGATTTAAGCAATAAAATTAAAAATGCTTATAAAACATAAACCAAACGTTGGAGGTGGTCATTTCTTCATGCGCAGTGATAAACTCGGCACTCTAAAGCACCCGAGAGCGTTTTATTCGATGCCAACCTAACCAGAGTGACGGGAGCGGCACAATTCAGAAAAAGTGCTCAGCTCGCCGAGAAAATGCGATTTAAGCAATAAAATTAAAAATGCTTATAAAACATAAACCAAACGTTGGAGGTGGTCATTTCTTCATGCGCAGTGATAAACTCGGCACTCTAAAGCACCCGAGAGCGTTTTTTTCGATGCCAACCTAACCAGAGTGACGGGAGCGGCACAATTCAGAAAAAGTGCTCAGCTCGCCGAGAAAATGCGATTTAAGCAATAAAATTAAAAATGCTTATAAAACATAAACCAAACGTTGGAGTTGGTCATTTCTTCATGCGCAGTGATAAACTCGGCACTCTAAAGCACCCGAGAGCGTTTTTTTCGATGCCAACCTAACCAGAGTGACGGGAGCGGCACAATTCAGAAAAAGTGCTCAGCTCGCCGAGAAAATGCGATTTAAGCAATAAAATTAAAAATGCTTATAAAACATAAACCAAACGTTGGAGGTGGTCATTTCTTCATGCGCAGTGATAAACTCGGCACTCTAAAGCACCCAAGAGCGTTTTTTTCGATGCCAACCTAACCAGAGTGACGGGAGCGGCACAATTCAGAAAAAGCGCTCAGCTCGCCGAGAAAATGCGATTTAAGCAATAAAATTAAAAATGCTTATAAAACATAAACCAAACGTTGGAGGTGGTCATTTCTTCATGCACAGTGATAAACTCGGCACTCTAAAGCACCCGAGAGCGTTTTTTTCGATGCCAACCTAACCAGAGTGACGGGAGCGGCACAATTCAGAAAAAGTGCTCAGCTCGCCGAGAAAATGCGATTTAAGCAATAAAATTAAAAATGCTTATAAAACATAAACCAAACGTTGGAGGTGGTCATTTCTTCATGCGCAGTGATAAACTCGGCACTCTAAAGCACCCGAGAGCGTTTTTTTCGATGCCAACCTAACCAGAGTGACGCGAGCGGCACAATTCAGAAAAAGCGCTCAGCTCGCCGAGAAAATGCGATTTAAGCAATAAAATTAAAAATGCTTATAAAACATAAACCAAACGTTGGAGGTGGTAATTTCTTCATGCGCAGTGATAAACTCGGCACTCTAAAGCACCCGAGAGCGTTTTTTTCGATGCCAACCTAACCAGAGCTACGGGAGCGGCACAATTCAGAAAAAGTGCTCAGCTCGCCGAGAAAATGCGATTTAAGCAATAAAATTAAAAATGCTTATAAAACATAAACCAAACGTTGGAGTTGGTCATTTCTTCATGCGCAGTGATAAACTCGGCACTCTAAAGCACCCGAGAGCGTTTTTTTCGATGCCAACCTAACCAGAGTGAAGGGAGCGGCACAATTCAGAAAAAGTGCTCAGCTCGCCGAGAAAATGCGATTTAAGCAATAAAATTAAAAATGCTTATAAAACATAAACCAAACGTTGGAGGTGGTCATTTCTTCATGCGCAGTGATAAACTCGGCACTCTAAAGCACCCAAGAGCGTTTTTTTCGATGCCAACCTAACCAGAGTGACGGGAGCGGCACAATTCAGAAAAAGCGCTCAGCTCGCCGAGAAAATGCGATTTAAGCAATAAAATTAAAAATGCTTATAAAACATAAACCAAACGTTGGAGGTGGTCATTTCTTCATGCACAGTGATAAACTCGGCACTCTAAAGCACCCGAGAGCGTTTTTTTCGATGCCAACCTAACCAGAGTGACGGGAGCGGCACAATTCAGAAAAAGTGCTCAGCTCGCCGAGAAAATGCGATTTAAGCAATAAAATTAAAAATGCTTATAAAACATAAACCAAACGTTGTAAATTGTCATTTCTTATTACGCAGTAATAAACTCGGCACTCTAAAGCACCCGAGAGCGTTTTTTTCGATGCCAACCTAACCAGAGTGACGGGAGCGGCACAATTCAGAAAAAGCGCTCAGCTCGCCGAGAAAATGCGATTTAAGCAATAAAATTAAAAATGCTTATAAAACATAAACCAAACGTTGGAGGTGGTCATTTCTTCATGCACAGTGATAAACTCGGCACTCTAAAGCACCCGAGAGCGTTTTTTTTCATGCCAACCTAACCAGAGTGACGGGAGCGGCACAATTCAGAAAAAGTGCTCAGCTCGCCGAGAAAATGCGATTTAAGCAATAAAATTAAAAATGCTTATAAAACATAAACCAAACGTTGGAGGTGGCCATTTCTTCATGCGCAGTGATAAACTCGGCACTCTAAAGCACCCGAGAGCGTTTTTTTCCATGCCAACCTAACCAGAGTGACGGGAGCGGCACAATTCAGAAAAAGTGCTCAGCTCGCCGAGAAAATGCGATTCAAGCAATAAAATTAAAAATACTTATAAAACATAAACCAAACGTTGGAGGTCGCCATTTCTTCATGCGCAGTGATAAACTCGGCACTCTAAAGCACCCGAGAGCGTTTTTTTCCATGCCAACCTAACCAGAGTGACGGGAGCGGCACAATTCAGAAAAAGTGCTCAGCTCGCCGAGAAAATGCGATTTAAGCAATAAAATTAAAAATGCTTATAAAACATAAACCAAACGTTGGAGGTGGTCATTTCTTCATGCACAGTGATAAACTCGGCACTCTAAAGCACCCGAGAGCGTTTTTTTCCATGCCAACCTAACCAGAGTGACAGGAGCGGCACAATTCAGAAAAAGTGCTCAGCTCGCCGAGAAAATGCGATTTAAGCAATAAAATTAAAAATGCTTATAAAACATAAACCAAACGTTGGAGGTGGTCTTTTCTTCATGCGCAGTGATAAACTCGGCACTCTAAAGCACCCGAGAGTGTTTTTTTCCATGCCAACCTAAACAGAGTGACGGGAGCGGCACAATTCAGAAAAAGTGCTCAGCTCGCCGAGAAAATGCGATTTAAGCAATAAAATTAAAAATGCTTATAAAACATAAACCAAACGTTGTAGATGGTCATTTCTTATTACGCAGTAATAAACTCGGCACTCTAAAGCACCCGAGAGCGTTTTTTTCCATGCCAACCTAACCAGAGTGACGGGAGCGGCACAATTCAGAAAAAGTGCTCAGCTCGCCGAGAAAATGCGATTTAAGCAATAAAATTAAAAATGCTTATAAAACATAAACCAAACGTTGGAGGTGGTCATTTCTTCATGCGCAGTGATAAACTCGGCACTCTAAAGCACCCGAGAGCGTTTTTTTCCATGCCAACCTAACCAGAGTGACGGGAGCGGCACAATTCAGAAAAAGTGCTCAGCTCGCCGAGAAAATGCGATTTAAGCAATAAAATTAAAAATGCTTATAAAACATAAACCAAACGTTGGAGGTGGTCATTTCTTCATGCGCAGTGATAAACTCGGCACTCTAAAGCACCCGAGAGCGTTTTTTTCCATGCCAACCTAACCAGAGTGACAGGAGCGGCACAATTCAGAAAAAGTGCTCAGCTCGCCGAGAAAATGCGATTTAAGCAATAAAATTAAAAATGCTTATAAAACATAAACCAAACGTTGGAGGTGGTCTTTTCTTCATGCGCAGTGATAAACTCGGCACTCTAAAGCACCCGAGAGCGTTTTTTTCCATGCCAACCTAAACAGAGTGACGGGAGCGGCACAATTCAGAAAAAGTGCTCAGCTCGCCGAGAAAATGCGATTTAAGCAATAAAATTAAAAATGCTTATAAAACATAAACCAAACGTTGTAGATGGTCATTTCTTATTACGCAGTAATAAACTCGGCACTCTAAAGCACCCGAGAGCGTTTTTTTCCATGCCAACCTAACCAGAGTGACGGGAGCGGCACAATTCAGAAAAAGTGCTCAGCTCGCCGAGAAAATGCGATTTAAGCAATAAAATTAAAAATGCTTATAAAACATAAACCAAACGTTGGAGGTGGTCATTTCTTCATGCGCAGTGATAAACTCGGCACTCTAAAGCACCCGAGAGCGTTTTTTTCGATGCCAACCTAACCAGAGTGACGGGAGCGGCACAATTCAGAAAAAGTGCTCAGCTCGCCGAGAAAATGCGATTTAAGCAATAAAATTAAAAATGCTTATAAAACATAAACCAAACGTTGGAGGTGGCCATTTCTTCATGCGCAGTGATAAACTCGGCACTCTAAAGCACCCGAGAGCGTTTTTTTCCATGCCAACCTAACCAGAGTGACGGGAGCGGCACAATTCAGAAAAAGTGCTCAGCTCGCCGAGAAAATGCGATTTAAGCAATAAAATTAAAAATGCTTATAAAACATAAACCAAACGTTGGAGGTGGTCATTTCTTCATGCGCAGTGATAAACTCGGCACTCTAAAGCACCCGAGAGCGTTTTTTTCGATGCCAACCTAACCAGAGTGACGGGAGCGGCACAATTCAGAAAAAGTGCTCAGCTCGCCGAGAAAATGCGATTTAAGCAATAAAATTAAAAATGCTTATAAAACATAAACCAAACGTTGTAGATGGTCATTTCTTATTACGCAGTAATAAACTCGGCACTCTAAAGCACCCGAGAGCGTTTTTTTCCATGCCAACCTAACCAGAGTGACGGGAGCGGCACAATTCAGAAAAAGTGCTCAGCTCGCCGAGAAAATGCGATTTAAGCAATAAAATTAAAAATGCTTATAAAACATAAACCAAACGTTGGAGGTGGTCATTTCTTCATGCGCAGTGATAAACTCGGCACTCTAAAGCACCCGAGAGCGTTTTATTCGATGCCAACCTAACCAGAGTGACGGGAGCGGCACAATTCAGAAAAAGTGCTCAGCTCGCCGAGAAAATGCGATTTAAGCAATAAAATTAAAAATGCTTATAAAACATAAACCAAACGTTGGAGGTGGTCATTTCTTCATGCGCAGTGATAAACTCGGCACTCTAAAGCACCCGAGAGCGTTTTTTTCGATGCCAACCTAACCAGAGTGACGGGAGCGGCACAATTCAGAAAAAGTGCTCAGCTCGCCGAGAAAATGCGATTTAAGCAATAAAATTAAAAATGCTTATAAAACATAAACCAAACGTTGGAGTTGGTCATTTCTTCATGCGCAGTGATAAACTCGGCACTCTAAAGCACCCGAGAGCGTTTTTTTCGATGCCAACCTAACCAGAGTGACGGGAGCGGCACAATTCAGAAAAAGTGCTCAGCTCGCCGAGAAAATGCGATTTAAGCAATAAAATTAAAAATGCTTATAAAACATAAACCAAACGTTGGAGGTGGTCATTTCTTCATGCGCAGTGATAAACTCGGCACTCTAAAGCACCCAAGAGCGTTTTTTTCGATGCCAACCTAACCAGAGTGACGGGAGCGGCACAATTCAGAAAAAGCGCTCAGCTCGCCGAGAAAATGCGATTTAAGCAATAAAATTAAAAATGCTTATAAAACATAAACCAAACGTTGGAGGTGGTCATTTCTTCATGCACAGTGATAAACTCGGCACTCTAAAGCACCCGAGAGCGTTTTTTTCGATGCCAACCTAACCAGAGTGACGGGAGCGGCACAATTCAGAAAAAGTGCTCAGCTCGCCGAGAAAATGCGATTTAAGCAATAAAATTAAAAATGCTTATAAAACATAAACCAAACGTTGTAGATGGTCATTTCTTATTACGCAGTAATAAACTCGGCACTCTAAAGCACCCGAGAGCGTTTTTTTCGATGCCAACCTAACCAGAGTGACGGGAGCGGCACAATTCAGAAAAAGCGCTCAGCTCGCCGAGAAAATGCGATTTAAGCAATAAAATTAAAAATGCTTATAAAACATAAACCAAACGTTGGAGGTGGTCATTTCTTCATGCACAGTGATAAACTCGGCACTCTAAAGCACCCGAGAGCGTTTTTTTCGATGCCAACCTAACCAGAGTGACGGGAGCGGCACAATTCAGAAAAAGTGCTCAGCTCGCCGAGAAAATGCGATTTAAGCAATAAAATTAAAAATGCTTATAAAACATAAACCAAACGTTGTAAATGGTCATTTCTTATTACGCAGTAATAAACTCGGCACTCTAAAGCACCCGAGAGCGTTTTTTTCGATGCCAACCTAACCAGAGTGACGGGAGCGGCACAATTCAGAAAAAGCGCTCAGCTCGCCGAGAAAATGCGATTTAAGCAATAAAATTAAAAATGCTTATAAAACATAAACCAAACGTTGGAGGTGGTCTTTTCTTCATGTGCAGTGATAAACTCGGCACTCTAAAGCACCCGAGAGCGTTTTTTTCCATGCCAACCTAAACAGAGTGACGGGAGCGGCACAATTCAGAAAAAGTGCTCAGCTCGCCGAGAAAATGCGATTTAAGCAATAAAATTAAAAATGCTTATAAAACATAAACCAAACGTTGTAGATGGTCATTTCTTATTACGCAGTAATAAACTCGGCACTCTAAAGCACCCGAGAGCGTTTTTTTCCATGCCAACCTAACCAGAGTGACGGGAGCGGCACAATTCAGAAAAAGTGCTCAGCTCGCCGAGAAAATGCGATTTAAGCAATAAAATTAAAAATGCTTATAAAACATAAACCAAACGTTGGAGGTGGTCATTTCTTCATGCGCAGTGATAAACTCGGCACTCTAAAGCACCCGAGAGCGTTTTTTTCGATGCCAACCTAACCAGAGTGACGGGAGCGGCACAATTCAGAAAAAGTGCTCAGCTCGCCGAGAAAATGCGATTTAAGCAATAAAATTAAAAATGCTTATAAAACATAAACCAAACGTTGGAGGTGGTCATTTCTTCATGCGCAGTGATAAACTCGGCACTCTAAAGCACCCGAGAGCGTTTTTTTCGATGCCAACCTAACCAGAGTGACGGGAGCGGCACAATTCAGAAAAAGTGCTCAGCTCGCCGAGAAAATGCGATTTAAGCAATAAAATTAAAAATGCTTATAAAACATAAACCAAACGTTGGAGGTGGTCATTTCTTCATGCGCAGTGATAAACTCGGCACTCTAAAGCACCCGAGAGCGTTTTTTTCGATGCCAACCTAACCAGAGTGACGGGAGCGGCACAATTCAGAAAAAGTGCTCAGCTCGCCGAGAAAATGCGATTTAAGCAATAAAATTAAAAATGCTTATAAAACATAAACCAAACGTTGTAAATGGTCATTTCTTATTACGCAGTAATAAACTCGGCACTCTAAAGCACCCGAGAGCGTTTTTTTCGATGCCAACCTAACCAGAGTGACGGGAGCGGCACAATTCAGAAAAAGCGCTCAGCTCGCCGAGAAAATGCGATTTAAGCAATAAAATTAAAAATGCTTATAAAACATAAACCAAACGTTGGAGGTGGTCTTTTCTTCATGTGCAGTGATAAACTCGGCACTCTAAAGCACCCGAGAGCGTTTTTTTCCATGCCAACCTAAACAGAGTGACGGGAGCGGCACAATTCAGAAAAAGTGCTCAGCTCGCCGAGAAAATGCGATTTAAGCAATAAAATTAAAAATGCTTATAAAACATAAACCAAACGTTGTAGATGGTCATTTCTTATTACGCAGTAATAAACTCGGCACTCTAAAGCACCCGAGAGCGTTTTTTTCCATGCCAACCTAACCAGAGTGACGGGAGCGGCACAATTCAGAAAAAGTGCTCAGCTCGCCGAGAAAATGCGATTTAAGCAATAAAATTAAAAATGCTTATAAAACATAAACCAAACGTTGGAGGTGGTCATTTCTTCATGCGCAGTGATAAACTCGGCACTCTAAAGCACCCGAGAGCGTTTTTTTCGATGCCAACCTAACCAGAGTGACGGGAGCGGCACAATTCAGAAAAAGTGCTCAGCTCGCCGAGAAAATGCGATTTAAGCAATAAAATTAAAAATGCTTATAAAACATAAACCAAACGTTGGAGGTGGTCATTTCTTCATGCGCAGTGATAAACTCGGCACTCTAAAGCACCCGAGAGCGTTTTTTTCGATGCCAACCTAACCAGAGTGACGGGAGCGGCACAATTCAGAAAAAGTGCTCAGCTCGCCGAGAAAATGCGATTTAAGCAATAAAATTAAAAATGCTTATAAAACATAAACCAAACGTTGGAGGTGGTCATTTCTTCATGCGCAGTGATAAACTCGGCACTCTAAAGCACCCGAGAGCGTTTTTTTCGATGCCAACCTAACCAGAGTGACGGGAGCGGCACAATTCAGAAAAAGTGCTCAGCTCGCCGAGAAAATGCGATTTAAGCAATAAAATTAAAAATGCTTATAAAACATAAACCAAACGTTGTAAATGGTCATTTCTTATTACGCAGTAATAAACTCGGCACTCTAAAGCACCCGAGAGCGTTTTTTTCGGTGCCAACCTAACCAGAGTGACGGGAGCGGCACAATTCAGAAAAAGCGCTCAGCTCGCCGAGAAAATGCGATTTAAGCAATAAAATTAAAAATGCTTATAAAACATAAACCAAACATTGGAGGTGGTCTTTTCTTCATGTGCAGTGATAAACTCGGCACTCTAAAGCACCCGAGAGCGTTTTTTTCCATGCCAACCTAAACAGAGTGACGGGAGCGGCACAATTCAGAAAAAGTGCTCAGCTCGCCGAGAAAATGCGATTTAAGCAATAAAATTAAAAATGCTTATAAAACATAAACCAAACGTTGTAGATGGTCATTTCTTATTACGCAGTAATAAACTCGGCACTCTAAAGCACCCGAGAGCGTTTTTTTCCATGCCAACCTAACCAGAGTGACGGGAGCGGCACAATTCAGAAAAAGTGCTCAGCTCGCCGAGAAAATGCGATTTAAGCAATAAAATTAAAAATGCTTATAAAACATAAACCAAACGTTGGAGGTGGTCATTTCTTCATGCGCAGTGATAAACTCGGCACTCTAAAGCACCCGAGAGCGTTTTTTTCGATGCCAACCTAACCAGAGTGACGGGAGCGGCACAATTCAGAAAAAGTGCTCAGCTCGCCGAGAAAATGCGATTTAAGCAATAAAATTAAAAATGCTTATAAAACATAAACCAAACGTTGTAGATGGTCATTTCTTATTACGCAGTAATAAACTCGGCACTCTAAAGCACCCGAGAGCGTTTTTTTCCATGCCAACCTAACCAGAGTGACGGGAGCGGCACAATTCAGAAAAAGTGCTCAGCTCGCCGAGAAAATGCGATTTAAGCAATAAAATTAAAAATGCTTATAAAACATAAACCAAACGTTGTAGATGGTCATTTCTTATTACGCAGTAATAAACTCGGCACTCTAAAGCACCCGAGAGCGTTTTTTTCCATGCCAACCTAACCAGAGTGACGGGAGCGGCACAATTCAGAAAAAGTGCTCAGCTCGCCGAGAAAATGCGATTTAAGCAATAAAATTAAAAATGCTTATAAAACATAAACCAAACGTTGGAGGTGG
The DNA here is from genome assembly GCF_033458585.1 of Syngnathus typhle. Classification (NCBI taxonomy): domain Eukaryota; kingdom Metazoa; phylum Chordata; class Actinopteri; order Syngnathiformes; family Syngnathidae; genus Syngnathus; species Syngnathus typhle. The sequence continues at coordinate 11,054 of NW_026871937.1, read as the reverse complement.
TCATTTCTTCATGCGCAGTGATAAACTCGGCACTCTAAAGCACCCGAGAGCGTTTTATTCGATGCCAACCTAACCAGAGTGACGGGAGCGGCACAATTCAGAAAAAGCGCTCAGCTCGCCGAGAAAATGCGATTTAAGCAATAAAATTAAAAATGCTTATAAAACATAAACCAAACGTTGGAGGTGGTCATTTCTTCATGCGCGGTGATAAACTCGGCACTCTAAAGCACCCGAGAGCGTTTTTTCCATGCCAACCTAACCAGAGTGACGGGAGCGGCACAATTCAGAAAAAGTGCTCAGCTCGCCGAGAAAATGCGATTTAAGCAATAAAATTAAAAATGCTTATAAAACATAAACCAAACGTTGGAGGTGGTCATTTCTTCATGCGCAGTGATAAACTCGGCACTCTAAAGCACCCGAGAGCGTTTTTTTCGATGCCAACCTAACCAGAGTGACGGGAGCGGCACAATTCAGAAAAAGTGCTCAGCTCGCCGAGTAAATGCGATTTAAGCAATAAAATTAAAAATGCTTATAAAACATAAACCAAACGTTGGAGGTGGTCATTTCTTCATGCGCAGTGATAAACTCGGCACTCTAAAGCACCCGAGAGCGTTTTTTTCGATGCCAACCTAACCAGAGTGACGGGAGCGGCACAATTCAGAAAAAGCGCTCAGCTCGCCGAGAAAATGCGATTTAAGCAATAAAATTAAAAATGCTTATAAAACATAAACCAAACGTTGGAGGTGGTCATTTCTTCATGCGCAGTGATAAACTCGGCACTCTAAAGCACCCGAGAGCGTTTTTTTCGATGCCAACCTAACCAGAGTGACGGGAGCGGCACAATTCAGAAAAAGTGCTCAGCTCGCCGAGAAAATGCGATTTAAGCAATAAAATTAAAAATGCTTATAAAACATAAACCAAACGTTGGAGGTGGTCATTTCTTCATGCGCAGTGATAAACTCGGCACTCTAAAGCACCCGAGAGCGTTTTTTTCGATGCCAACCTAACCAGAGTGACGGGAGCGGCACAATTCAGAAAAAGCGCTCAGCTCGCCGAGAAAATGCGATTTAAGCAATAAAATTAAAAATGCTTATAAAACATAAACCAAACGTTGGAGGTGGTCATTTCTTCATGCGCAGTGATAAACTCGGCACTCTAAAGCACCCGAGAGCGTTTTTTTCGATGCCAACCTAACCAGAGTGACGGGAGCGGCACAATTCAGAAAAAGCGCTCAGCTCGCCGAGAAAATGCGATTTAAGCAATAAAATTAAAAATGCTTATAAAACATAAACCAAACGTTGGAGGTGGTCATTTCTTCATGCGCAGTGATAAACTCGGCACTCTAAAGCACCCGAGAGCGTTTTTTTCGATGCCAACCTAACCAGAGTGACGGGAGCGGCACAATTCAGAAAAAGTGCTCAGCTCGCCGAGAAAATGCGATTTAAGCAATAAAATTAAAAATGCTTATAAAACATAAACCAAACGTTGGAGGTGGTCATTTCTTCATGCGCAGTGATAAACTCGGCACTCTAAAGCACCCGAGAGCGTTTTTTTCGATGCCAACCTAACCAGAGTGACGGGAGCGGCACAATTCAGAAAAAGTGCTCAGCTCGCCGAGAAAATGCAATTTAAGCAATAAAATTAAAAATGCTTATAAAACATAAACCAAACGTTGTAGATGGTCATTTCTTATTACGCAGTAATAAACTCGGCACTCTAAAGCACCCGAGAGCGTTTTTTTCGATGCCAACCTAACCAGAGTGACGGGAGCGGCACAATTCAGAAAAAGCGCTCAGCTCGCCGAGAAAATGCGATTTAAGCAATAAAATTAAAAATGCTTATAAAACATAAACCAAACGTTGGAGGTGGTCATTTCTTCATGCACAGTGATAAACTCGGCACTCTAAAGCACCCGAGAGCGTTTTTTTCGATGCCAACCTAACCAGAGTGACGGGAGCGGCACAATTCAGAAAAAGTGCTCAGCTCGCCGAGAAAATGCGATTTAAGCAATAAAATTAAAAATGCTTATAAAACATAAACCAAACGTTGTAAATTGTCATTTCTTATTACGCAGTAATAAACTCGGCACTCTAAAGCACCCGAGAGCGTTTTTTTCGATGCCAACCTAACCAGAGTGACGGGAGCGGCACAATTCAGAAAAAGCGCTCAGCTCGCCGAGAAAATGCGATTTAAGCAATAAAATTAAAAATGCTTATAAAACATAAACCAAACGTTGGAGGTGGTCATTTCTTCATGCACAGTGATAAACTCGGCACTCTAAAGCACCCGAGAGCGTTTTTTTTCATGCCAACCTAACCAGAGTGACGGGAGCGGCACAATTCAGAAAAAGTGCTCAGCTCGCCGAGAAAATGCGATTTAAGCAATAAAATTAAAAATGCTTATAAAACATAAACCAAATATTGGAGGTGGTCATTTCTTCATGCGCAGTGATAAACTCGGCACTTTAAAGCACCCGAGAGCGTTTTTTTCGATGCCAACCTAACCAGAGTGACGGGAGCGGCACAATTCAGAAAAAGTGCTCAGCTCGCCGAGAAAATGCGATTTAAGCAATAAAATTAAAAATGCTTATAAAACATAAACCAAACGTTGGAGGTGGTCATTTCTTCATGCGCAGTGATAAACTCGGCACTCTAAAGCACCCGAGAGCGTTTTTTTCCATGCCAACCTAACCAGAGTGACGGGAGCGGCACAATTCAGAAAAAGTGCTCAGCTCGCCGAGAAAATGCGATTTAAGCAATAAAATTAAAAATGCTTATAAAACATAAACCAAACGTTGGAGGTGGCCATTTCTTCATGCGCAGTGATAAACTCGGCACTCTAAAGCACCCGAGAGCGTTTTTTTCCATGCCAACCTAACCAGAGTGACGGGAGCGGCACAATTCAGAAAAAGTGCTCAGCTCGCCGAGAAAATGCGATTCAAGCAATAAAATTAAAAATGCTTATAAAACATAAACCAAACGTTGGAGGTGGCCATTTCTTCATGCGCAGTGATAAACTCGGCACTCTAAAGCACCCGAGAGCGTTTTTTTCCATGCCAACCTAACCAGAGTGACGGGAGCGGCACAATTCAGAAAAAGTGCTCAGCTCGCCGAGAAAATGCGATTTAAGCAATAAAATTAAAAATGCTTATAAAACATAAACCAAACGTTGGAGATGGTCATTTCTTCATGCACAGTGATAAACTCGGCACTCTAAAGCACCCGAGAGCGTTTTTTTCCATGCCAACCTAACCAGAGTGACAGGAGCGGCACAATTCAGAAAAAGTGCTCAGCTCGCCGAGAAAATGCGATTTAAGCAATAAAATTAAAAATGCTTATAAAACATAAACCAAACGTTGGAGGTGGTCTTTTCTTCATGCGCAGTGATAAACTCGGCACTCTAAAGCACCCGAGAGTGTTTTTTTCCATGCCAACCTAAACAGAGTGACGGGAGCGGCACAATTCAGAAAAAGTGCTCAGCTCGCCGAGAAAATGCGATTTAAGCAATAAAATTAAAAATGCTTATAAAACATAAACCAAACGTTGTAGATGGTCACTTCTTATTACGCAGTAATAAACTCGGCACTCTAAAGCACCCGAGAGCGTTTTTTTCCATGCCAACCTAACCAGAGTGACGGGAGCGGCACAATTCAGAAAAAGTGCTCAGCTCGCCGAGAAAATGCGATTTAAGCAATAAAATTAAAAATGCTTATAAAACATAAACCAAACGTTGGAGGTGGTCATTTCTTCATGCGCAGTGATAAACTCGGCACTCTAAAGCACCCGAGAGCGTTTTTTTCCATGCCAACCTAACCAGAGTGACGGGAGCGGCACAATTCAGAAAAAGTGCTCAGCTCGCCGAGAAAATGCGATTTAAGCAATAAAATTAAAAATGCTTATAAAACATAAACCAAACGTTGGAGGTGGTCATTTCTTCATGCGCAGTGATAAACTCGGCACTCTAAAGCACCCGAGAGCGTTTTTTTCCATGCCAACCTAACCAGAGTGACAGGAGCGGCACAATTCAGAAAAAGTGCTCAGCTCGCCGAGAAAATGCGATTTAAGCAATAAAATTAAAAATGCTTATAAAACATAAACCAAACGTTGGAGGTGGTCTTTTCTTCATGCGCAGTGATAAACTCGGCACTCTAAAGCACCCGAGAGCGTTTTTTTCCATGCCAACCTAAACAGAGTGACGGGAGCGGCACAATTCAGAAAAAGTGCTCAGCTCGCCGAGAAAATGCGATTTAAGCAATAAAATTAAAAATGCTTATAAAACATAAACCAAACGTTGTAGATGGTCATTTCTTATTACGCAGTAATAAACTCGGCACTCTAAAGCACCCGAGAGCGTTTTTTTCCATGCCAACCTAACCAGAGTGACGGGAGCGGCACAATTCAGAAAAAGTGCTCAGCTCGCCGAGAAAATGCGATTTAAGCAATAAAATTAAAAATGCTTATAAAACATAAACCAAACGTTGGAGGTGGTCATTTCTTCATGCGCAGTGATAAACTCGGCACTCTAAAGCACCCGAGAGCGTTTTTTTCGATGCCAACCTAACCAGAGTGACGGGAGCGGCACAATTCAGAAAAAGTGCTCAGCTCGCCGAGAAAATGCGATTTAAGCAATAAAATTAAAAATGCTTATAAAACATAAACCAAACGTTGGAGGTGGCCATTTCTTCATGCGCAGTGATAAACTCGGCACTCTAAAGCACCCGAGAGCGTTTTTTTCCATGCCAACCTAACCAGAGTGACGGGAGCGGCACAATTCAGAAAAAGTGCTCAGCTCGCCGAGAAAATGCGATTTAAGCAATAAAATTAAAAATGCTTATAAAACATAAACCAAACGTTGGAGGTGGTCATTTCTTCATGCGCAGTGATAAACTCGGCACTCTAAAGCACCCGAGAGCGTTTTTTTCGATGCCAACCTAACCAGAGTGACGGGAGCGGCACAATTCAGAAAAAGTGCTCAGCTCGCCGAGAAAATGCGATTTAAGCAATAAAATTAAAAATGCTTATAAAACATAAACCAAACGTTGTAGATGGTCATTTCTTATTACGCAGTAATAAACTCGGCACTCTAAAGCACCCGAGAGCGTTTTTTTCCATGCCAACCTAACCAGAGTGACGGGAGCGGCACAATTCAGAAAAAGTGCTCAGCTCGCCGAGAAAATGCGATTTAAGCAATACAATTAAAAATGCTTATAAAACATAAACCAAACGTTGGAGGTGGTCATTTCTTCATGTGCAGTGATAAACTCGGCACTCTAAAGCACCCGAGAGCGTTTTTTTCCATGCCAACCTAACCAGAGTGACGGGAGCGGCACAATTCAGAAAAAGTGCTCAGCTCGCCGAGAAAATGCGATTTAAGCAATAATATTAAAAATGCTTATAAAACATAAACCAAACGTTGGAGGTGGTCATTTCTTCATGCACAGTGATAAACTCGGCACTCTAAAGCACCCGAGAGCGTTTTTTTCGATGCCAACCTAACCAGAGTGACGGGAGCGGCACAATTCAGAAAAAGCGCTCAGCTCGCCGAGAAAATGCGATTTAAGCAATAAAAATAAAAATGCTTATAAAACATAAACCAAACGTTGGAGGTGGTCATTTCTTCATGCACAGTGATAAACTCGGCACTCTAAAGCACCCGAGAGCGTTTTTTTCGGTACCAACCTAACCAGAGTGACGGGAGCGGCACAATTCAGAAAAAGTGCTCAGCTCGCCGAGAAAATGCGATTTAAGCAATAAAATTAAAAATGCTTATAAAACATAAACCAAACGTTGGAGGTGGTCATTTCTTCATGCGCAGTGATAAACTCGGCACTCTAAAGCACCCGAGAGCGTTTTTTTCGATGCCAACCTAACCAGAGTGACGGGAGCGGCACAATTCAGAAAAAGTGCTCAGCTCGCCGAGAAAATGCAATTTAAGCAATAAAATTTAAAATGCTTATAAAACATAAACCAAACGTTGTAGATGGTCATTTCTTATTACGCAGTAATAAACTCGGCACTCTAAAGCACCCGAGAGCGTTTTTTTCCATGCCAACCTAACCAGAGTGACGGGAGCGGCACAATTCAGAAAAAGTGCTCAGCTCGCCGAGAAAATGCGATTTAAGCAATAAAATTAAAAATGCTTATAAAACATAAACCAAACGTTGGAGGTGGTCATTTCTTCATGCGCAGTGATAAACTCGGCACTCTAAAGCACCCGAGAGCGTTTTTTTCCATGCCAACCTAACCAGAGTGACGGGAGCGGCACAATTCAGAAAAAGTGCTCAGCTCGCCGAGAAAATGCGATTTAAGCAATAAAATTAAAAATGCTTATAAAACATAAACCAAACGTTGTAGATGGTCATTTCTTATTACGCAGTAATAAACTCGGCACTCTAAAGCACCCGAGAGCGTTTTTTTCCATGCCAACCTAACCAGAGTGACGGGAGCGGCACAATTCAGAAAAAGTGCTCAGCTCGCCGAGAAAATGCGATTTAAGCAATAAAATTAAAAATGCTTATAAAACATAAACCAAACGTTGGAGGTGGTCATTTCTTCATGCGCAGTGATAAACTCGGCACTCTAACGCACCCGAGAGCGTTTTATTCGATGCCAACCTAACCAGAGTGACGGGAGCGGCACAATTCAGAAAAAGCGCTCAGCTCGCCGAGAAAATGCGATTTAAGCAATAAAATTAAAAATGCTTATAAAACATAAACCAAACGTTGGAGGTGGTCATTTCTTCATGCGCGGTGATAAACTCGGCACTCTAAAGCACCCGAGAGCGTTTTTTTCCATGCCAACCTAACCAGAGTGACGGGAGCGGCACAATTCAGAAAAAGTGCTCAGCTCGCCGAGAAAATGCGATTTAAGCAATAAAATTAAAAATGCTTATAAAACACAAACCAAACGTTGGAGGTGGTCATTTCTTCATGCGCAGTGATAAACTCGGCACTCTAAAGCACCCGAGTGCGTTTTTTTCGATGCCAACCTAACCAGAGTGACGGGAGCGGCACAATTCAGAAAAAGTGCTCAGCTCGCCGAGAAAATGCGATTTAAGCAATAAAATTAAAAATGCTTATAAAACATAAACCAAACGTTGTAGATGGTCATTTCTTAGTACGCAGTAATAAACTCGGCACTCTAAAGCACCCGAGAGCGTTTTTTTCCATGCCAACCTAACCAGAGTGACGGGAGCGGCACAATTCAGAAAAAGTGCTCAGCTCGCCGAGAAAATGCGATTTAAGCAATACAATTAAAAATGCTTATAAAACATAAACCAAACGTTGGAGGTGGTCATTTCTTCATGTGCAGTGATAAACTCGGCACTCTAAAGCACCCGAGAGCGTTTTTTTCCATGCCAACCTAACCAGAGTGACGGGAGCGGCACAATTCAGAAAAAGTGCTCAGCTCGCCGAGAAAATGCGATTTAAGCAATAAAATTAAAAATGCTTATAAAACATAAACCAAACGTTGGAGGTGGTCATTTCTTCATGCACAGTGATAAACTCGGCACTCTAAAGCACCCGAGAGCGTTTTTTTCGATGCCAACCTAACCAGAGTGACGGGAGCGGCACAATTCAGAAAAAGTGCTCAGCTCGCCGAGAAAATGCGATTTAAGCAATAAAATTAAAAATGCTTATAAAACATAAACCAAACGTTGGAGGTGGTCATTTCTTCATGCGCAGTGATAAACTCGGCACTCTAAAGCACCCGAGAGCGTTTTTTTCGATGCCAACCTAACCAGAGTGACGGGAGCGGCACAATTCAGAAAAAGTGCTCAGCTCGCCGAGAAAATGCGATTTAAGCAATAAAATTAAAAATGCTTATAAAACATAAACCAAACGTTGTAGATGGTCATTTCTTATTACGCAGTAATAAACTCGGCACTCTAAAGCACCCGAGAGCGTTTTTTTCCATGCCAACCTAACCAGAGTGACGGGAGCGGCACAATTCAGAAAAAGTGCTCAGCTCGCCGAGAAAATGCGATTTAAGCAATAAAATTAAAAATGCTTATAAAACATAAACCAAACGTTGGAGGTGGTCATTTCTTCATGCGCAGTGATAAACTCGGCACTCTAAAGCACCCAAGAGCGTTTTTTTCGATGCCAACCTAACCAGAGTGACGGGAGCGGCACAATTCAGAAAAAGCGCTCAGCTCGCCGAGAAAATGCGATTTAAGCAATAAAATTAAAAATGCTTATAAAACATAAACCAAACGTTGGAGGTGGTCATTTCTTCATGCGCGGTGATAAACTCGGCACTCTAAAGCACCCGAGAGCGTTTTTTTCGATGCCAACCTAACCAGAGTGACGGGAGCGGCACAATTCAGAAAAAGTGCTCAGCTCGCCGAGAAAATGCGATTTAAGCAATAAAATTAAAAATGCTTATAAAACATAAACCAAACGTTGGAGGTGGTCATTTCTTCATGCGCAGTGATAAACTCGGCACTCTAAAGCACCCGAGAGCGTTTTTTTCGATGCCAACCTAACCAGAGTGACGGGAGCGGCACAATTCAGAAAAAGTGCTCAGCTCGCCGAGAAAATGCGATTTAAGCAATAAAATTAAAAATGCTTATAAAACATAAACCAAACGTTGGAGGTGGTCATTTCTTCATGCGCAGTGATAAACTCGGCACTCTAAAGCACCCGAGAGCGTTTTTTTCGATGCCAACCTAACCAGAGTGACGGGAGCGGCACAATTCAGAAAAAGCGCTCAGCTCGCCGAGAAAATGCGATTTAAGCAATAAAATTAAAAATGCTTATAAAACATAAACCAAACGTTGGAGGTTGTCATTTCTTCATGCGCAGTGATAAACTCGGCACTCTAAAGCACCCGAGAGCGTTTTTTTCCATGCCAACCTAACCAGAGTGACGGGAGCGGCACAATTCAGAAAGTGCTCAGCTCGCCGAGAAAATGCGATTTAAGCAATAAAATTAAAAATGCTTATAAAACATAAACCAAACGTTGGAGGTGGTCATTTCTTCATGCGCAGTGATAAACTCGGCACTCTAAAGCACCCGAGAGCGTTTTTTTCCATGCCAACCTAACCAGAGTGACGGGAGCGGCACAATTCAGAAAAAGTGCTCAGCTCGCCGAGAAAATGCGATTTAAGCAATAAAATTAAAAATGCTTATAAAACATAAACCAAACGTTGGAGGTGGCCATTTCTTCATGCGCAGTGATAAACTCGGCACTCTAAAGCACCCGAGAGCGTTTTTATCCATGCCAACCTAACCAGAGTGACGGGAGCGGCACAATTCAGAAAAAGTGCTCAGCTCGCCGAGAAAATGCGATTTAAGCAACTAAATTAAAAATGCTTATAAAACATAAACCAAACGTTGGAGGTGGCCATTTCTTCATGCGCAGTGATAAACTCGGCACTCTAAAGCACCCGAGAGCGTTTTTTTCCATGCCAACCTAACCAGAGTGACGGGAGCGGCACAATTCAGAAAAAGTGCTCAGCTCGCCGAGAAAATGCGATTTAAGCAATAAAATTAAAAATGCTTATAAAACATAAACCAAACGTTGGAGGTGGTCATTTCTTCATGCGCAGTGATAAACTCGGGACTCTAAAGCACCCGAGAGCGTTTTATTCGATGCCAACCTAACCAGAGTGACGGGAGCGGCACAATTCAGAAAAAGTGCTCAGCTCGCCGAGAAAATGCGATTTAAGCAATAAAATTAAAAATGCTTATAAAACATAAACCAAACGTTGGAGGTGGTCATTTCTTCATGCGCAGTGATAAACTCGGCACTCTAAAGCACCCGAGAGCGTTTTTTTCGATGCCAACCTAACCAGAGTGACGGGAGCGGCACAATTCAGAAAAAGCGCTCAGCTCGCCGAGAAAATGCGATTTAAGCAATAAAATTAAAAATGCTTATAAAACATAAACCAAACGTTGGAGGTGGTCATTTCTTCATGCGCAGTGATAAACTCGGCACTCTAAAGCACCCGAGAGCGTTTTTTTCGATGCCAACCTAACCAGAGTGACGGGAGCGGCACAATTCAGAAAAAGCGCTCAGCTCGCCGAGAAAATGCGATTTAAGCAATAAAATTAAAAATGCTTATAAAACATAAACCAAACGTTGGAGGTGGTCATTTCTTCATGCGCAGTGATAAACTCGGCACTCTAAAGCACCCGAGAGCGTTTTTTTCGATGCCAACCTAACCAGAGTGACGGGAGCGGCACAATTCAGAAAAAGTGCTCAGCTCGCCGAGAAAATGCGATTTAAGCAATAAAATTAAAAATGCTTATAAAACATAAACCAAACGTTGGAGGTGGTCATTTCTTCATGCGCAGTGATAAACTCGGCACTCTAAAGCACCCGAGAGCGTTTTTTTCGATGCCAACCTAACCAGAGTGACGGGAACGGCACAATTCAGAAAAAGTGCTCAGCTCGCCGAGAAAATGCAATTTAAGCAATAAAATTTAAAATGCTTATAAAACATAAACCAAACGTTGTAGATGGTCATTTCTTATTACGCAGTAATAAACTCGGCACTCTTAAGCACCCGAGAGCGTTTTTTTCCATGCCAACCTAACCAGAGTGACGGGAGCGGCACAATTCAGAAAAAGTGCTCAGCTCGCCGAGAAAATGCGATTTAAGCAATAAAATTAAAAATGCTTATAAAACATAAACCAAACGTTGGAGGTGGTCATTTCTTCATGCGCAGTGATAAACTCGGCACTCTAAAGCACCCGAGAGCGTTTTTTTCCATGCCAACCTAACCAGAGTGACGGGAGCGGCACAATTCAGAAAAAGTGCTCAGCTCGCCGAGAAAATGCGATTTAAGCAATAAAATTAAAAATGCTTATAAAACATAAACCAAACGTTGGAGGTGGTCATTTCTTCATGCGCAGTGATAAACTCGGCACTCTAAAGCACCCGAGAGCGTTTTATTCGATGCCAACCTAACCAGAGTGACGGGAGCGGCACAATTCAGAAAAAGTGCTCAGCTCGCCGAGAAAATGCGATTTAAGCAATAAAATTAAAAATGCTTATAAAACATAAAGCAAACGTTGGAGGTGGTCATTTCTTCATGCGCAGTGATAA